>NW_012116888.1:362596-381217 GCF_000951035.1 Colobus angolensis palliatus | reverse complement strand
ACCTCGTGATCCGCCCGCCTCGGCCTCCCAGAGTGCTGGGATTACAGGCGTGAGCCACCGCGCCCGGCCAAGGGTATTAATTATTGAGAGAAAGTGCCCTTCCCCCACACTCAACTCCTATGGCAATTGTGAACTCCATTTTACCAAGAACATTTAAGTGCCTCAGCATCTGTGTGATGTAGTGGAGCAGGTGCTGGCATAGGTACTAGCTGAGATGATGTGTCACTAGCTCTGTGGGATGATTGCCACATACATGGAACACCTGGGAGTGCTGGAAATGTACTGAGATTGAAGCTTCAAAGTGTGTTTTCATTCACAGTAGAGGCTACATCAAGCAAGGGAGAGGTCCAGCCCTCTTGCAGGTGTGGTGAGAGGCTCTACTAGCAAAGACACAGGCGCCGGAGTGGGTCCCATGTAGCATGTGGGTGCTATAGAGAAAATTCAGTGATATACATCGCTCTGATCCTGGACACAAAATCTGTACTGGAGAGGAAATGACTGCTGAAATAAGGCAATTGTATGAATATTTAAAATGCCTGGAATACTAAAGTAAAGTAATGATATTTCAAGTGTTTTTGTGCCCTTTCATTCTTGTTGTAGGTATTGACTGTCCTAGGATATCACTGGTCATTTAAATTCACCATATAATTAGCTGGGCGTGGTGGCGCATGGCAGAGGCTGAGGTAGGAGGATCGCTTGAGGCTGAGGTGTGAGGCTGCAGTGAACCATGTTCGCACCACTGTACTCCAGCCTGTGCAAAGAGCGAGACCCTGTCTCAAAAATAAATAATAAAGTAAATATAAATCCATGATGCCGTTACTCAGGGGTAGACAGACTTTCTGTAAAACGTTGGATAATAAATCTGCTAGCCTTTGCAAACCATATAGGGCCTTTTTTTTTTTCATACTTTTTGTTTTTCTCTCCATCTCTTAAAAAATACAAAAACTGTTCTTAGCTCATAGGCCACATAAAAGCAGGCCAGATGTGGCAGTAATTTGCTGACCCCAGGATACTACCCGATACATAAGCCAACAGATTGTCCTTTAAAACGGGTGAGCTGCTCAGTGAAGCACTGAGAATATTTCAGCTGCCAAAGTCCCAGCCCATCTTTTCTTACATGTCTTGTGTATCGAGTTCTTGCAAAGCATTTCACCAAGGCCAGGTTTTTAAATACCTATAAACCTCACACACCTCAGGTGCTCAGTCTTGTGGATAGAAAGAGTTTCATTAATGCAAATTGTTATTAACTTGTAACTTCTTGTGCAATAAGGCTGAATGCTTTGAACATCTTTACTTTGTATGGCTGGCCTGCCTTCTGTAGCCACTTCCACTTCCTAAATACACCTCTGGCACAGGAAAGGTTTCCATGCCAGAAGCCCAGAAGCCCTGGCACCCCACTCTGAACAGGTTTCACATGCAGCATGACACATTCCCAGTGGACTCAGCAGAGATTGCATGGGCACGGTGCAGGGGGCAAGCAGACATGGACCCAGGCAGGCAGCTACTTAGGCGCCTGAGAGTGGACAGGTCCAAAGCCTTTGGAGAATTTCTCTTAAAGACTGGTCCCACTTGCTGTCTTTCTCCTTAACCTTAAGTTCTCCCATAGCCCAGAAGTGTAGTAATATTTTAAAGGTGTTTTCCCCAAGGCATCCCTCCATATCTTAGTCTATTTTGTATTGCCATAACAGAATGCTACAGAGAAGTGTATTTGGCTCATGGTTCTGGAAGATGAAAAGTCCAGTATCAAGGGGCTATATCTGGTGAGGGCCTTCTTGCTGCCTCATAGCATGGCAGAAGGCATCACATGGCAAGAGAGGAAGGGAGTCTAACTCATCCTTTTACCAGCGACCCAGAGAAAGAAAGAAGGGAGGGAGGGAGGGAGGGAAGGAAGGAAGGAAAAGAAAGAAAAGAAAGAAAGAGAAAGAGAAGTAAGGAAGGAAGGAAGGGAAGGAAGTTTATAAAATAGAACCAAGTAGAAATTTTGGAGTTGCAAAGTACAAAAATAAAAATGAAAAATTTACTTGAGAAGGTTAAAAATAGGTTTGAACTGGTAAAAGAAGGAATCAGTGAATTAGAAGCCATTTGAGATTATTCAGTCTGAGGAACAGAAAAAAAAAACAGCCAAGAAAAATGATCAGTTCTTCAGAGACCTTTCAGACACCATCAAACATACTAACATACACAAAATAGAAGTCCTAGAATAGAGAAGTGAGAGAGAGGGAAGGGGATAAAAAATATATTGGAAGAAATAGTGGCCAAAACCTTTCCCACTTTGAGGAAAAACATTAGAGTGAATCCAAGAAGCTCAACAAATTCTAAGTAGGAAAGACTCAAAAGAGTCCACCTCAAGACACATCAGCCACTAAGAAAATAATTTTAAATATATACTAAAAAATGACGAGGAAACAGAAATGTTACACTAGAAAATACATATTTAAGAAAAGAGAAGGAAGTAATGAAAAATAGAGGAGAAAAAAAGGCAAGAGGCATAGGAAACCAACAGTAAAATGGTAGCTAAATAGCTAAATCCTGCCTTATCAGTAATTTCATTAAATGCAAATGAATTAAATACTCCATCAGAAGGTAGAGACTGGCAAATTGATTTTTTAAAAAATCATGCTCCAACTATATGCTATCTACAAAAAACACTTCATTTTATTTTTATTATTTAGAGACAGAATCTTGCTCTGTTGCTTAGGTTGGAGTCTAGTGGTGTAATGATAGCTCACTGCAGCCTCAAACTTCCGGTTTCAAGTAATCTTCCCACCTCAGCCACCCAAGTAGCTGGAACTATAGGCACCTGCCACCATACTTGGCTAATTTAAAGCAATTTTTTTAGAGCTAGGGCCTGGCTTTCTTCAAAACTTGCCTGGCTAATTTCACTTCACATAATGATCTCCAGTTCCATCCATGTTGTTGGAAGTGACAGGATCTCACTCTTTATGGCTGAACAGTACTCCATTGTGTGTAAGCAACATATTTTCTTTATCCATTCATCTGCTGATGGACCCTTACGTTGCTTCCAAATCTTGGCTATTGTAAACAAGGCTGCAGTAAACAAGGGAGTGCAAATATCTCTCCAAAACAATTTTTTTTTTTTTTTTAGAGATAGGGTCGTACTGTGTTTCCCAAGCTGGTCTTGAATTCCTGGCCTCAGGCAATCCTCCTGCCTCAGTCTCCCCTAACTAGCTGGGATTACAGGCATCAGCCAATGCACCTGGCAAAACACACTTTAGATTAAAAAACACAAATAGGTTGAAAGTAAAATGATGGAAAAAGATATACTTTGCAAACAGTAACTCAAAGAGAACTGGAATGGCTATACTAATATTAAACAACATAGGCTTTAAGAAAAAAATTGTTTCTACAGACAAAGAAGGACTTTTTTTTAATAGTTCCAACTTTTATTTTAGATTCTAGAGGTACATGTGCATGTTTGTTACATGGGTCCTGAGGTTGGGGAACAGATCCCATTACCCAAGTAGTGAGCATAGTACCCAATAGTTAGCTTTCCAATCCTTGCTCCCCTCCCTCCCTTCTCCCTCTTGTAGTCTTTAGTGTCTCTTATTGCTGTTTTTGTGTCCATGTGTATCTAATGTTTGGTCTCCCGTTTTCGGTTCCTGTGTTATTTCACTTAGGATAATGGCCTCCACCTGCATCCATGTTACTGCAAAGGACATGATTTCATTCTTTTTTCTGGCTGCATGGTATACCTTGGTGTATATGTACTACATTTTCTTTATCCAATCCACTGCTGATGGGCACCTAGGTTGATTCCATGTCTTTGCTATTGTGAATAGCACTGTGATAAATATATAGGTGCATGTGTCCTTCTGGTAGAATGAATTGTTTTCTTTTGGATATATACCCAGTAATGGGAGGCTACGTTGAATAGTAGCTCTGTTTGTTTGTTTGATGGAGTCTCGCTCTGTCACCCAGGCTGGAGTGCGGTGGGCATGATCTGTGCTCACTGCAACCTCTGCCTCTTGGGTTTAAGTGATTCTCCTGCCTCAGCCTCCCAAGTAGCTGAGACTACAAGCGTGTGCCACCACCCCCAGCTAATTTTTGTATTTTTAGCAGAGACAGTTTCACCATATTGGCTAGGCTGGTCTTGAACTCCTGACCTCAGGTGATCCGCCTGCCTCAGCCTCCCAAA
Organism: Colobus angolensis palliatus; assembly: GCF_000951035.1. Taxonomy (NCBI): domain Eukaryota; kingdom Metazoa; phylum Chordata; class Mammalia; order Primates; family Cercopithecidae; genus Colobus; species Colobus angolensis. The sequence continues at coordinate 377,061 of NW_012116888.1, read as the reverse complement.
GTGCTGGGATTACAGGCATGAGCCACCGTGCCTGGCTGCTCTGTTTTAAATTCTTTGAGAAATCTCAAACTTCTTTCCACAGTGGCTCAACCAATTTACATTCCTGCCAGCAGTGTATGAGCATTCTCTTTTTTCCCACAGCCTCTTCAGCATGTGTTATTTTTTGACTTTTTAATAATAGCTGTTCTGACTGGCATGAGATGATATCTTGTTGTGATTTTGATTTGCATTTCCCTGATGATTAGTGATGATTAACATTTTTTTCATATGTTTCTGGCCACCTGTATGTCAAGGACATTTTATATTGATAAAAGGATCAGTCCATTAGGAAAATATGACAATTACAAACATATGTACCTAGCAATACAGCCTAAAGATACATGACATAAAAACTGAGAGAACTGAAGGAAGAAACAGGCAATTTAACTACAATTAGTCAGAACCCTCAAAACTCCATTTCAGCAATAGCTAGAGAAACTAGGCAGAAGATCAACAAGAAAACAGAAAACACTATAAACCAACTAAACTTGACAAATATCTACAAGGCACACCACCCAACAGCAGCAAAATACACATCCTTCTCAAGTGCACATGGAACATTCTCTGGGGTAGATCACATGCTAGGCCATAAAACAGGTCTCAGTAAATTTAAAAGAATTGAAATCATACTACATATGTTCTCTGACCACGTTGGAATAAAATCAGAAATCAATAACAAATTTTGTCAATTTCTGTATTAATGAAATATACAAGTAAAGAGGTTGGAATAATCCTTTTAAAACTTCCCACAGGCAAAAGCCCAGGACCAGACGGTAAGCCAGATGGTAAGGAATTAACACCACTATTTCATAGAGTCTCCTAAAAAATAGAAGAGAAGAAAATACTCCTCAATTGAGAAGAGTGTCCTCAATTTTATGAGGTCACTCTTAATACTCTGATACCAAAACCAGACAAAGATGTCACAAGAAAAGCAAATAGAAGACCAATAATCTCTTGGGAATACAAATGGAAAAAATCTTCAACCAAATACTAGTAAACCAAATCCAGCAACATAGAAAAAGGATTATACATTATGACTAAGTAGGACTTATCCTAAGATTACAAAGTTTGGAATCACGTATGTTCTCTTATAAGTGGGAGCTAGGCTGGGCGTGGTGGCTCACTCCTGTAATCTCAGCACTTTTAGGAGGCCAAGGTGGGCAGATCAAATGAGGCCAGGAGTTTGAGTCCAGCCTGGGCAACATGGTTAAATCTCGTCTCTATTAAAAATACAAGAATTAGCCAGGCATGGTGGTGCATGCCTGTAATCCCAGCTACTCTGATGGCTGAGGCACAAGAATCACTTGAACCTAAGAAGAGGAGGTTGCAGTGAGCCGAGATCGCACAACTGCTCTCTATCCTAGATGACAGAGCAAAATCCTGTCTCAAAAATTAAATTAAAAAATGGGAGCTAAACAGTGGGTACACATGGACATAAAGATGGGGACAGGCCAGGTGCAGTGACTCATGCTTGTAATCCCAGCACTTTGGGAGGCCAAGGTGGGCGGATCACAAGGTCAGAAGATTGAGACCATCCTGGCTAATATGGTGAAACCCCATCTCTACTAAAAATACAGAAAATTAGCCAGGCGTGGTGGCAGGCGCCTATAATCCCAGCTACTCGGCAGGCTGAGGCAGGGGAATTGCTTGAACCCAGGAGGTGGAGGTTGCAGTGAGCTGAGATTGCGCCACTGCACCACTGCACTCCAGCCTGGGTGACAGAGACGCTGTCTCAAAAAAAAAAAAAAAAAAAAAAAGAGATGGGAACAGCAGATACTGGGGACTACTAGCGCCAAGAGAGAAGGAGGGGAGCAAAGATTGAAAACTACCTATTGAATACTATGCTCACTACCTGGATGACAAGTTCAACCATACCCCAGACCTCAGCATCACGCAGTATACCTTTGTAACAAACTTGTACATGTACCTCCCGATTCTAAAATAAACGTTGAGAAGGGGAAAAGAAAGAATGCAAAGTTTGTTTAACTTACAAAATTTACTTACTATAATATACCACTTTAATAGGAAAAAAAGGACAAAAAGCACATGATCATTTCAATATACACTGAAAAAGCATTTGGCAATACACAACACTTTCTTGGAAAAAACCTGTCAACAAACGAAATAAATTACTTCCTCAACTTGATAAAGAGCATCTTGGGAAAAACCCACCATATTAATGGTGATGTGAAAGCTCCAGTTGGGAACTTTCTTCCCAATATCAGGCACAAAACAGTTATATTTATTCTTGTCACTTCAACATTGTACTAAATGTTATAGACAGAGCAATTAGACAAAAGGAAGGAAGGAAGAGTGCGCATTCAGATTGGAAAGGGAGAAGTATGACGATCTCTCTTTGCAGATGACAAGATATCATATAGAAAAAGTCCTAAGAAATCCACTAACGCTGTTAGAATATTCAGCAAGATTGCCAGACACAAGATCAATATACAAAACTCAATGGTATTTCTACATATTACAAACAACTTGAAGTTAAGAAAACAATTCCATTTATATCAACATCAAAAAGAATGAAATACTTAGGAATAAATTTAACAAAAGTTCATTTCTACACCAAATACTACAAAACATCTCTGAAAGAAATTAAAGAACACCTAAATAAATGGAAAGACATCCCATGTTTATGGATTGGGAGACAATTATTGTTAGGATGAAAATAGGCCCCAAATTGATCTACAGATTGAACACAATCCTGATCAAGAATCTCAGCCTTCTTTGCAGAAATTGACAAGTTGGACAGGGCATGGTGGCTCACGCCTGTAATCCCAGCACTTTGGGTGGCCGAGGCAGGTGTATCACTTGAGGTCAGGAGTTCAAGACCAGCCTGGCCAACATGGTAAAACCCCGTCTCTACTAAAAATACAAAATTAGCCAGGCATGTTGGTGCATGCCTGTAATCTCAGGTATTTGGGAGGCTGAGGCAGGAGGTGGAGGTTGCAGTGAGCCGAGATCATGCCACTGCACTGCAGCCTCAGCAACAAGAGCGAAACTCTGTCTCAAAAAAACAAAAAACAAAACAAAACAAAAAACGAGAGAAATTGACAAGCTAAACTGGTGCTAAAATCCATATTGAAATACAAAGGATCAAAGAAATCTGGAGAAAGAAGAACAAAGTTGGAGGATGTGCAGTTCCTGATTTCAAAATTTATTACAAAGCTGTATTAATCAAATCTGTGTAGTATTGTAGACAGACATACAGACAAATGTAAATAGACATACAGATCAAGAGAATAGAACTGAGAGTCAAAAATAAACCCTTGCATCTATGGTGAATTGATTTTCGACAAGGAGGCCAAGAAAATTTGATGAGGGAAAGAATAGTCTTTTTAACAAATGGTATTAGGACAACTGGCTACCCACATGGAAAGGAATAAAGTGATATGCCTTTCTCACCCCGTATACAAAAATTAGCTCAGAATGGGTCAAAGACTTAAATGTAAGAGTTGAAACTACAAAACTCTACGTAGAAAATGTAGGTAAAAATTCCCATGATTGAAAAAGATCCAGTATTTGACAGCACAACAGGGTGACTGCAGTCAGCAATAATTTGTTGTACCTTTAAAAATAACTGAGGAAGTACAATTGGAATGTTCATAACATAGAAATGATGAATGCTTGAAGTGATGGAAACCCCATCTACCCTCCTGTGATTATTACGTTGTATGCCTGTATCAAAACATCTCATATACCCCCAAATATGCTAATTATGTACCCATAAAAATGTTTTAAAATCCTCATGACCTTGGATTACACGATGATGTCTTAGATATGATATAAAAAGACAGGCAACAAAAGAAAAAAAACACACTTCAAAACTAAAACGGTTTGCTTCAAAGGACACCAGCAAGAAAGTAAAAACCCACAGAATGGGAGAAAATATTTGCAAATCATGTATCTGACAAGGACTAGTACAGGCTATATAAAGAACTACAACTACTCAGTTGGCTGGGCGCGCGCGGTGGCTTATGCCTGTAATCCCAGCATTTAGAGAGGCAAGGCGAGAGGATCGCTTGAGGTCGGAAGTTCAAGACCGGCCTGTGCAACACAGACTCCCGGCTCAAATTTTTTATAAAAAGTGATATAGGAAGGAAAAGTACCAGGTGAACTAGGAAAAGGGGAAGTTGAGAGTAAGGAGGGACTCTCAGGGACAGAAGGATACTGGGTAGTGGTGGTTTAACTGTTTTGTGGTGATGGCTGCATGGTTGTATACATAGGTCAAAACTTAACACGTACACTTTAAATGTGTGGTTGATTGTATGCCAGTTACAGCGCAATATAGCTGTTAAACACACACACAATGAAGTTGAAAGGCCAGCAGCCATTCCCTGATTAATCAGTGTTCTGGGGAGGTAAAGGGCTCACAGGGACGCAAAGGATCTTCAGGCTGTAAATCCAGTTGGACGCCCCGCTGCCCTATCCCCTCCATCCGAGACCGCCCGATCCCTATCCCACCTCCCTCCCCAGGCTTCCCCCAGGACTCCAGCCCAGAAGATGCGAGGAGGTTAGCGGGGCCCGACCACTCCTTGGCTTCCCAGGGATGAGCCTCGCGAGTTAGGAGTTGGGTAGAGTCAGCCCCGGGCCCGGCATCCGCTTTTTCGTTGAAGCAACGACTTTGGCCGGATGACTCCCCAGTGTCGGCATCGGCGCGGGACTGGGAACAGGTTCAGGGAAATAGAAGAGAACCTGAGAAGACCGCTTTCCTCCAACCCTAATTGACTGAGCCAATGAGAGCCAAAGACGTCACATGCTCAACTGGGAGAGGAGCGGGTTTCCACCTGCAACATCTGCCGCAGAGGAGGGAGATGGGTGGGGCGGAAGATGGGAGAAAGGGAGGGCCCGCCACGCTCTAGTTGGTCACGGCCTTAATCGGCCCCTTCACTCGAAGTTTTTGGTTCTACGTCGACTCCATGAAACCCAAACCGTAGGGCCTAGGGCAGGCGGAACGAGAGGGAACTACATTTCCCAGCAGGCTGCGGAAGCGGGACTCCGGTCACTACTTCCGGCGTGTACAGAGCCTCTGGCGTTCGGTGTGCAGGTGGGCGCATGGATCCCGGCAGCCGGTGGCGGAACCTGCCCAGCGGGCCTACCCTAAAGCACTTGACCGACCCCTCTTATGGAATCCCGCGGGAACAGCAAAAGGCAGCGTTGCAGGAGCTGACGCGAGCACATGTGGAGTCCTTCAACTACGCCGTGCACGAAGGTCTCGGCCTCGCGGTGCAGGTGAGCGCGGGGTCCGCTGGCGCCCTTCCCGCGGCGAGGCCAATCTCAGGGAGATGGCTGGGAAGTCACAGTATGACCCTAAATGCATGTGCTCCTTGATCCTGACAGGCTCAGTGGGTAAGCGGGAAAGCACAACATGTTAAACAGGACGCGGAATTGGACCTCGTGGAACTTGTAGTCGAGGCGTCTTAAGAAATGTATTCGGCCGGGCGCGGTGGCTCAAGCCTGTAATCCCAGCACTTTGGGAGGCCGAGGCGGGCGGATCACGAGGTCAGGAGATCGAGACCATCCTGGCTAACACGGTGAAACCCCGTCTCTACTAAAAAATACAAAAAAATAGCCGGGCGAGGTGGCGGGCGCCTGTAGTCCCAGCTACTCGGGAGGCTGAGGCAGGAGAATGGCGTAAACCCGGGAGGCGGAGCTTGCAGTGAGCTGAGATCCGGCCACTGCACTCCAGCAGTCCGTCTCAAAAAAAAAAAAAAAGAAAGCAGTCCATGCCAATATTCTTGAGAACTGCTCTGCCAAGGGATTGTGTGGGCTACGGTGGGAGCAGATGGGCGGCGCAACTAATCCAGGAGTTTGAGAAAGGGCAGGATTAGATGAGTTCAAGAAGTGAGAAACGTACATTTCGTCCAGGGGAAGGGTAGAGCAGAGTCACATGCTTAGGGGACCCTACCTGTGGTTTTGTTGGGTAAGATTTGTGTTGTGAGAGATAGGAATAGAGATAATGTGGAGAGCTTTGATTGCCAGTCTGATTCTTGAACTCTGTTCGACAAATAATATGGGAGCCATTAAGATTTATTGTTTAGAAGGACTTGGTGGGGGTTATTTGTATTGTGCCTGGATTCTTACAGTATCATGTCTGTGAGAAAAAATACCTAATTAAAAGTTAATTGGGCCGGGTGCAGTGGCTCACGCCTGTAATCCCAGGACTTCGGGAGGCCAAGGCAGAAGGATGACTTGAGCCCAGGATTTCAAGACCAGCTTGGGTAACATAGTGAAACCCCATCTCTACAAATATTTAAAAAATTAGCGGGGCATGGTGGTGTGCACCTGTGGTCCCAGCTACTTGGGAGGCTGAGGTGGGAGGATGACTTGAGCCCAGGAATTTGAGGCTTGAATGAGCTATGATTGTGCCACTGCACTCCAGCCTTGGTAACAGAGTGAGACCTGTCTTTAAAAAAAAAAAAAAAAATCAAATTGAGAAATTTTAGAAAAGCACTAATTAATTTAAAAATAAGCCAGTTGGCTGGGTGTGGTGGCTCTTGCCTGTAATCCCAGCACTTTGGGAGGTCCAGGTGGATGGATCACTTGAGGTCAGGAGATCCAGACCAGCCTGGCCAACCTGGTGAAACCCCATCTCTACTAAAAAATAACAAAAATTAGCCAGGTGTGCTGGCACATGTCTGTACTCCCAGCTACTCGGGAGGCTGAGGCACAAGAATTGCTTGAACCCGGGAGGCGGAGGTTGCAGTGAGCCAAGATTGCACCACTGCACTCCATCCTGGGCGACAGAGTGAGACTCTGTATCAAAAATAAATAAATTAAAAAAAAAATTAACCAATTCTATGTTAACATTTTTATGAAAAATATTTTCCAAAGCAAAAAAGAAATTAGATGAATTGCATTATTAAAAATCTTTTTAATGTCTGGCTTAATGAAAAGACAACTGGATTCTCATGTCTGCTTCTGCATTCAGTCCCTTGTGATACATTGTTTTGGTTGAAGTAGATGAAGAAAATTTGACCCTGCATAGAAAATGATGCCACAACTTAGCCAGTACTATAATAATATAGTATTTGAAAATGTTTTGTAAAACACAGTAACATAAATGACTAATATTTATAAAGCCAAGGGAAAAAAAGTTATATTTTTTACTTACAAAACATAATTTTGCCTAGTTTCTTTGGAGTGAATTTCTCCTTTCTGTGAGTCAGAATTTATGTGTCTGTCTTTTCAAAATCTTTTCAAAATACAATTGATTTTTATTACTTGGGGATTCTATATTTGCAAATGCACCTACTCACTAAAATTTACTTCTGCAAAAGCACCATGTCCAGAAGAAGCGAAAAAGTTGAGTTGCTCAGTGTCCATTTTCCCAGCTGAGATCTAACAAGGTGATGCTCCGCCTTCTTGTTTTAAGTTCTTAAACTATAAACAGAGGTTGTCTTCACTATCTATTTAGTGCCATGTTTTGTGCTTTTTGTTGGTGATTTTGCTGTTTAAAGTGTCCCCCAAGCAAAGTATTAAAGTATTAAAGTTCTGTATAAAGTTCCTAAGCATAAGAAGGCTGTGCTGTGCCTTTTGGGGAAAATGTTAACACATGCATTTAACATAGGCTTTGTTCAGGCATGAGTTAGGGACTCGATAATATATATTAAATAAGCTGTCCTTAAACAGAAACACACATAATGCAAGGTTGTGTATTGACCAGTGAACGAAATCATAGGCTTTGTGGACGAAATCATAGGCTTTGTTCAGGCATGAGTTAGGGACTCAATTATATATATATTAAATAAGTTGTCCTTAAACAGAAGCACACATAATGCAAGGTTGTGTATTGATCAGTGAACGAAATCATAGGCTTTGTTCAAGCATGAGTTACGGACTCAATTATATATATATATGTTAAATAAGTTGTCCTTAAACAGAAGCACACATAATGCAAGGTTGTGTATTGATCAGTGGACGAAATCATAGGCTTTGTTCAGACATGAGTTACGGACTCAATTATATATATATATTAAATAAGCTGTCCGTAAACAGAAACACACATAATGCAAGGTTGTGTATTGATCACTGGACGAAATCATAGGCTTTGTTCAGGCATGAGTTACGGACTCAATAATATATATTAAATAAGCTGTCCTTAAACAGAAACACACATAATGCAAGACTGTATTGATCAGTTGATGAAATGTGACCAGAGGCTCGCAGGAAGCTAACCATGTATTTACCCTAGGAGCAGTGGTTCAGTATTGGCTAATTCAGTGTTTATGGCAACGTATAGAACATAACTATTGTGAATAACAACAGTTCACTGTATTTCGATCTAGATAGTGGAGCTGCGTCTTGAGAAAGCAAATCTTCTAATCTCTCCTTTTTTAAGCTCCATTCTTTTTTTTTTTTTTTTTTTTGAGACAGGATCTCACTTTGTCACCTAGGCTGGAATGCAGTGGCATGATTATAGCTCACTGCAGCCTCGACCTTCCAGGCTCAAGTGATACTCCCACCTCAACCTCTTGAGTAGCTGGGACAACAGGTGCGCACCACTATGCCTGGCTAATTTTTTTATTTTTATTTTTTGTAGAAATGGGGTCTCCTTATGTGGCCCAGCTGGTCTCAAACTTCTGGGCTCAAGTAGCCCTCTTCCCTCGGTCTCCCAAATGTTGGGATTACAAGTGTGAGCTACTGCATCTGGCTTTTATTTTTAAATAAAATATGAATTTCTAAAATAATACCAGCTTTAGATAAAATTTTAAAATTTAGAAAAGGTCAGTTAACTCACATGAGGGTGAAGGAGGAATACCTCCTTGGCATTCTTTCTTGGCACCATTTTTTCATTATCATTATTCTAAGAAAAGGCTGGGAGGTTGCTTGTAATTAATATATAGGAGAACTTGGTGATGCCCCTTCCTCAGAGGAGCAAAGCTTCCCCCACAGAATGATACGAAGAAGTAACTTCTGTGGAAGGGGAAACCCAGCCTGGCCACCATCTTTTCCTTTGCATGACTCTGGCTTCAGTATGACGTTGCCATTGTACATTAAGCATCTAGTCTTGAATCCTAAAGGATGTTTCCATATCCTTGCTCTATTAGCAGCAGTCCCATTTGTCTTGCTATGCACATAGACAAGGTAAGAATACACAAGGCTCTTGGTTCAGAGAACAGGAATTTTGTTCTGTTCACAGCTGTATCCCTAGAGCCTGCTACAGTCTCTGACACATGTAGTCACTCAAAACAATCTTGTACTAATAATGCATTATGGTTTTAAGTATTTAGTGAAGTTTTAACTGTCCTTTTTAGGTGTGTCATGATGGCATCATAGGCATCACTGTTTGTAGAACACACAAGATTTGGAAGAGTCTTAGAGAAAAAATGCCTTGGAAATGCAAGCAATTTAATCATGTGAATTGCATTTCAGGCTATACCTCCCTTTGAATTTGCTTTCAAAGATGAGCGTATCTCTTTTACTATTCTGGATGCTGTTATCAGTCCACCTACAGTTCCAAAAGGGACCATCTGCAAAGAGGTCAGCGTTTATCCAGCAGAATGCCGGGGTCGAAGGAGTACCTACCGTGGGAAGTTGACAGTGAGTACTAGTAACGCTGTGTGACTCAGCACTGCACATATTTGGGAGTAGGGCGGGTGCCTAATAAAGTTTATGCCAGAAATTGCTTTCTTGGTGCCGTTATCTAAGAGATCCCACCTTCTAAATCTAAGGCGTAAAATCATTTAATTGATCTTCTTCCTGAGTCTTTAAAAATACTCATTGTTCTCGCAAATGCAGATATTTCCGTTAAGTAACTTTTTCTCTCATTTTCATTTAGGCCGATATCAACTGGGCAGTGAATGGAATCTCAAAAGGAATCATTAAGCAGTTTCTTGGCTATGTTCCCATCATGGTGAAATCCAAGCTTTGCAATTTACACAGCCTTCCCCCAAAAGCCCTCATTGAGCACCATGAGGAGGCAGAGGTAATCACGGGCGTCTAAGTGTGAGACAGTAGAGAAGGCCTGGGTTGGGAGTAAGAAGACAAGAAGTGTGTCAGTGTTTTCTTTCTCTGCTCCAATTTCTGGATAGGTGAAAGAAATATCAGTATCTTGCCTGCATACAGTATATGACCCTGAATGACCATCAAACTAGACCGTATGAAAAAATGGCTATAAAATTAGAGAATATTATTGTTTGGGGGGAAGAACTGGTAGATTTTTCCCTTATTTTCTGAATGATAGAGACATACTTCCATGAATTTTTTTTTTTTTTTCAAGCTGTCTTAATCTACAAAGCTATCGTCAAAAATGTCTATTTAGCTGGGCATGTAGTGGCATGGATCTGTAGTCCCAGCTAATTGGGAGGCTGAGGCAGGAGCATCGCTTGAGCCCAGGAGGCCTGACTACAGAGAGCCATGATTGTGCCACTGCACTCCAGCCTGGGAGATAGAGTGAGACTCCGTCACTAAAAAAATAAAAATGTCTGCTTTGCTAACAGTAAGATTCTGTGCTCATATTAAATGACTTACATGCCTTCCCTTCATCATTTCTTTCAGCTGTATTAGGTGGCTTTGCAGTGTTGAGTTGAGGTAATCAAGACGTACAGACTGTGCCTACTAAATAGGTAGATGGTGTTATGTGGTGGGAAGAGGGTTTTGGTGTCAGATAGCTCTTCCGCTTATCAGTCTTGTGGTTTGGGGAAGTTAATCTCCCTGAGCCTCAGTTTCCTCTGCTGCAAATGGGCATAAGAGCTCTCCCACTCCTTGTTAAGGGAATTAAACGTTATGATAACAGAGTACCTAGTATAATATGCCTGTTTCATAGTAGACAATTGGTAAACAGTAGCTCTTTATTACAGAAATGTGATATTGAGCAGAGCTATTAAAAATATTTTTCTATTTAGCTAATCCAAATTTCTGGTTTCCAAAACTTTCATACAATCAAATGTTTGAACTTATTTGGGAAACCATACTTGAGTATGGAAGCAGAATGGTTACAGTTTTTATCTTTCAGCGCCTCTTTGGAGTAAGTTTTTTTTTAGTGTTGTTTGAAGACTGAAGTCATTTTAGGGGACAGAAGGCAAGTTAGGTTGAGTCTGTCTGATAGAGAGAAGTATCCTGTTTTTCTTCCATACTTTTTTCCTGTGTCCCTAGGACCTTTGTAATATAATTGAAAAAACTGTTAATTCACACAAAGACAGTGTCTGTGTACTGTTGTAAGTACATTTCGCCTCTGTGCTCCTGTTCTGTGTGTTGTACTACCTTTGCCTAGGAATGAGGTTCATGTCTACAGTTAGTCCTGTGTCTTTGTTTAACAAGTTGTAATTCATCTCTTTGGCAGGAAATGGGGGGCTATTTTATAATAAATGGCATTGAAAAAGTCATCCGAATGTTGATTATGCCTCGGAGAAATTTTCCCATTGCAATGATAAGACCAAAATGGAAAACCAGAGGACCTGGTTATACTCAGTATGGTAAGTTCTGGAGGTTATTAGAATGTTTTTTAAGGAAAATTTGAATTTTTTTTTTTTTTTTAAGTAGATGCATCTAAATAGTCTTTGATATTTTTTTCTTTCTTTCTTCTTTTTTTTTTTTTTTTTTTTTTTTTTCTGAGACAGGGTCTCACTTTGTCACCCAGGCTGGAGGGCAGAGTGGTGTGATCACAGCTCGCCATAGCCTCGACTTTCCCAGGCCCAGATGATCCTCCCACCCCACCCTTCCAAGTAGCTGGGACCACAGGCGTGTGCCACCATGCCTGGCTAATTTTTGTATTTTTTTTGTTGTTGTTGAGGTGGGGTTTCACCATGTTGCCCAGTCTGATCTCGAACTCTTGGACTCAAGCAGTCCTTCCGCCTCAGCCTCCCAAAGTGCTGAGATTACATGTATGAGCCACCGTGCCTGGCATTTCTTTTGCTTATTGTTGTTTTTCTATTGCGCATTCCTGTGTTGAGTTTTCATAATTGGGATGGAGGAAGAAATGGAGAGATACCAGTCAGAAGATACAGACTTGCAGTTACAAGATGAATAAGTTCTGGGGATCTGATGTACAGCCTGGCGATGATAGTAATACTGTACTGCTTACTTAAAATTTGATGAGTAAATTTTAAGTGTCTCAACCACACACACATGCACACATACACACAAATGATAACTATGGGTGGTGACTGATGTTTTCATCGGTTTGATTGTGGAAATCATTATAATATATGTATATGTATATTCAAGGTATTGTCCACCTTGAATATGATTTTTATCAATTATAAGCATTTTAAAATTTACAAAAATTTCATAGTGGAAAACCAACTTTCTATTATGTTTCACTTTTGCTAACTGAAAGAGCCTGTGTATTTTTGTTACTACTTATGAAGATGAAAGCTAGTCTGGCTTGGCCATAGGTGAGTGTGGGTCTTGGATGTCTTCTGGTTCAGGCTACTGTGGTACACCCCTCAGGTTCTCTGTCTGCCAGCCACCTGGCCTCTGTTTGAGCACTCTCTTTGACAATGCATGTTGACAGCATGTTATATTCTTGAGTAACCCTGACAGTTAAACAATTTGTCCTGATAGTTGAGCTAAAAATCAGACTTTAATTATAGCCATACATACTATACCTAGAAAAACAGCATGCCCGAATGTCTAGTCATTTTCTTTTGCATCAGTTGATGGTAGTATGTCTTAGTAGTCTTTGCCTGAAACTGAAATAAACTTAAAATCTAAAATTCCACTTTTCTCCATTGGAACCTTTAAATCAAGCACCATGTCTTGACCGGACTCCACAGTTTAAGGTGGAAAAAAGGTGCTAAAAGACGTGGATTCTGTCCTGGAGGGAAACTTTAAAGTTTCCTTAAATTCATAGCTTCAGTTATTTTACATTAGTGTTTCTCAATCTGGGTAGATTTTGCATGCAAGAGGACGTTTGCTGAGGTTTAGAAACATTTTTGATTGCCAGTCTTGGCTAAACTTAGTGATTTGGCTTTAATTGTGTCTAAGAGAGTAAGATTGTTCAGGAAAAAAAAAGATCGAAGCAATTATAGTACCAATGAGTTTCTGATTTTTTTGTTGTTTGGTTCAATAGGAGTTTCAATGCACTGTGTGAGGGAAGAACATTCTGCTGTCAATATGAACCTCCACTACTTGGAAAATGGCACTGTTATGTTGAACTTTATTTACCGGAAAGAACTGTTTTTTCTTCCTTTGGGATTTGCACTTAAGGTATGACTTAATGAATGCATTCTTTTGTTATGAAGAAATTCACTGGGGGTAGTATCCTGTACAGATTGGATGGATTCTCCTTGTTAAAATAATACTGTACTAGTTATCTACTGCTCTAAAACAAATTACTTCAAAATTCAATAGCTTAAAACATCAATAAACCTTTCTTTCTCACAGTTTCTGTGGGTCGGGAGTTTGGGAGTGCTTTGGCTGGGCAGTTGTGGCCCAGGGTCTCAGGAGGTTGCATGGAGATGTCAGACAGGACTGCAGTCATTTTGAGGACTTCCAAGGTGGCTCACTCACATGGCTGGCAAATCAGTGCTGGTTGTTGGCAGGAGGTCTCCTCATGGGGTTGCTCTCTACATGGCCCTTTCGGTAGGCTGCTTGAGGCAGCTGTCTTCCTCCACGTAGTTAGCTGAGAGAATAGAGGGCAGAAGATGCAGAAGACAAAAGCTGCAGTGCCCTTTGTGACCTACTCCTGGGAGTCTCCCATCATCTTTTTCACCACATTCTCTTGGTCAAGCAGCCCAGCCTTGATTCAGCATGGGAGGAAACCACACATGTGTGTGAACACCAGGAGGTCAGGACCCTGGAGGCCATATTGCTCTCTGGCTATCATACAAAGAATGCTTTATTTTAGAGAGTTTACTTTGATTCAGCAATAGCAGAGTGCTAATTTTACTTGAGTATTAAAAATAATGAGAGAAGATAATTGTTGCTGAATAGATACAATATTTTAGTTATTAGTGAGCAATTAAACCTTGTATTTTCTATTCTAGGCACTTGTCAGCTTTTCTGATTATCAGATATTTCAGGAGCTCATCAAAGGAAAAGAGGATGATTCTTTCCTTAGGAACTCTGTTTCTCAGATGTTAAGGATTGTAATGGAGGAAGGTTGTTCGACACAAAAACAGGTCCTTAACTACCTAGGTGAATGCTTCAGAGTAAAACTCAATGTTCCTGACTGGTACCCAAATGAGCAAGCTGCGGAGTTCCTGTTTAAGTATGTGTGCTTTGCCTAAATGTTTTTGGAGGGGTGGAGGGTTGTCAGTGGTTCTTTGTATTGGTTGCAGTTTGGGCAGGCGAGTCATTTGGGAATGAGAATGAATTTTGGGGTAGAATTCTGGTCCTTGCTAGCCGGGGGCTACCTTTGTTTTTGTGGCCCTCCTCACTTGTATTTTTTTAGTAGTCATGTTTTATTTTATGGTACTTTTTAACTTTTATTTTGAAATCTTTTCAGACTTCCAGAATAATGTCCAAATAGT
>NW_012116888.1:345724-362409 GCF_000951035.1 Colobus angolensis palliatus | reverse complement strand
TCTCGATCTCCTGACCTCATGATCCGCCCGTCTCGGCCTCCCAAAGTGCTGCGATTACAGGCTTGAGCCACCGCGCCCGGCCTGGATTCTTATATTCACTAATTGTGAACATTTCATTCATTTACATTGACTTTTTTACTTTCTGTGTACACAAATGTACGTTTTCATTTCTGTACGGTTTGAAAGTTGCAGGGATTGTGTTACTTTATTTCTCCAAAGCAAGGACTTTGTCTTCTATAACCACTGTATAATTACTAAAGAAGCCAGCTGCATACTGGTGCTGTCCAGTACATAGCCAAAAGCGACATGATAATCACTTCAAATGTGGCCAGTGCAGCTCAAAAACTGAATGCTTCATTTTATTTAATTAAAGTTAAGTAAGCTTGAATTGGGGATCTTGTTTAATAGAACATTAAGTAGTATTACCAACTGGATTGTTTTAATTTTTTTTTTTTTTCTGTTTTGACAGCCAGTGCATCTGTATCCACTTGAAATCCAATACTGAAAAGTTTTATATGCTTTGTCTCATGACACGAAAGCTCTTTGCTTTAGCCAAAGGAGAGTGCATGGAGGACAATCCCGATAGTTTAGTGAACCAAGAAGTCCTTACACCGGGTCAGCTCTTCCTTATGTTTCTGAAGGTAAATGCGTGCTATGTCCATCCTTGGCCAGTGGTACCACTTGTGGAATGGTGTGACTTTGTCCAGCAGTCCTGTTTTCTGCATACTTATAGTTTCTAGTTTGGGCATTTTGTGTGGTCTCTTTTTTGTTTGTTCATTTAGCAGTAAGGGAATCAAAAATCCTAGCTTACACCAGGTTTGAAAATTTGCTTAGTATTTTTATATAAAGACCACATCAAATCTTGGTCATAGTGTTAATGAGAAAAAGCAAATGGCCTATATTCATACACATGGTTGATCATTATTTGTAGATTCTGTATTTGTGAATTCACTCACTGGCTAAAATTCATTTGTAACCCTAATGTCACTACTCGGTGCTCTCATGATTATTCACACACGTGAGCAGAGCGGTGAAGAATTTGAGTCTCCTGAGGCAGATGTTCCAGCTGAGGTGGGGCAGGGTGATGCTCTGCTTTCCTGTTTCAGCTCATACTATAAAGATGGTCCTTTTTGAGATGTATTCAGTGCTATGTTTTTCACATTGTCGTGCTTCTTCTTGGTGACTTCTTTTTTTTTTTTTTTTGAGACAAGGTCTCAGCCTCAACCTCCCAGGCTCAAGCAATCCTTCCACCTGAGCCTCCTGAGCAGCTGGGACTATAGACATTCACCACCACACCCGGCTAATTTTTAATTTTTTTTGTAGAAACAGGGTCCCACTATGTTGTACAGGCTGGTCTCAAACTCCTAGGCTTGTGTGATCCTCCCATTTCAGCCTCCCAAAGTAATAGGATTGGAGACATGAGCCACTGCGCCTGGCCAGTTTTTGCCATTTATAATGTAAGCATAGCACTGAAGTTCTGTCTAGTGTTCAGTGTTAATTAATTAACAAGGTATGTTAAATAAGGTGCCTTTCAACAAAAGCTTGCATTAAACAAGATTGTATATTGATCCATTGACCAGAATGTTATGACCAGAGACTTGCAGGAACCCAGCCCTGTATTTCTCCTCAGGATCTGTGGTTTCATGTGTATTAATTCAGTGTTCACTAGAACATAAGTACTGTGAGTAGTGAAATTGGACTGTAGATGTGTATATAAAGTTGGCATGGCACAAAAATGATTTCATAAGAATATGGATTCAGTGGCATTTTATATTTTGCATCTTATCCCCAAAAAGATGTAATCTAAGAGGTAATATGTTGTATTTTTAGTAGAGATGGGGGTTCCACCATGTCAACCAGGCTGGTCTCGAACTCCTGACCTCAGGTGATCCACCTGCCTCGGCCTCCCAAAGTGCTGGGATGACAGGTGTGAGCCACCATGCCTGGCTTCTATTTTATTTTATTTTATTTATTTTATTATTTTATTTTTTTTTTTTATTTATTTTTTTTGAGACAGAGTCTTGCTCTGTGTCCCAGGCTGGAGTGCAGTGCCACAATCTCAGCTCACTGCAACCTCCACCTCCCAGGTTCAAGCGATTCTCCTGCGTCAGCCTCCCAGGTATCTAGGATTACAGGCATGTGCCACCATGCCTGGTTAATTTTTGTATTTTTAGTAGAGACAAGATTTCACCATGTTGGCCAGGCTGGTCTCAAACTCCTGACCTCAAGTGAGCCACCCGCCTTGGCTTTACAGGCATGAGCTATCATGCCCGGCCTTCTAATTTCTTATCTAAGGTAGTAATTCTTATTTACATTCTTCCCGAAAGGTAATAATCTTTGTTTCTGTTTGCTCTGTCCATAAAATTAGATTAAAAAATTTCAGCAGCCTAGAATTTTCCTGACAAAAATTGAAAGCAGGCAGCATAAGTTTTCTCTTATTAATTTAATCTGTTATTAAATTAATCTTTCAAGTAAAGGTTAATTTACATTTCCCATCTCCTTAAAGTGAAGCATGGTGGGCTTATTGTATTCGATACTTAGAAATGTGTCTTCATTGCACATCAATTCCTAATTAGGAAAAAAAAGAAAAGAAAAAGAAATGAAACTGGGGGTACAGTGGCTCATGCCTGTAATCCCAGCACTTTGGGAGGCCAGGGCAGAAGGGTAACTTGAGCCTGAGGAGTTTGAGACCAGCCTGGACAACATAGAGAGATCTCTACAGAAATAATAAAAACTATTAGCAGTGGCCAGGTGTGGTGGCTCACGTCTATAATCCCAGCACTTTGAGATGCCAAGGTGGGTGGATCTCCTGAGCTCAGGAGTTCAAGACTAGCCTGGGCAACATGGCAAAACCCTGTCTCTACAAAAAATATAAAAATTAGCTGGACATGCTGGCATGCTCCTGCAGTCCCAGCTACTCAGGAGGCTGAGGCAGGAGAATTGCTTGAGCCTGGGAGACGGAGGTTACAGCTGAGATCATACCACTGTACTCCAGCCTGGGTGACAGGGCAAGACTCTGTCTCCAAAAGAAACTGTTAACTGGGCATGGTGGTACATGACTGTGGTCCTAGCCACTCGGGAGGCTGAGGTGGGAGGATCCCTGAGCCCAGGAGGTCAAGGCTGCAATAAGGGGTGATCATGCCACTGCACTCTAGCCTGGGCAACAGAGCAAGACCTTATCTCAAAAAGAAAAAAGATAAAAACGCCTGGTGCAGTGGCTCACACCTATAATCCCAGCACTTTGGGAGGCCAAGGTGGGAGGATCACTTGAGCCCAGGAGTTTGAGACCAATCTGGGCAAACAGCCCAGAGACAAAACCTCGTCTCTACAAATAATTTTTTAAAAAATTAGCTAGGCCTGGTGGGCCACGCCTGTAGTCCCAGCTACTCAGCAGGCTGAGGTAAGAGGATTGCTTGAGCCCAGGTGACGGAGGCTGCAGTGTGCTGTGATCACGCCAGTGCACTCCAGCCTAAGTGACAGAGCAAGACCCTGTCTCAGCAAAAAAAAAAAAAAAAAGAAATGAGTCTTCTGTAGCAAGGTATTACTAAGGTGACCTGTTTCAGCAACAGGAGAAACAAAGGGAAAACTGGGGCTTTTTCAGAGAATTC
Source organism: Colobus angolensis palliatus (assembly GCF_000951035.1). Taxonomy (NCBI): domain Eukaryota; kingdom Metazoa; phylum Chordata; class Mammalia; order Primates; family Cercopithecidae; genus Colobus; species Colobus angolensis. The sequence goes on along the minus strand of NW_012116888.1, from coordinate 358,801 downwards.
ATTGCTGAGTATTTGATTTCCTTACCAGCTGTGTTAAAACTTTTAAACCTTTGAGTTTGGAGAATAAAAACAATCTTCAGAAGACACATGACCATGATGACATAAGATGAATTATAGACTGTTAAAAATTCACATTGTATTTACATTAAAATGAGCAATATAAAATTGAAAAGTAGCAACTATATTTTCTGTATTATTTATAGATAAACCATAAAACACTTGAGTTAGCTTTTCCGGTTTTGATTTTAAACCCAAATAAGGAAGTAGACATAGTTATGAAAAAAGGCAGAACACAAACAAATCAGTTATCAAGATCCAGGGCTTCTTATTCCATCTTGACCATGAAGCTGTTCAGTGTACACCTGATAAAAATGTTTATGACACAGGAAGAAGTAGGCTCAAGAAAGGAATCTAAACAGCAACCAGCAGAAGTGGAGCAGCGATGCCAGGCTCTTCCATTCAGACTTGATCCTCTAGGTTCACTTGGTAAAGACCAAACCTATGCTGACACCCTTGTTGGGTGAACTGACAGCTTCCTTCACTCTCTGGTAATTCCCTTATCTGTACATTACAGATTTTTAGCAGTGTACTTACAAATCCTACTAATGGGTAGTCAGTTGTGAGATTCATTGTAACATTTTATAAAATATATTCCTTCTTCCGACACCTCTCCAAAATTTATTCCTTCAAAGTACTGAAAATTCAATATTACTGTACCACAGTGATATTAAATGCAGTGTCAGTGCCAGAGAATATGCAGAAATGAAATGTGGCACTTCCAGTGCTGTCTTCTGGAAGAATAGTTAGGTCTTCCAAGTGTGAGTGTTCAAACACTGGTACTTTAAAGAGGTGGATTATCAATAGTCAATGGCTAATGTGTTGACTCGGGGGCCTGCTGGAAAAGGTATACAGTAATTAAGTGACCTGTGTACCTCTTCCAGGTTTTCTTCCAAATATCAAATATAGGAGAGAACCCATTTCAAACATTCTCTTAGGTATTTTCAATGGTTTCTGAACCACCCATAGGAAGCGCTGATGGTGTATAGTCTTTTTTTCTTTGATTTTTAGTTGACATGCAATAACTGTACAGATTTATGGGGTATGCAGTGGCATTTCCATGTATGTAAATAATGTATAATGATCAAATCAGAGTAGTTAACACATTCATCACCTCAAACATGTATCCTTTTTTTGTGTTGTGAACGTTCAAAATCCCCTCTTCTAACTTTTTGAAAATATACAATAAGGCTGGGCATGGTGGCTCACGCCTGTAATCCCAGCACTTTGGAAGTGGAGGCAAGAGGATTGCTTGAGCCCAGGAGTTTGAGACCAGCCTAGGCAACAAAGTGAGACCCCCATCTCTACAAAAAAAAAATTAAAAATTAGCCGAGCATGGTGGCACATACCTATGGTCCCACCTACTCAGGAGGTTGAGGCGGGAGGATGCCTTGAACCCAGGAGGTTGAGGCTGCAGTGAGAAAATATACAACAAATATAGTTAACTTATTCAACCTGCAGTGCTGCAGAATACCAGAACTCATTCCTCCAATGTAGCTGTAATTCTGGAATTACAGGCTGCTTTAACCATTTCAGTGAGTGTTGGCAGCATAGACTAAGATGGGCTGTGTAGTTCACGTGATTGCTTTTAGGTGTGTAACAAATCTAATGGGTGAAGGAGGGCATGACATTGAAGAGCTACCCTTTTTGCACCTGAAAAGCTCTCTTTCAGGTTTTTGGTTTTGCTGTTTTCCATATCCAGTGTATGTTAGTGGACCTTTGTTAAAGATTGTACAGATTACATGGGAATAAATATGAAGTTTGTAATAATTTTATTTTATTGAGAATAGGGTCTTGCCCTGTTTCCCAGGCTGGAGTGCAGTGGCACAGTCGTGGCACCCTGAAGCCTTAGGCTCCTGGACTCAAGCGATCCTTCTGCCTCATCCTCCCAAGTAGCTGGAACTACAGGCATGCCCCACCCCCTCACCCCACCCCCTTCTGGCGAATTTTAAAATTTTTTGTAGAGACAGGGTTTTGTTTCACCATTTTGCCCAGTCTCATGTTGAACTCTTGGTCTCAAGTGATCCACCCGATCCTGGGATTATAGATGTGAGCCACCACACCTAGCTCACATACTATTTTATATTAATTTTTTTTTCTTATTTCAGGAAAAACTGGAAGGTTGGTTAGTGTCTATTAAAATAGCTTTTGATAAGAAGGCTCAGAAGACCAATGTTTCCATGAACACTGACAATTTGATGAAGATTTTTACTATGGGAATAGACCTTACAAGACCATTTGAATACCTTTTGGCTACTGGGAATCTGCGTTCTAAAACAGGTAAAATTAAATAAATCATTTTAGTTATGTTTTTCAAACTATTTGCTTAATGTAGCTTTGCCTGTCCTTGAGAGGTTCTTTTTAAAAGCAGACCCCCCCCCCAAAAAGTAAATTTCTTGTAACTATGACTTTGATGACTATTGGTCTGAAGGACTTTAGACAAGGTGTCTGTATAGCTAAAATTTAATTCAAATAACCAAATACATTTTCTCTGCCTCCTTCTAGAAAATGAAAAGACCACTTAGACCTCTGAGGAAGGCTTACCTAACAGGAATTCTGCATGGGTTGCTGTACATGCCCGTCTCTAAACCAGTTGCCTTGCCTCAGAGTGACCTGAGAGGCCAGGTGTGGTGGCTCATGCCTGTAATCCCAGCACTTTGGGAGGCCAAGGTAGGAGGGTGGCTTGAGCCTAGGAGGTCAAGGCTGCAGTGAGCTGTGATTGCACCACTGCACTCCAGACTGGTGACAGAGTGAGACCCTGTCTCAACAAAAAAGAGAATGACCCTAGAAACTTAAAAAGTGGTAATTGGGAACCCAGAAATACTTTTTTTTTTCTTTTTTGAATCAGGGCCTCACTCTGTCACCCAGTCTAGAGTGCAGTGGCAGGATCATGGCTCACTTCAGCCTTGACCTCCCGGGCTCAGGTGATCTTCCCACCTCAGCCCCACGAGTAGCTGTGACTACAGGCACAAGCCATCACACCTGGCTAATTTTTGTGTTTTTTGTAGAGATGGGATTTCGCTATGCTGCTGAGGCTGGTCTGGAACTCTTGAGCTCTGGCGAACTACCCACCTCGCCCTCCTGAAGTGCTGGGATTATAGCATTAGCCACCGTGCCCAGCCTTTTTAAATTTTTTTTTAAAACCCATGTTACTGATGCCAATTATTTTATTAACCTTCTTACTTGCTTGTCTATTATCTGACCCTCTCAGATGAATTTAACTACTTGCTATTTTATTAACTCATTTAATGTTCTCCCACAAAGGAGGTCATAGAGGAGATAGGGAGCTAGTTGGGGCTCATACAGTTTGTGAAATCTGGGGATTATTTTACACAGTTTTTGCGAACTCTTTCCAGTCATCAGAGCTAGGAGGATAAATGTTGTAATAATTCATTCTGTAATCTGTAGAGTGCTCTGAGGTTTTGTCATCACAAAGCCGCAAAAATTATCGTTTTTTAAAAGACTGGCCCATTTTTGAGTGACTTTTGTTTTATTAAGGTCTTGGCCTCCTACAAAATTCTGGACTTTGTGTTGTGGCTGACAAGCTGAACTTCATACGCTACCTCTCCCATTTCCGCTGCGTGCACAGAGGGGCTGATTTTGCCAAGATGAGGACCACCACAGTACGCAGGCTGCTGCCAGAGTCCTGGGGCTTCCTTTGTCCCGTGCATACCCCAGATGGGGAGCCCTGTGGCCTGATGAACCACCTAACTGCTGTATGTGAGGTTGTCACACAGTTTGTGTATACGGCATCTATTCCGGCTTTGCTCTGCAACTTGGGTATGTAGTGTATAGTGATAAACATCTTGTTTGATTATGTGAGTTTTTTGTTTTTGTTTTTGTTTTTTTGAGACGGAGTCTCGCTCAGTTGCCCAGGCTGGAGTGCAATGGTGCGATCTCTGCTCACTGCAAGCTCCGCCCCCCAGGTTCACGCCATTCTCCTGCCTTAGCCTCCCAAGTAGCTGGGACTATAGGCGCTTGCCACCACGCCCAGCTAATTTTTTTGTAATTTTAGTAGAGATGGGGTTTCACCATGTTAGCCACGATGGTCTCGATCTCCTGACCTTGTGATATGCCTGCCTTGGCCTCCCAAAGTGCTGGGATTACAGTTGTGAGCCACCGCGCCCAGCCAAGATTACGTGGTTTTTAACCTGTTAAGTTGTACTGCTTTTGAAGATTCAGCAGAGACTTTCTGTAAGAATTCGTTTTTACCCTTCTGTGCAGGAGTTGTGCTGCTTTCTTGGCTCCTCTATAGAAGGCTGAATGCATTCTTTGAAAGTGAAAACAGCAGAAACTAAGTATTATAGGGGTTTTTTCTTTCAAAAAAAAAAAAAAGAAGATAATGGAAGTGAGGATCGCTTGAGCCCAGGGATTTGAGGCTGCAGTGAGCTGTGATTGTGCCACTGCTGCACTTTAGACTGGGTGAGAAAGTGAGATCCTGTCTCCAAATAAAAAATAAATAAATGAATAAGAAGGATGCCAAAGCATCTGAAATAGACTAGTCGTTAATATTGGAAGTACAGAAGCTATTGAGTAGTTTTTTGGGTCACTTCTCCTTGCATCTCTTGGTGGATCTTTGCATTTCTTGGAGTCTTGCTCTGTCGCCCAGGCTGGAGTGCAGTGGCCGGATCTCAGCTCACTGTAAGCTCCGCCTCCCGGGCCCATGCCATTTTCCTGCCTCAGCCTCCCGAGTAGAGGGCTGGGACTACAGGCGCCCACCACCTCGCCCGGCTAGTTTTTTGTATTTTTTGTAGTAGAGACGGGGTTTCACCGAGTTAGCCAGGATGGTCTCGATCTCCGGACCTCGTGATCTGCCCGTCTCGGCCTCCCAAAGTGCTGGGATTACAGGCTTGAGCCACCGCGCCCGGCCGGATCTTTGCATTTCTAAGTAGAAAACAGTGTTGGTTTGCAGGAAGACAGTTTAAAAGGAGGTTTTCCAGTCTACCCTAGTGTCATCAGATGCATAACCATTTTTCCTGATAACCTTACAGCTGCTGTCTCTGTCTCTGCTTTGGTTAGAAAGCTAATTCTTGGCTTGATACTTGGTTTGAATTTACCTTCATACCTAAAGATGTCAGCCTTCTCTGCAGTCTTCTAGTCCCAGGGTTCTCCAATTATGATTTGGAGACTAGAAATGTTCTGTCTTTGGTGGTCTGTGGACAGGGCCTCCAGTGGGATTAATATTTATACAGTAAAACTTCAGTTCATGGGGATCAGACGATAGGTATTCTCAAGCAACTAGAAGGGCATTGACTCAAAGTTCTGCTCAAAAGTACTTCTCCCAATTAGAGTGGCCTGGCCAGGCGTGGTGGCTCATGCCTGTAATCCCAGCACTTTGGGAAGCCGAGGTGTGCAGATCACTTGAGGTCAGGAGTTTAAGACCAGCCTGGCCAACATGGCAAAACCCCATCTCTACTAAAAAAAAAAAAAAAAAATTAGCTGGGTGTGGTGGCATGTGCCTGTGGTCCCAGCTACTCAGGAAGCTGAGGCAGTAGAATCGCTTGAATCCAGGAGGTGGAGGTTGCAGTGAGCCAAGATTGCACCACTGCACTCCAGCCTGGGTGACAGAGTGAGACTCCATCTTAAAAAAAAAAAAAAAGAGAGAGTGGCCTGTAAGAAGAGGGCCCCACAGAAAGTAATCAAGAAATACTCAAGATTCAGAAGATGTAATCAGTGTAATTTGAAGGTTTATCCTCTACGAGGAAAATAATTTTGTTACTGGTGATTCAAAATGTCAAAGTCCAGGAGAGGGTAGAAGGGAGAAAAGAATAAAGTGGAGAGGTAGAAAATATATCCACCTGCAGAAAAAGAGATGGGGAAGGGTTTTTCGCTCTGGCACTGGAGAAGAAGACAGAATCGCTACCTAACTTTCGATAGAGATGTTCATATTGGGGTGACAGATGAAACACGAAGTGGGTAACCTGTGACACTCTAACAAACACTTGATGTCTTCAGAATGTATTTATGGTTCATGGGAGAGTGTTCTTTTTTTTACTTAATTTCATATGATTCTCATTATTTGTAGTACTTGTCTTTAAAGTCACCAGTGAATATTGAACCACTGTGCCAAGGGGAAATACAGGGTAAGGTTCCTTCGAGCCTCAGGTTACAACATTTTTGTTAGCTGATCAATATGTAGCCTTGTTTTTTGTGTGTTTCTACTGAAAGACACCCTTTAGGCCGAGCGCAGTGGCTCACGCCTGTAATCCCAGCACTTTGGGAGGCTGAGACAGGTGGATTATGAGGTCAGGAGATCGAGACCATCCTGGATAACATGGTGAAACCCTGTCTCTACTAAAAATACAAAAAATTAGCCGGGTGTGATGGCGGGCGCCTGTAGTCCCAGCTACTCGGGAGGCTGAGGTGGGAGAATGGCGTGAACTTGGGAGGTGGAGCTTGCAGTGAGCCAAGATCATGCCACTGCACTCCAGCCTGGGCGACAAGGCAAGACTCCATCTCAAAAAAAAAAAAAAAAAAGATACCCTTTTAAAAATATGTATTGTTCATGTGATAACATTGAATTCTCAACCAACAGCACTATAACTATAAAGCTTATCTAACACACATTTTTTTCTGTTAGGCACATCACAGCCTTTTTGCATTTATGAACACTAGGCAGCACTTCAGTGCTGCACTTGGAGGCAATTTTTTTTTTTGTAGAGATGGGGTCTTGCTGTGTTATCCAAGCTGGTCTCGAACTCCTGGCGTCACGCATTCCTTCTGCCTTGGCCTCCCAAAGTGCTGGGATTACAGGTGTGAGCCACCATGCCAGGCCTGGAAGCTATTATTTAAACAGTGAAATCACACCAGCTGAAAACATGCCACTGAACAGACTGGACAAGGGATACTTGTTTACAGCATGAGCTGACAAGAAAGCATGGCATTGTCTTGTTTGACTTCAGCTGCAGGGAGCGTATGCATCAGGGGACTCAAATTTTTTTGCTGCATGTTCTGAAATGACTTTAAAAGCATCCCCAGTATTAATTTTGTGGTTATAGATAAAATGTAGCAAGTAGGCAAATGTTCACATAATGAGGATCAACTGTAATTACATTTTGGGGGTTAATGCATTTAATGCATTTACGTGGCTTAGAAATCAAAATATTAAAAAGACATGCAGTGAAATGCTGCCTCCCATAGGCCCCTGTTTCCCTGCTACTTCTTTCCTGTGTCCTTGCTGAAGCGACTTAAACTTCCACAAGCAATACAAAAGCCGTCAGGCTTACCCTGGAGATATTATTGCAGGTTTGGTTCTAGAGCGCTGCAATAAAATGAGCCACATGAATTTCTCAGTTTCCCACAGTGCATATAAAACTTATGTTTACACTATGCTGTAAATATTTCAAATTTAAGAATACTTTATTGCTAACAAAAAAATATTAAATCATCTGAGCCTTCAGCAATTTGTTATCTTTTTGCTGGTGGAAGGTCTTGCCTCAGTGTTGCTGGCTGCTGACTGATCAGGGCAGTGATTGCTGAAGGTTAGGATAGCTTGTGACAATTTCTTAAAATTAAACAAAGAGGTTTACCACACCAGTTGAATCTTCCTGTCACGAAAGATTTCTCTGTAGCATGTGATGCTGTTTGATAGCATTTCACCCACAGAAGAGATTATTTCCAAGTTGCAGTCAGTCCCCTCAAACCCTGCCGCTGTTTTATCAATTAAGTTTATGGAATAATCTAAATCCTTTATTGTCATTTCAACAGTGTTTACTGCATCTTCTCATTTCTTGAGATCCCATCTCAAGAAACCATTTTCTGCTGGGCACAGTGGCTCAGGCCTGTAATTCCAGCACTTTGGGAGGCCAAGGCGAGAGGATTGCTTGAGCCCGGAGTTTGAGACCAGTCTAGGCGACGCAGGGAGACCCTGTCTCTACAAAAAAACAATTTTTTTTTTTTTTTTTTTTGAGATGGAGTCTTGCTCTGTCGTCTAGGCTGGAGTGCAATGGCATAAATCTCGGCTCACTGCAAGCTCCGCCTCCCTGGTTCACGCCATTCTCCTGTCTCAGCCTCCCGAGTAGCTGGGACTACAGGCGCCCACCACTGCGCCTGGCTAATTTTTTGTAGTTTTGGTAGAGACGAGGTTTCACTGTGTTAGCCAGGATGGTCTCGATCTCCTGACCTTGTGATCTACCCGCCTCAGCCTCCCAAAATGCTGGATTACAGGTGTGAACCACTGCGCCCGGCAAAAAAAAAATTTTTTTAATTAGCCAAGCATGATGGCACACACCTGTCAGCTACTCGGGAGGCTGAGGTGGGAGGACTGCTTGAACCCAGGAGGTTGAGGTTGCAATGAGCCATGATGATGCCACTGCACTGCAGCCTGAGTGACAAAGCAAGACCTTGTCTCAAAAACAAAACAAAATGACATTTTCTTTGCTCATCCTCTAAGAAGCAATTCCTCATCTGTTCAGTTTGATTATGAGATTGCAGAAATTCAGTCACAGCTTCAGACTCTACTTCTAATTCTAGTTGTCTTGCTATTTCTACCACATCTGCAAACACAGTAACATCAGAGATCACTAATCACAGATCACCATAACAGATATAATAATATTCAAAATATTGCAAGAATTACCAAAACATTGACACAGAGACACAAAGGGAACACGTGTTGTTGGAAAAATGGCATTGATAAGCCTGCTTAAAATATCTGTGAAGTGCAATTAAAAGAAATGCCTGTACCTGTTATAGAGACAAGGATAATTTGATATCTGAACTGATACAGCAGCTGTTGACCCCATCTGGAGGGAATCTGGAATGTTGGATGAAGCATTCCGATGTGATTGTGCTGTTTGTTCCATTTACCAGGGGTCACTCCCGTTGATGGAGCTCCCCACCGGCCATACAGTGAGTGCTACCCTGTCCTGCTCGACGGCGTCATGGTTGGCTGGGTGGATAAGGAGCTTGCTCCAGGCATCGCAGATTCTCTTCGTCATTTTAAGGTGGGCTTGAGGCTTTGTGAATTGTCCTATCCCTTGACCTTAGGTTTTCAGTTCCTTTCTAGTTTTGGGGTTAACCCTGGGCGGTCTAGAGTGATCAAGTGGTCAGGGGGTCAGAATGTCCAGAATGCCTGTGCATTCCCTCTGGTGACAGAGGCTTGCCTTGTACTGGCCTCACTGGTTGGGGTCAGTGACAGATACTTGACCCATATACATTCTTTGGGAGTTTCACTGAGGCACCTCAGTCTGCTTATCTAACTAATTTTAACTTTTTTTCCCCCTTCTTAATACTAGTGGCATATAAGGGATCTCAAAATACAGGTATTTCAGTAATATTCAAAATATGCAAGGTAGAAGTTAACTACCCCATTGCCTCCTAGGTTTTGAAAATATATTTTTAAAAAGTAGAATGACATTCTTTGAATAACTTATCTTTGGGATTTTCTCCTAGTGAAGAGTATTTGTTGCTTTGATAATGGCCATTGAAAGAATTATCCTTTGGCAACAGGCTGAGTTTGTGGTTTATATTCTGTTCTGTGTGTTTATTTTTAAAAAATGTTTAAACTAAATTTTAGTTTTTGTTTAAGTGCTCTGTTGGACACTTGGGTTGTTTCTACCTTCTGGTCATTGCAAATAATGCTGCTATGAACATGAGTGTACAAATATCTATTCAAGTCCTTGTGCTTTTAAATCTTTAATTCTTATATTCCTATAAGTGGAGTCGTGGCTCATTTGATACAATTTTACGCTTAGAGTGAAGATGTTTAATCAGTACATGGGACCCCCCGTATGTACATTACCGAAATCCACCAGTTGCTATGCTTTGCCCCACATGCTTTATTTTCTGTATGCTCTTTGTAATGTTTTTCTTTTGAACCATTTGAGAGCAGTATTGAGACAGTGTCCCGTTTTCCATAAAAATTTTAGCGTACTGTGGCCGGGCACGGTGTGGCTCAAGCCTGTAATCCCAGCACTTTGGGAGGCCAAGACAGGTGGATCACGAGGTCAGGAGATCGAGACCATCCTGGCTAACACGGTGAAACCCCATCTCTACTAAAAAAATACAAAAAACCAGGCGGGCGCCTGTAGTCCCAGCTACTCCAGAGGCTGAGGCAGTGTAAACCCGGGAGGCGGAGCTTGCAGTGAGCTGAGATCCGGCCACTGCACTCCAGCCCGGGCGACAGAGTGAGTCTCCGTCTCAAAAAAAAAAGAAAAAGAAAGAAAAAAAAGATTTTAGCATACTTTTTCTAAGAACAAGGACTTTCTCTTCAATAACCACAGTACACTTATGAAAATCAGAGAAGGTCATGTGGGTGGGATCCATAGTTGATACTCATATTCCACCAGTTGTCTCAGTAATGTTCTCTTTTTTCCTTTTCTTTTCTTTTTTTTAAAGAGACAGGTCTCACTCTGTTGCCCAGGCTGGAGTGCAGTGGCACAGTCACAGCTCACTGCAGCCTTAATGTCCCAGGCTTAAGAGATCCTCCCACCTCAGCTTGCCAAGCAGCCTGACCACAGGACTGTACCACCATGCCCGGCTTCCCTGGCAGCTCCCTGACCCAGTCCTTTGGGTTGTTATGACTTTATTATGTAGGATGACTGATGGAATCATTGGCCATTGGTGATTGGCTTAAACTCCAGCCCCATCCCCTTCCTGGAAGTTGAGGGTGGGGCTGAAAGTCCCAGTCCTCTAATCCTGGCTTGGTCTTTCTGGTGACCAGCCCCATCCTGAAGCCACCTAGATGCTGCCAACCACCAGTCTTCTATTTTTATTTTTTTAAGTCAGAGTCTCGTGCCTCAGCCTCCCAAGTAGCTGAGACTACAGGTGTGTACCACCACACCCGGCTAATTTTTTTTATTTTTAGTACAGGTGGGGTTTCACCATCTGGATCTGGCTGGTCTCCTGACCTTAAGTGATTCGCCCGCCTTGGCCTCCCGAAGTGCTGGGCATCACAGCTCTCCTGTAATTTAGGTTTATGTTTTGCTTCCTCATGATGAGATTCAAGATACTTCAGGAAACACATGATGTTGGTTTGTCCTGTTACCACTCATGTTAACTGATCCCTTCAAAGTTGTGTTCTTTAGGTTAATTCACTGTACAGTTTCTGTTTTTCTCTGTAATAAGTAACTTGTGGAGAGATAGTTGAGAGCTATGTGGAGCCTCCTTTCTTCATATTTTCACCCACTAGATGATGAATTATTTGCTGAATTACTATTCCACTGGTGGTTCTTTGCTGAGTTAATATTACTGTGATGGTTACCACATGGTGTTTTCCCCCACCAGCATTTTTTCTATGTTTATTAGTTGCTATTCTGTAAGGAGGGCTTTCTTTTCTATTAGTTGTTCACTTATTTATGTTAGCATAGATTTATAGATGCTTGTTTAATTTTGTGAATATTCTGTTACTACTTATTTTGATGCTCAGAGAGTGTATGAGATTTGATCTAGTGTACAGTTCAGTGGTATTAAGTACATTCATGTTGTGCAGTCATCACCATCTTCAGAACTTTCTCATCATCAAAACTCTGTACCCATTAAACAATCATTCTTTTTTTTTTTTTTTTTTTTTGAGGCAGAGTCTCCCTCTGTCGCCCAGGCTGGGCTGCAGTGGCATGATCTTGGCTCACTGTAGCCTCCACCTCCCGGGTTCAAGCAATTCTCCTGCTTCAGCCTCCCAAGTAGCTGGGATTGCAGGTGCACACACCACACCCGGGTAATTTTTGTATTTTTAGTAGAGACGGGGTTTCTCCACGTTGCCCCGGCTGGTCTTGAACTCCTGACCTCAGATGATCTGCCTACCTCATTCATCTCAGATTTTATCTTTTTTTATAATTTGTGCTTTCTTTTGGTTGACTTTATTCTTTTTTAGCTTTTGATTAAATAATTTATTTTCATTCTTTTTTTTTGGTTAGCATTGTGGAGGGTTGGAGGACGAGGACACTTAAGATCTGCTCTCTTAGTGAATTTCAGGCATGCAATATAGTATTCTTAACTATAGTCACATGCTGTACTTGAGATCTGCAGAAACTTAATTCTCTTGCATAACTGAAGCTTTATACTCTTTGACCAACATCTCCCAGTGTCCCCCTCCGCCAGACATCCTCTCATTTAGCTGTGAATCCCTATGAGTACTGACACCTGGGTTTTGTTTTTCTTTTTTTTCTTTTCCAGGTGTCTGTAATTTAGATTTTTATTTCTCCTTTCACACAGGAGTTTGTTGGCATTTTTTTTGTTTTGTTTTTGAGGCAGGGTCTCACTCTGTCACCCAGGCTAGAGTGCAGTGGCATGATCATGACTCACTGCAGCCTCAACCTCCTGGGCTCAAGTGATTCTCCCACCTCAGCCTCCCAAGTAGCTGGGACTACAGGCACACACCACCACGCTCAGCTAATTTTTTTATTTTTTGTAGAGACGGGATTTCACCATGTTGCCCAGGCTGGTCTTGAACATCTGGGCTCAAGTGATCCACTCACTTCAGCCTCCTAAAGTGCTGGGATTACAGGTATAAGCCACCATGCCCAGCCCACCCAAGAGTTTTTGGTTTATTAAGTTTACAAATAAAACCAGTAATCTACTGTATTTTAGGTCACAGAGGACAGAATTTCCTTTAGTGTATCTACACATGCATTCATGGTGTACTTTATCCTTAGTCTCAGTAGTTAGTGACTTGTCTGCTAGCTGGGGTGAGCACCCAAGGAAGTAGGGCTTTTACCATGGCTGAGTGTGGATGAGTGGTATTCCACGGGGCATAAGACTGGCAGCGACAGCCGTGGCTGTGGGACAGGTTTGTTAAACTCTGTTTTTGTTGAAAACAGGTGTTGAGAGAGAAAAGAATTCCTCCCTGGATGGAAGTGGTCCTTATACCCATGACGGGAAAACCAAGTCTGTACCCAGGATTGTTCCTTTTTACTACTCCTTGTAGACTGGTACGGCCTGTGCGGAACTTGGAATTGGGCAAAGAAGAGCTAATTGGAACTATGGAACAGGTAAATACATATGGGTGATGGATGAGTGTATGTGCTTGTTTGTATAGTATACAACTTTCAGGCCGGGCGCGGTGGCTCAAGCCTGTAATCC
>NW_012116888.1:323896-345534 GCF_000951035.1 Colobus angolensis palliatus | reverse complement strand
AAAAAAAAAAACAACTTTCAGAGACTTAACTCTTCCTTTTTAAAAGGGTTGTTAGTGTTACAATAACAGTTGGACATTTGAAAGAAAGTCAGACTTTCCACCTCCTCTGTGACCAGCACAAAGCAGTTCCTGATCTCACTCCACAAGAACCTGAGAGGGTTAGTGGTCACATGACCTGCCTCCCATCCTGTCTAGCTCCCAGAGCTCCTTTGTACCTGACTCTGCCTCAGCTGGTGAAGTGAAAACATTCCATTAGATTCACACTCAGTCTTTGCCTACATATTTGCAGTTGCAAAGTTATAGGCTTTGTGCTACTTAAAATTTTTTCTTCCTATTCCCCTTCACAATTGGTCTGGGGTAGATTTAGAGTGGAATATGTAAAGCAAGTGGTATTTCTAACCGGTCGCTTCCCTGTGCTTCCCAGTTGATCCCTTCAGCACTCATGATGCTGGGTGGGGAAGGTTTTCTCTTGAGTCTTAGAGTGCTGAACTCTGAGAAATGGTAAGAGTTAATGTGAAAGCAGTTGCAGTTATTTTGTGCCTTGGACATCTGCTCTTCCAGATCTTCATGAATGTCGCTATCTTTGAGGATGAGGTTTTTGCTGGAGTTACCACACACCAGGAACTCTTTCCACACAGCCTGCTGAGTGTGATTGCCAACTTCATCCCTTTCTCTGATCACAACCAGAGTCCACGGAACATGTACCAGTGCCAGATGGGTAAGGAAGAGGGACGATGTTATAGTCACAATCAGGAAAGTAAACTTGATAAACTTGATATCACTAGCATAGTCTTTTGTAGTCCTTATTTACATGTGCTGACCATTTGTTCCAAAAATATGGCTTATGGCAAGTTTTTTTTTTTTTCTGTGCCACAAGCAACCAGTCCAGGATCACTCATTGTATTTAATTGGCATGTCTATTTAGTCTCCTGTAATTTATGACAGATCTTTAACCATTCTTTGTCTTTGACATTTTTGAAGAAAAAGGTATGGAATGTCCATAGATTTGGGTGTGCCCGGGGTCTTATTACTTGATTTTTTGAAGAATACAAGCAATCATAGTCACCCGCATATTTATCACTTCCAGTTCTCCTCATTCCTGCTGCAAGATTCAGGTTTTCATTGCTTACAGTTTTCCTTCATCCTGATAATCTTCCTTTAGCATTTTTTTACATTGCAGGTTGCTGGCCACAAATTCTCTTGGTTTTCATTTATCTGAAAATGTCTTTATTTTGCTTCACTTGAAGGAATCTTTCACTGGGTATACAGTTCTGAGTTGACAGTTATTTTTCTTCCAGCACTTAAAAGTTGTTGTTACACTGGCTTTTCTTAGTCTCTGTCATTTCTAGTTAGAAAGCAGCAGTCTTCTGAATATAGTGTGTGTTTTTTTTTTTTTTTTTTTGAGACAGAGTGTTGCTCCATCGCCTAGGCTGGAGTGCAGTGGTGTGATCTCGGCTCCCTGCAACCTCTGCCTCCTGGGTTTAAGTGATTCTTCTGCCTCAGCCTCCCAAGTAGCTGGGACTATAGGCACTCACCACCATACCCAGCTAATTTTTGTATTTTTAGTAGAGACGGGATTTCACCATGTTGGCCAGGCTGGTCTTGAACTCCTGACCTCAGGTGATCTGCCCACTTTCGCCTTCCAAAGTGCTGGATTACAGGCGTGAGCCACCGCGCCCGGCCCCAAATTTTTTTTTTTTTTTTTTTTTTTACTTTAATTAAATTGCTAAACTCTTCTGTCATTATTTTTAAAAACATTGCTCCTACCCTTTTCTCTCTTTCCTCCCCTTCTGAGATATCAGTTATTCATATATTTAAACCTTTTGATATTGTTCCATAAGACATTGAGTTTCTGTTCTCTTTTTTTCTTTATTTTCTTCAGATTGGATCTTTTCTTTTTTTTTTTCCCCCAAGATGGAGTCTCACTTTGTTACTTAGGCTGGAGTGCAGTGGTGCGATCTCGGCTCATTGCAACCTCCGCCTCCCATGTTCAATAAATTCTCCTGCCTCAGCCTCCCAAGTAGCTGGGATTACAGGCACACATCACCATGCCCAGCTAATTTTTGTGTTTTAGTAGAGATAGGGTTTCACCATGTTGACCTGGCTGGTTTTGAACTCCTGACCTCAAGTGATCTGCCTGCCTCAGCCTCCCAAAAATACTGGGGTTACAGGTGTGAGCCGCTGTGCCTGGCCCAGATTGAATTATTTTTATTGACCTATTATCACAGTCACTTTTCATTCTGTCTTCTACTGAATTTTCGCCTACAGTCATATGCCCTTAACGACAGGGATACATTCGGAGAAGGGAGTCGTATGTGATTTTGTCATAGTGTGAACATCATACAGCGAACTTACATAAACCTAGATGGCAGAGACGACTACACACCTAATATATGGTGTAGCCTGTTGTTCCTAGGCTACAGACCTGGGTGGCATATAACTGTACTGTGTGCTGTCGACAGTTGTAAGACAATGGCAAGGATTTGTGTAGCTAAAGATAGAAAAGATACAGTCAAAACGTGGGATCACCATAGTATATATGCCATCCTACATTGACTAAAACATTGTTATGCAGTGTATGACTGTATTTTCAAGTCCAGCACTTCCACTTGTTTCTTTTTTTTTTTTTTTTTTTCTTTTTTGAGACAGGATATTGCTGTGTCACTCACCTGGAGTGCAGTGGCATGATCTTGGCTCACTGCAACCTCTGCCTCCCCGGTTCAAGCGATTCTCCTGCCTCCACCTTCTGAGTAGCTGAGATTACAGGCCATGTGCCACCATGCCCAGCTAATTTTTTGTATTTTTAGTAGAGACAGGGTTTTATCATGTTGTTCAGGCTGGTCTCAAACTGCTGACCTCAAGTGATCTGCCCGCCTCAGCCTCCCAAAGTGCTGGGATTACAAGTGTGAGCCACTGCGCCTGGCCTGACTTGTTTCTTTTTTTACAGTTTCTCTCTTCTCTAAGATTTCTTATCTTCATTCATTGTGGGCATGTTTTCCTTTATATTTTTAGCATAGTTTTATATGATGGGTGTTGTAAAGTCATTATCTGCAGATTCCAATGTCTGGGTCATCTCAGGATCAGTCTCCTTGAATATAATTCAAGTTTCACCATTTATTTGTATGCCCAGTAATACTGGATTGTATTATGAACGTTGTGAGGAATATGTTTTAAACCCTGGATCCTGTTAGGGTCCTCTGAAGAGGATTGGTTTTGTTTGTTTTTAGTGTGGTGTTTGGCCTTCAATTACATTTTAATGTTTTTCATTTTATGTCTTTCCTTCTTAATACACAGTCCATCACCTGGCTCAGTGCATGTCACCAAAAATTCTCCAGGGGAAGAGGATTGGTTTTTAGTTTTCACTGGTACTTAACTTAGTGAACATGGCAGTTGAAGTACATTCTTCAGCCTTAGGTGGGCTGCTTTGATCTGTCCCATGCATGCATAGTTCAGGAGTCCACCAAAGATTTGGACCTAATTTTACATGCTGAATTTAAGGGTCTCCCTTTGTTCTCTCATTTCTGAAACGTTCCCCTTTCCCAATTGTTGTCATGCTCAGAACTCTATTTCTTGGTTCTTCAAGCCAGTAAGACTGTGGGTTTCTATCTAAGTTGTGGCTGCCACACTAGGCCATAAGGCAAAAATAAATACATAAATATTTAAAAACCTGGAAATTCACCCAGTGTGGTTCCTTTCATCCAAGTAAAAATTCTTCCTCAGCTTCTGACAGCTTTTGGTTACTCTCCAGTGCTATATGTGTCGTTGGGGCCTTTTTTCTGCATCTTATATGTATGTGTTGAGGGTGGTCTTGTAAGAGTAGCCCTTTATTACTGCAAGCTCTAAGTTTATAATTTTTTTTAAAAAATTTCACTTGTATGTATTTATATTTTAAAATCATTTTGTTCTGAAATGATTATACTGTGAGGTAGTACACAGAGGAATCTCACCCCATACTCACTACCTAGAATTAAATACATCTTCCGCTGTAAGAAAGTAATCTAATTACATAATAATTACTGAATTACTGTCCCCTTTTCTCCCCCCAGTAATGATATCCTGTAATTTGTGTGCTTCCTTTCTGTCCCCTTTTAAAGCTTTTATTACATCATACATGTATCCATAAACTAGGTATAGAATTGTTTGGGGCGTGTTGCAAATGCACATAAATCTTATATTAAATGTCAGTCTGCACTTTCTCCCACTCAGCACGGTTTTCCTGGTCTGGCCACATTGGTACATTTAGGTTTACTTCATGTTCACAGCTTATGTATTAGTCTACAGTAAGCATAACTACTATGATGATTTCTTTATTCATTCCCCTCTGATGAATATTTAGTTGTTTCCAGTGTTGTGTATCACACCTATAATCAAGGTGAAAGAAGCAGAAAATGCTAAGATGTTTTTCTCCGTGTAGGTAAGCAAACTATGGGCTTTCCACTTCTCACTTATCAAGACCGGTCAGATAACAAACTGTATCGTCTTCAGACTCCTCAGAGTCCCTTGGTGAGACCCTCCATGTATGATTATTATGACATGGATAACTATCCAATTGGGACCAATGCCATCGTTGCCGTGATTGCTTACACTGGCTATGATATGGAAGATGCCATGGTAAGTTTTACCGGGAAGTGTTGTTCCAATCTTTGTATCTTTTAACTTTTTTGTTTACTGTGAAATCACTGAAGGAATATTTTTGTGTACCCAAGTACCTAGTATTTGGCACATGATGTTCTATTAAATGATTAGTTCTTGGTCTAAGTTGAAAGTGGGCAAGCCTTGAGGAATATCCACTAAATATTCAGATACACATATATCTTGCATATTTGAGTGCATATTATGAGTAAATTTTGAGGAGTTTGGTTTTGGATATATCTGCCTTTTATATTTAAGTGTGATTAGATTTTAAGCTATTTCTGTGTGTCTGAGTTTTTGTTTTTCTTGGTGTTTTTTGTTTTTTTGGTTTTTTTTTTTTGAGCCAGAGTCTTGCTCTATTGTCCAGGCTGGAGTGCAGTGGCACGATCTTGGCTCACTGCAACCTCTGCCTTCTGGGTTCAAGCAATTCTCCTGCCTCAGCCTCTCGAGTAGCTGGGACTGTAGGCACCCACCACCACGCCTGGCTGATTTTTTATTTTTAGTAGAGATGGAGTTTCACCATGTTGGCCAGGCTGGTCTCTAACTCCTGACCTCAAGTGATCCGCCTGCCTCAGCCTCCCAAAGTGCTGGAATTACAGGCATGAGCCACTGTGCCCGGCCATGTCTGGGTTTTTGTAGTTAGTATCAGTGATTTGGAAAATGTGAGGAGAGTTGAAATGTGATGCCAGTTATCCTAAACCAAGTATTATAGTCGCCTCAGTCTTTTAAATGAACGATTCTTTTACTTCACAGATTGTGAATAAGGCCTCCTGGGAACGAGGCTTTGCCCATGGAAGTGTCTACAAGTCTGAGTTTATAGACCTCTCTGAAAAAATTAAACAAGGAGATAGTAGCCTGGTGTTTGGAATCAAACCTGGTGACCCGCGGGTCTCGCAGAAATTAGATGACGATGGATTGCCGTTCCTAGGAGCCAGACTGCAGTATGGAGATCCGTATTACAGCTACCTAAACCTCAACACTGGGGAAAGTTTTGTAATGTACTATAAGTAAGTTTGGGTATCCAAGCTGGTTTTTGTTTCTTTGTTTTTTGAGACGGGGTCTCAGTGTGTTAGCCAGGCTGGAGTGCAGTGGAGGGATCTCACTCCCTACAACCTCCACCTCCCGGCTCAAGCAATCCTCTCGCCTCAACCTTTAAGTCGCTGGGACTACAGGCACGCACCACCATGCCCAGCTAATTTTTTGTATTTTTAGTAGAGATGGTTTCACCATGTTGCCCAGGAGGGTCTCGAACTCCTGGGCTCAAGTGATCCACCTGCTTCAGCCTCCCAAAGTGCTAGGATTACAGGTGTGAGCCACCATGCCTGGCCTGTTTGTGCTTTTTTTAAAAACTGTATTATCCAAACTTTGTTATCTTTATCATATACAATGTTAGCAATGTTTCCTAGCCAAAATGTTGAGCTCATACCTCTTATTAGAAATGGCTTATTTTAGCTTATTTTACAATATAATTTATTTCAGTAGGCCTTCATAATAATTTTTCAGTTGCCTTTGTTGCTAGTTTTCCTTCAGATGAACATAATTCTGTAGTGAATATCACCAATAGTTCTATTGATACCATCTCTGTTTGTATTGGAGAATAAAGGTAAGAATGAGTTTTGCAGGCCAGGCACAGTAGTTCACACCTACAATCCCGACAGTTTGGGAGACCAAAATGGGAGGTTCCCTTAAGCCCAGGAGTTCAAGATCAGTCTGGGCAATGTAGTGGGACCCTATCTCTACAAAAAATTTAAAAATTAGCCAAGCCTAGTGACATGTACCTGTAGTCCCAACTACTGAGGAGGCTAAGGTGGGAGGATTGCTTGAACTTGGAAAGTCAAGGCTGCAGTGAGCTGTAATCGCACCACCCCTCTCCAGCCTGGGCAACAGAGTGAGACCCTGTCTCATTAAAAAAAAAAAAAAATGTGTTTTACAAATATCCTATATGAAGCACTAATTATATCAATGAAACTTACCTCTATCAGTTTAAACAAATAGCCTGACCTTATACTTTTTCCTAGGAGTAAAGAAAATTGTGTTGTGGATAACATCAAAGTGTGCAGTAATGACACTGGGAGTGGAAAATTCAAGTGTGTTTGCATCACTATGAGAGTGCCTCGGAACCCAACTATCGGAGATAAATTTGCCAGTCGTCATGGGCAGAAGGGCATTTTGAGCAGATTGTGGCCAGCTGAGGACATGCCTTTTACTGAGAGTGGGATGGTCCCAGACATTCTGTTCAATCCCCATGGTTTTCCATCCCGCATGACCATCGGGATGTTAATTGAGAGTATGGCCGGGAAGTCTGCAGCTTTGCATGGTCTCTGCCATGATGCTACACCCTTCATCTTCTCAGAGGAGAACTCGGCCTTAGAATACTTTGGTGAGATGTTAAAGGCTGCTGGCTACAATTTCTATGGCACCGAGAGGTTATATAGTGGCATCAGTGGGCTAGAACTGGAAGCAGACATCTTCATAGGAGTGGTTTATTATCAGCGCTTACGCCACATGGTCTCAGACAAATTTCAAGTAAGGACAACTGGAGCCCGAGACAGAGTCACCAACCAGCCTATTGGAGGAAGAAATGTCCAGGGTGGAATCCGTTTTGGGGAGATGGAACGGGATGCACTTTTAGCTCACGGTACATCTTTTCTCCTTCATGACCGCCTCTTCAACTGCTCGGATCGGTCAGTAGCCCATGTGTGTGTGAAGTGTGGCAGTTTACTCTCTCCACTATTGGAGAAGCCACCCCCTTCTTGGTCTGCCATGCGCAACAGAAAATACAACTGTACTCTGTGTAATCGCAGTGACACTATTGATACTGTTTCTGTGCCTTATGTTTTTCGGTATTTTGTAGCTGAATTGGCAGCTATGAACATCAAAGTGAAACTGGATGTTGTTTAACTTGATGTTGACCTTTTGGATTAGGAGGCCTATCAGATTAAAGCAAAATGTAATTTTAGTTCAATAAAGATATTATTACCAGGTTAGTCTTGAGATTTTTCAAGGGTGTTAGAACTCTCAACTAAAATCTGAAAACCAAGAATGCAAGGTTTGAATCTCGCTGGTAGATTAACTGTTGACAATGATTTTCTGTATATTTGTTCAAAAATCTCATGTCTTCTCAAAATATGAAATATTGATAAATGGAAGAACATACAGTGATAAGTCTCCTTTCCAACCCCAGGTTCCCTACACCCTGCTTTCAGCAGGCAGTGACTGTCACACACCTGTTAATCCATCTTGAGCAGGACAGTACTATACAAATAGAATGCAAGCTGTAATATAATGTAATTTTATATTTTCTTATAGCCACATTGAAGTAAAAACAAACAGTTACAGTGTTTTTTACCAGCTTTATAGAAGTACAGTTGTTACATATGTAATGAATACAATTTGATGGGTTAGACTATATGTACACACCTTTGATACCATCACCACAATCAGGGTAATAAACACATCTGTCATCTCCACAAGTTTCCTCCTGCCCCTTTGCTTTTTGCTTTTTGGTTGCTGTTGAGTTTTTGTTTTGTTTTCTGTGGTAAGAACACGTAACTCAAGACCTACCCTCTTAACAAATCTTTTAGTGTACGATATAGTATTGTTAATTATAGGCACCATATTGTACAACAGATCTTTAGACCTTACTTGTCTTGCATAACTGAAGCTTTATACCTGTTGAACAACTCTCCATTTCCCTGGCCCCTAGCAACCACTCTTCTACCCTGTTTCTACGAGTTTGACTATTATAGATATCTCATATAGTGGTATCATGCAATATTTGTCCTGTGACTGGCTTATTTCACTTAGGATAGTGAAATAAGATTCATCCATTTTGGAAGCCAGGCATGGTGCTGTGCATCTGTAGTCCCTGCTATTTGAGTGGCTGAGGTGGGAGGATCATTTAAGTGCAGGAGTTCAAGGCCAGCCTGGGTAATACAGGAAGACCCTGTCTTAAAGACCCTGACCTCAAGTGATCCACCCACTTCGGCCTCCCAAAATGCTGGGATTACAGGTGTGAGCCACTGCACCTGGCCTCCAGTGAGTATTTTATATTTAGTCTACACTTCTATACTTGGCTTTTTTCTGCATTTATATTGACCTGCTTTCATAGCAGTGTGTAGAGTGCCGCTTATGTCTTCTTTCCTGTGTACAGTATTTTATTGTACGGATATACCATCCCCTGTGTATTTGAGTTGTTCCATTCTTTGGCCATTATAACTTTTTTCTGCAAATACTCTGCCTACTTATCTTTGGCCATTATAAACTGTTGATAATAGATCATCTTGTATATACTCGTGCAATTATAGGATGTTTTTTGATGAAGAAAGCTTTCCTAAGGTAATTCTTTCCTGAGTTTGGTTTAGATGGTCTGTCACTAATTATAAAATAAGGCAGATAGGAGAAGACTCAGAAAAATCTATCATTCAAGATAGGCTTAGCAGGACGGGCATGGTGGCTCACGCCAGTAATCCCAACATTTTAGGAGGCCTAGGCAGGAGCAATCATTTGTGCCTAGGAGTTCTAGACCAGCCTGGGCTGAGACTAATGACAAAAAAATTAGCTAAGCATGGTGGCACACCCCTGTAGTCGCAGCTACTCGGGAGGCTGAGGTGGGAGGTGGGAGGATTGCTTGAACCCAAAAGGTCGAGGCTGCAGTGAGCCAAGATTGTGCCACTGCATTCCAGCCTGGGTGACAGAGCAGGACCCAGTCTCTATAAATAAAAAAGACTGGGTGCAGTGGCTCACACCCATAATCCCAACACTGGCTCAGCAGGTTGAATTCCTGGCTGAGCCCAGGAATTCAAGTCCAGCCTGGGTAACATGGGGAAACCCCATCTCTACAAAAAAAAATTAGCCTTGTGTAGTGGTACACGCCTGTAGTTCCAGCTACACAGGAGGCTGAGGTGGGAGAATCTGAGCCCGGAAGGTCCAGGCTGCAGTGAACCAAAATTGTGCCACTACACTCCAGCCTGGGCAACAGAATAAGACCCCGTCTCAAAAAAAAAAAAAAAAAAAAAAAAAACAAATTGTTTGACAAGTGTGTAAGCTGTAAGTGAGCCCCGCACTTTGTGCACATGTACCCTAGAACTTAAAGTATAAAAAGAAAAAAAAAAAAAAAAAAAAGGCAAAAGAAAAAAACTATTTAATAGAAAAGAGAGGCTTTGCTTCAGGAAACTGGTTGAGAAGAATAAGGAAAAACTGGATTCTATTGACTGACATTTCTCCCTGCTGTTAATAGAATCGCAGCCATACACTTTTGCACACTATTCCAGTTGTCTACTGAACGATCCCACAGCTGAGGTCTATTGTCCATCCCTCCATTTCTATTTATAGCAGCACTAAAAACATTTCCCCAAAAAAGCATTTTTTTAGCTTTTTGATTGTAGATTCACCACTAAGAAATTGACATTGGGACAGTCCACAGAGCTTATTCAAATTTCACCCATTTTACTTGCACTCGTTTGTGTTGTGTGTGGTAAACAGTTCTATTTCATTTTATCACCTGTGTAGACTGACGAAAACACCAACATAAGCAAGATACAGAGCTGTTCTGTCATCACAGAGCTCTGCCATACTATCCTTTTATCTCTGTCCCCCATTTCCAACCCCTGGAAACCACTAATCTGTTCTTTATAGTTTTCTTATTTCAAGAATCTTATGTAAGTGGGATCATGAAGTATAATCTTTTGAGAATGGCCTGTTCATTCAATTCCCTTGAGATACATTCAGGTAGTTGCATGTATCAATAGTTAATTCCTATTTATTGCTATATAGTACTCCATAGTATGGATATAATATGTACATAGCATATATACATAGTATATATGTGCATAGTTTAACCATTCACCTTAAACATTTTGGTTGTTTCCAGTTTGGGACATTAACAATAAAGCTGATCTGAACAATCATGTATAATAGTCTCCCTTTATCCTTGAAGAATATATCCCAAGACTCCCAGTGAGTGTCTGAAACCATGGTATATACACTATCCATATGTGCTGTATGTACTATATATACTATATTTTTTTCCTATACACACATACCTTTGATGAAGTTTAATTAGGCACTGTAAGAGATTGACAACAATAAATAGAATAATTATACTGTAATTAAATGAATGTGGCCTCAAAATATACTGTACTCACATATTTTCAGGCTGTGGGTAACTGAAACTACATAAAGCAAAACTGGCTGGGCACGGCGGTGCATGCCTGTAATCCAGGACTTTGGCAGGCCAAGGTGTACTGAGCACTTGAGGTCAGGAGTTTGAGACCAGCCTGGCCATCATGGGGAAACCCTGTCTGTATTAAAAATACAAAAATTAGCTGGGTGTGGTGGCACACGCCTGTAATCCCAGCTACTCAGGAGGCTGAGACAGGAGAATCACTGGAACCCAGGAGGCAGAGGTTGCAGTGAGCCAAGATCACGCCACTGCACACTAACCTGGGCAACAGCAAGACTAGAGTCTCAAAAAAAAAGGAAAGCAAAACTGCAAAACTGCAGATAAGGAGGACTACTATACAGGTTATTGTGTAAACATAAGTTTCATTTCTGTGGTACAAATGTTCAAGGTTGGGATTGCTAGGTCATATGGTAGTTGCATATTTCATTTAAGAAACTGCCAAACTTTTCAGAGTGGCTGTGCCATTTTACATTCCTACCAGCAATGCATGAGTGATTCATTTCTTGGCATTCTGACCAACCAGCATTTGGTGATGTCACTTTTTTTTTTTTTTTTTTTTTTAAGGCTAGTCAAGTGAAGCAGTGGGAGTGGAAAAAGAACGAATAAATCTGTAAGTGGTTGTGGTCAATTTGTTGCAAACACCATTGCATTTGGACCAGCCCACTATTTCTTATTTTAGCCATTCTGATAGATGGGTAGTGATATCTCATTGTGGCTTTAATTTGTATTTCTCTAATGGCTGAAGATGTTGAACATCTCTTCATGTGTTTGTTTGCCATCTGTATATCTTCAGTGAAATGTCTGCTGCTTATTTTTTATTTATTTTTTTTTGAGACGGAGTCTCGCTCTGTCGCCTGGGCTGGAGTGCAGTGGCCGGATCTCAGCTCACTGCAAGCTCCGCCTCCCAGGTTTACGCCATTCTCCTGCCTCAGCCTCCCGAGTAGCTGGGACTACAGACGCCCGCCACCTCGCCCGGCTAGCTTTTTGTATTTTTTAGTAGAGACGGGGTTTCACCGTGTTAGCCAGGATGGTCTCGATCTCCTGACCTCGTGATCCGCCCGTCTCGGCCTCCCAAAGTGCTGGGATTACAGGCTTGAGCCACCGCGCCCGGCCTGCTGCTCATTTTTTAATCGGATTGTTTGTCTTCTTACTTTTGACTTTCAAGACTTCATTATATATTCCAGATATAAAGCCTTTGTCACACAAGTGCTTTGCAAATAATTTCTCCCAGTCCATAGTTTGTCTTTTCATCCTCTTCACAGGTATTTTGCAGAGAAACAAATTTAAATTTTGATGAAGCCCAATTTATGGGTTTTTGCGTTTTTGCTGTTACGTCTAAGAACTCTTCACCTACCCCAAAGATTTTCTTGTATGTTATTTTCTAAAGGTTTTATAGTCTTATGCTTTATATTTAAATCTATGATCCATTTTCCACTTTTGTACATTTTGTACAAGGTGTAAGGTTTAGATCAAGATTCTTTTTTTTTTTTTTGTCAGTAGATATCCAATTGCTCCAGCACTGCTACTTGAAAGCAATCTTTTATTGAATTACTTTTGCACTTATGTCAAAAATCAGATGGCCATAGGCAAGGTGCAGTGGCTCACACCTGTAATCCCTGCACTTTGAGAGGCTGAAGTGGAATGATTGCTTGAGCCTAGGAGTTTGAGACCAGCCTGGGCAACACAGCCAGACCCCGTCTCTACTAAAAAAAAATTAGCCAGGCATGGTGGTGTGCGCCTGTAGTCCCAGCTCCCTAGGAGGCTGAGGTGGGAGGATCATCTGAGCCTGGGAGTCAAAGCTGCAGTGAGCCGTGATTGCACCACTGCTCTCCAGCCGGAGTGACAGGGTTTAAATCAGATGGCCATACATACTTGTGCGGGGCTAATTTATTTTTTATTATTTCATTTTTATCCCCATTGTTGGCTTATTAACCCTACCCCCATTTTCATTTTTTGTTGTTTCTTTTAAAATTTCTAGTGTAAATCTTTAGACTTGTCGCACTTTTATGTAATATTCTATCATTTCACAGGTAGTAGAACAACTTAGCAACAGCACACACTTTCTTGTCTCTTGGCCTTTGTGCTATTTTTGTCATAAGGGTTATATTTACTGTATCTGGAGATCTTGATTTCATATACCATATTTCCATTTTCCTTCGAACTGAGGGCTTGCTTCAGTGTTTCTAAGCTTACTTAGGTGAGACCAGAGCAGCCATTAGGGCTAATTTTGCCTCACTAGAGAGGCAGTATCTTTGAGTAGTTTATCCAGTGCACAGTGATGGTCTCCTCTGTGGCTGGGGGTGGAACATGGACAACTGCAAGCTCTAGGGATTGCTCTGCCTGCACCTTCCTGGTGGTTCCCTTGGCCTCCAGGAGTGTACTCACAGACATGCTGTGCACTACACGTGCAGGAAACCCTTTGCAGGCCGGTGTCATGCTACTCTCTGGTACCCTGCCTTACAAACTCTAGCTGCCTTGGCCTCTCCAAATTCTCAACTTTGTCCCAACTCAGGGATACCCCTGGGCTGTGTAGCCTGGAAACTAACTCTCCAGACATAAGCCGGGCCACTAGTGTCACTTCATTTGTCTCCTTTCTCTTGGGGACCACTGTGCTACACTGCTTGTTTCCAGTGTCTGAACTCTGTTGTCTCCTATTTTGTCCAGATTTTTTAGTTGTTGGTGTTGGAAGGATAAATCCACTATCTATGATATCACCACACCCAGGTAACTTCTGTACTTTTTGTAGAGACAGAATTTCGCCATGTTGCCCAGGCTGGTCTCAAACTCCTGGGCTCAAGCAGTCTGTCCACCTCGGTTTCCCAAAGTGCTGGGAGTTACAGGGATGAGTCACCACACTTGGCCTATGTTTCTAATGCAGAAGCCACCACCATATGCCACACTTGTGACTCTTTCCCATATCTGTTGTAGTAAAAGAGGCTGCAGGCCTGTAATGTCAGCACTTTGGGAGGCTGACATGGGCAGATCACAAGGTCAGGACTACCAGACCAGCCTGGCCAATATGGTGGAACCCCATCTCTACTAAAATTACAAAAACTAGCCGGGCGTGGTGCGCATGCCTGTGGTCTCAGCTATTCGGGAGGCTGAGGCAGAAGAATCGCTTGAACCCGGGAGGTGGAGGTTACAGTGAGCTGAGATCGTGCCACTGCACTCCAGCCTGGGTGACAGAGCGAGATGCCGTCTCAAAAAATAAACAAATAACAATAAAAGAGGCTGCAATACATGACACATTGGCAGCACCAACTCCTGCCTGGTGGATGACATCTATCTTTAGACATCCCCACTCCAGGGTTGCTGGGGGTCCATTACCATTGTTGACACTTCTTCAGGTTATGATGTTATCAGTCCCAGTGCCATCAGTCAACTCTACACTCCTAGGTAGTTCTTGAATCTACAGTTGACCCTTAAACAATGCAGTAGAAAATCCACATATAACTTTTGACTCCCCCAAAACTTAACTACTCATAGCCTGCTGTTGATCTGAAGTCTTACTGATGACATAAACAGTAGATTAACACATATTTTGTATGATATATGCATTATATACTGTGTTCTTGCAATAGTAAACTAGAGAGAAAGTGTTATTAAGGAAATTGTAAGGAAGAGAAAATATACTATTCATTAAGTGGATCATCATAAAGGCATCCACCCTTGTCCTCTTCACATTGAGTAAGCTGAGGAGGAGGAAGGGGGGTTGGTCTTGCTGTCTCAGAGTGACAGAGGCAGAAGAAAATCCGAGTATAAGTGGATCAGTACACTTTAAATCCATCTTGTTTAAAGGTCAACTGTAAACTGTTTTTATTTAATGGGCAACTCACGCACCCAAGTGGTTATAAGTGGTACTACAAAATGTATTATAAAAATACTGTAGATTTTTTTTTTTTGAGACAGAGTCATGCTCTGTCACCCAGGCTGGAGTGCAGTGGTGTGATCTCTGCTCACTACAACCTCCGCAGCAATTCTCGTGCCTCAGCCTCCTGAGTAGCTGGGACTACAGGCACCTGCCACCATGCCTGGCTAATTTTTTGTATTTTTTGTAGAGACAGGGTTTCGCCATGTTAGCCAGGCTGGTCTCGAACTCCTGACCTCCAGTGATCCACCCACCTCGACCTCCCAAAGTGCTGGAATTACAGGCGTGAGCCACTGCACCCAGCTGAACACAATCTTTACCTTCCATGTACTGATTTATGTCTTTGTAACTGCTATCCACCTAAAATGTACAAAACCAAACTGTAATTCTACTGTCTCAGGCACACTTTCTCAGGACCTCTTGAGCCTGTGTTTCCCAGGCCATGGTCACTCATATTGGCTCAAAACAAACCTCTTTAAGACATTTCAGTTTGGTTTTTCTGTTAACAGAAAAACCTAGTTTTCCTAGTTCTTTAATGAGATCCCTAGAAACCGGGTTTAAGACAATTGAACTTCTTTTTTGCTTTCGTGGTCAGATAAGAAAATTTCAGAAACTCCCTCCCTGTGTACCTGTGGGCATCCCCACCCCCACACACCAACAAGAAAGGTTAGACAGATCTTCTGAGGTAGCTTCTAAGGCCTTTCAGCATGTCAAAATACATCTTTGGGGTATCCGTTTCTGAGTATCAACAAGGGAACGGGATGGGTTAAGATTTCGTTCTCCCAGTAGAGGAAAATTTAGGGATTCAGTCTACATTTGAAGCCAAAAACAGTTAATCTGACTCCTTCCAGAGCCTTTAAATGTTGATCCCCTCCCCTCTTCTCCCGCCAAACATACACTTGGAAGTTTAAGAAGAATGGAGGGATCTCAAGGTGTAAAGCTTTCTGTGCCTATGGCAGATTCAGATGACCAGTGCTGGTCCTCGGATGTCAACTTCCAACCAGGGTAGCTCATGGTTACAGCCTCCCGTAGAGCTCTCACTTATCCAGAACTCCTGAGGCTCAAAGCTCAGTATCAAACTGTTCACTTGCACTATGTCCTCTATGATGTCACTGTCATCATCATCATTTTACAGACACACTGACACTCCAAGTGGTCGTTACTAGTTCACAGTCAAGTAGCTCTCGTTCATCTTCTCGTTCATCTTCAACTCTATGATTAACTGCAAAGTGTTCTGCTCATTTTGTCTAGAGTCTTGAAAGATCTGCAAACTAAATGGCAGGACTGATGCTCAGTTCTCTGACCAGGGGATATCCAGTCTTTTAAGTGGGGAAACTCACGCCCATGTCTAACCTCACACTTTTAAGACAGATGAGAAGGGAGGGGGAAATGTTGCTACACTAGGAGGAATTAATTACAAAGAGAGGAAGTAACTGGCTTGATAGTCTTACGGAGTCGGGATTAAACACCATGTCTGTCCTGGCCTACATTAAGGGATGGAGGAACGTCTGGGTCACCCAGGCTGACCAAATGGGAGGCCCACGCCGAATTAGTTCGGCTCTTGGTTTGACTCCCTCTTCCCTCCTGTTCCAAGCGCTCGCATGAACCAGGGTGCCAGGAGGACTATCAGCGTCTGCGCAAGGCCGATGGTGGCAGCGTGGCGTTAGGAATCAGGCCCCCTATCCCTGAGTCCAACAGCCTACCGCCACAGCACCCAACCAAAATGGGAACAACATGTTGAGACGCCGCAGCAACAGCAGCCGCTTCCCACCAGCTCCAGTGGGAGATTTGGAGCGCTTGTGTCTGCGGCTCAATCCCGTGAGGTGCGGCGCAACTCAGCGGCGCATTCTCTTTGGAGCGGAGGCACCACCGTACTTTCCATTGCTTACTTCCGTTGAACTCCGGGCGCTGCCATGGCAAGTCGGAAATAGGGATAAATCTAGCCAGAAGAGGGCGGAAGTGGCTACTCAGGGCGCCGCCATGTCGAGTCGGGACCGGAAGAAGAGGTGGGGCGCCGCCATGACAGAGTAGTCCTAAAGGGAAAGGGTTGTTAGTTCAATTGGCTACCGGAAAAAAAACAGGCTGGGCTGGGCGCCGCCATGACAACCGATACCGGAAAAGGCGGGTCGTTCCCCCCGGACAGACCTACGCCGGCAAAAGTCTCGAGATGTGAGTAGCGAGAGCGCCTACCGTATACGTGCGGCCGCTCCCCTTCTCTTACCCAGTGATCTAGACCTAGTCTAGGACCTCCGGAATTAGGACCAGCCTCCCTCCTTCTTGGAGATCTGACCCTCAGGATTCAGCGCCTTCCCTCACGAGTTACAACCCTCCGCATGCCCAAGCCCCGCCCTCTAAGCGTTTAGGCCCCGCCCCCTCTCACAGCGGTTTAGGACTTCGGTCCAGTTACTCTTCACCCAAGCTCTGCCCCCAGTACCCCTGGTCCGGCCCTTCACACCGAAATCCTAAGACTACAGACCTATTTAGGGACCTCTAGGACTCCTACACCCGTCCTCAGAGCTCCAGATTCCTCCCCCTTGATCACCAAACTTTACCTATTGAACCTTCCAGATCTGCCCAGGACCCCAGTCCTCACCTATAGGGTCCATAGACTTGTTCCTAGACCACTCTGACCTTGCCCGGGATTCCCAGAGCACCAACCTCATCCAGGGCTTCCAGACCTCATGCCCCTGGGACTTGAGTCCCGCACCACGGCCTCAGGTTTCATCTTGAAGACTCTTCGGCTAAGACACTCTTCCCCAGGACCTGAGACCCCACCTCCTGGACCTCTAAACCTCACTTTTAGAATCCCCAAACCCATTTAGGGCTCTGAAGCTCTCTCCCTGGAATTCTAGATCTTACTTCTAAGTCCCTAAGTCTTCTCTGCATGATCCTCAGGCCTACTGGGGGATGCCTGGATTTCAAGGCCTATCTTCTAGGACCCGGAAGGCCTACCTTAGATTAATCAGACCTTGTTTTAGAACCTCCGCTCTCTCCCCAGGAGCTCCCCTTCTGCTTTACAAGCCCCAGGGCTAGGCCTTACCTCTACACTTCTTTGGCCCCATCTCAGGATCCTTCAGACTCCCACATCTGCCCTGAACGCCTAGTCCTACTTCAGACCCAGACCAGAACTCCCTTTCTTTGCCAAGCACCATAGCTCATGCCTGTAATCCTAGCACTTTGGGAAGTCTAAGTGGGAGGATCACTTGAGCTGAGGGGTTCAATACCAGCCTGGGCAACATAGCAAGACCCTGTCTCTACAAAACATAAAAAATTAGCTGGGCATGGTGGCTTATGCCTGTGGTTCCAGCTACTTAGGAGGTTGAGGCAGGAAGATCACTTGAATCCAGAAGTTGGTGGCTACAGTGAGCTATGATCATGCCACTGCACTCCAGCCTGGGCCACAGTGAGACCCTGTCTCTAAAAAATAAAAAATAAAAAAACGGATTCCCTTGCTTGCCTGCTGCCTGGAATGATCCTCAGCCCATCCTGTCCCACAGGCAGGCAGCTCTGGAGGTCACCGCTCGCTACTGTGGCCGGGAGCTGGAGCAGTATGGCCAGTGTGTGGCGGCCAAGCCGGAATCCTGGCAGCGGGACTGTCACTACCTTAAGATGAGCATTGCCCAATGCACATCCTCCCAGTGAGTATGGGCAAGTATGAGACAGTGTGGGGGGTGGGCAGTGAGGTGGGAATCTCCCAGAGGCTCAACTGCCCTACCCCCACAGCCCAATCATCCGCCAGATCCGCCAGGCCTGTGCTCAGCCTTTTGAGGCCTTCGAGGAGTGTCTTCGACAGAACGAGGCAGCTGTGGGCAACTGTGCGGAGCATATGCGCCGCTTCCTGCAGTGCGCTGAGCAGGTGCAGCCACCACGCTCACCTACAACTGTGGAGGTAAGAGGGGCTCATCTCAGTTTATCTCTTTTCTCTACAACATCCCCTTCATCCTTCTGGTTGTTCAGGGTAAAGACTTAGGAGTCATCCTCAGCCCCACCCCACCACCACACAGGTCTTTGCCATGCATCCAGAATCCAGAACATCATCACTTCTTGCCCCATATAGCCCCTGCTTTAATCCACCACCACCCACACCCTCCACGTCCAAGATACCTGCCCCAACCTTCTCCCTGGTCTCCCTTCCTCCCTCTTTTCTTGCCTCCATAAAGCGGCCTGGGTGAGCATGTTAGGACTGAAATCTGGTCTCATTACACCTATGCTTAAATCTCTCCAGTGGCTTTGCGTCACATTGAGAATAAAATTCCAGGTCCTTGCTGGGTTCTCTGTGTTCTTCCCTAGGCTGACTTCATCCACCTCCTCCCTCACCCTCTCTCTCCCACTACTCTTCATCTGCAACTGGAGAGGCGCTGGGCTGAGGTGGCCAAAAAAAAAGCTCACTCTTTTAAATGTATCTAAATATGTAAGCCAGATATACAGTATATCTGTGATATGTAAGTCTCATGGTTGGGCAATTAGAACAAAAGTCTAAAATGACTCCTGAGGAGAGGCAGTAATGGGAAAAGGTTGAAAAATGCTCTTTTAGATGTTTACTGCCCTCCTCACTGGACTGTGAGCTCCAAAGGTGAAAGTCACATCTTTCCCCAGCCCCTCTGAGCACCCTCTCCTGGGGCCTTCTCTCTGCCCCTGCAGCCCTGTCTTCTCTCTTGGGCCACCAGGCCATCCTTCTCCTGGGCCCCATGCTTCATCTTGACCTTCCAGTCGTTCTCGGTGATCATCCTAGACTGATCTCAGAGGAAATCTGACCATGTTCTGCTTCTACTTACAAACCTTTCCATGGTTCTCACTTTCACCAACCCAAGTCTTAATGCCAGCACAGCCCACAGGGCCCTGTGGGATGCAGTCCCTGCAACCCATGGTCCCACCTCTTCCCACTTTCTCCCTTAAGCTCTATGTTCCAGCCCCAGTGAACATGCAGTTACTCAAGTGCACATCTCTGCTGCTTTTGTCCAGCTGTTTCCTTCTGCCGGGACTGCCCTTCCTAATCCATCTCCTGGCTAATTCCTATTCCAGCTTAGATGGCACCTCTCTCAGAAAACCTCCCTGATGTCCCACCCACTCCCCTCCCCTGTCTTCAAGTTCCCAAGGTCCCTGTGCCCCTCCATCAAGGCTCATATCCTATGCCTGTGTCAGGGGAGCTGTTGGCTGAAGATTGGGGCGATGCCCTTCTTACCAGGCCCTATAGGCGTTAATTGTTTTTGTAAGGCAGGGATAAGTGATAAGTTCAGACCCCAAGGGCAGAAACTACGACTCCTGAGAGCCGGAAGAAACTTACTTCTCCTCAGAAAACATTACCTAACGATCACATACTGTTCTCAGTCAGCTGTTGGGGACATTTCTCTCTTTCAAGCTTTTTGGGCATATGAACAGTGAAGACCCCATCCTCCTATCTTAGAGCCATTTGCGGCTTCCCTCCCTGGACCAGCAACCAGCCTCTCCCTGTTCTCCCTGTGGCCACCCCTGCCCTGACAGTCTTCTCTCCCCTGGCAGCCAAAGGAGCTTTTAAAAATGGGAATTAGGGCCGGGCGCGGTGGCACATGCCTGTAATCCCAGCACTTGGGGAGGCCGAGGCGGGTGGATCACCTGAGGTCAGGAGTTCGAGACCAGCCTGGCCAACATGATGAAACCCCATCTCTACTGAAAATACAAAATATTAGCCAGGCGTGGTGGCAGGTACCTGTAATCCCAGCTACTAGGGAGGCTGAGGCAGGAGAATTGCTTGAACCCAGGAGGCAGAGATTGCAGTGAGCCAAGATTGCACCATTGCACTCTAGCCTGGGCGATAGAGCGAGACTGTCTTCCAAAAAAACACAAAAAACAAAAAACAAACAAGAAAAAAAAACAGGGACTACAGGGACTTAGGTCAGATCTTTCCCCTCTAAAACCTTCTTGTGGCTTTCCAGTGCACTCAGAGTAACTACAATCAGCTCCTCCTCGTCATCCCATCTTTCCTGGGGATGGCATCCCAGTTAACGATTTTTCCTTCCTAGCTAGGGACAGTGAGATGTGGGCCTCCCACGTTGTCTGGTCTACACAATAGCAAACACAAACATTCTCATCTCCTACAGCATGGCATACAGACTTTACAGAATGTCCTGTGTTTTTGTGGCTGACAATTTAAGTGGTACATGTCCCTCCCATACCACACACACCTCTGCTCTTTACCCTGATTAAATTTTCTTCATAGAATTTCTCCAGTGTTAACATATTTGTTTTCTGTCTCTCCCTGCTTGAGTCAGAGAGTTTTGCCTGCTGGGTACACGGCAGGTGCTCTGTAAATACAGCAGAATGGCGCCTTCTCTGCCCGCCATGACACTTCACCACAGCTGACATTTTCACATGGCTCAGGGCCAAGGTCATTGCCTGACACCCTTCTCCCTCCAGACTGTGGGCTCTGCAGGGTCTCCCTCTGTGGTGTCTACATAGGTTCCCCAGGCTGGGCACAGAGGAGGTGCTACTAGTTGTTGATGTGCTTTCTCCACAGGCAAAGCCACTTCCTGCCTCCTGAGGCCTCCTCTGACTGCAGGAAAACTGGACATGAATGACTCCCCCCAACCCCCCTCCCTTGCAGAGTGACCAGATGGAGTCCCGAGCCCTGGCCACGGGCCTAGCTTTCCTGGATATCAGGACTTCCAATAAATAAAGACTGTGTATACTGGGCTTTGATTCCTGCCATCCATACCTGAGAGGGCCCTAGGAGAGCTGGCTGGGCAGAGTCATCTGTTCCCCAGCTTCACCGGGTGTGCCAAGGAAGCGCCTGGGAAGAGCAGGACACTGCAGCTGTGCCCCAGGGTTGAGACTACCCTGCCTCCCTTGTGAACTCTGCCACACAGCCGTTTCCTGACTCATGCTCTGTGCATGGGGGGAAGGACCCTCGCTGCCTTCTACTCTAGCATTCCCCAACTTGTTATATATATATATATATTTTTTTTTTTTTTAAAGAAG
>NW_012116888.1:312597-322976 GCF_000951035.1 Colobus angolensis palliatus | reverse complement strand
GGATTTCACCATGTTGGTCAGGCTGGTCTCAAACTCCTGACCTCAGGTGATCTCCCTGCCTCAGCCTCCCAAAGTGCTGGGATTACAGGCGCCTGCCACCATGCCCAGCTAATTTTTGTATTTCTAGTAGAGACAGGGTTTCACTATGTTGGTCAGGCTGGTCTCAAACTCCTGACCTTAGGTGATCTCCATATCAGCCTCCCAAAGTGCTGGGATTACAGGCGTGAGCCACCGCACCTGGCCTATGCACTGGATTTCTGTTCTTAGTTTCCATTTTTCCAGAAACCAACTCAGAATTTGAATGCAGATGGTAATTTGAATTTGATTCCAGAAATACTGGTAGACGAATGGAGAAAGGAGACATAGAGAGGAAGGCAGCCAATAAAAGGTGCATTATCAAGTGAGTTACCACTCTGGGCAACTGGGACTCAGTCCCACTGAGGACCCGTGAGGGACTTTACAAAACATAACCCAGTTACCCTATCAAGGAGCAAGGGAATTGTGTTTATCTACCAACTTCCCGTCTGTCATGAAGGGATATTTTCATGGGCATTGACTATCTGGTACTTCTGGCTTGCCCTTTATAGGCCGAGTTCACTTCTGCCGTCAGAAGAAGGCCCTAAGCAGAGTATAATGAGATCAAGTGAGAAGCCTTAAACATGCAGAAGAGATGATGAGTGGATCTGGGCAGGTACCAACAGTGGCTGCTGTGGCTTCTTCACGCTTCTCCTCAGGAATACAGGCTCCATGGGCACAGCTGTTTGATACAGAACAGAAAGCAGACAGGCATGTATGCAATAGAGAGACCCCCGAGTGCTGAGCTGAGCATGCCCATGGCCTGCACCCACATTCACCATTCAGACGAGGCCTTCCTCCCTGGAGGTGATCCCAAACCTCTGGAAATTGGAATAACTGGCCATTTGATACCCAAGGGTTATGCTCTGCTTGGAAGAATGAGCCTGGCCTATGGGAGTCTCGCCTAGGGATTAATCTCCAAGACAAAGGAAGTTATTAATTGGTTTAGGAGCCAGGTAGAAATCCCGTAAGTTCAGGGTTGCAGGATTTTATACCATTTGTCTGAGCTAGGAGGAAACCCAGGTAGTGGAGAGAGAATTGTGATCAGTTCCTGTAAACTGCCACAATCCCTGGTGGACTGAACAAAGGGGGGCAAACGCCAGAATAAAAGACAAGAGACAAAAGAGTATTTGGAAGAAGGGGTCAGGGGGCACCTTGCCTCTAGTGGATGAGGGCCCTGAGCTTTACACAGCCCCTGTATTTATTAGGCAAAAGAGATAGTGAGAAGGGGGTAGAAGAAGAGGTCAGCTGCTCGGTCCAGAGTAGGCTTGCAAGACTGCATTCTTTAGATGTCCCAGTAGATGACCTCAAGGAGCTCGGTGGCACCAGAAAGCTATTGCCCTTAGCAAACCTTCTAGGGCAGGCACAGAAGTGCGTTTGCCCACATTCCGTATTCATGATAAACGGTTTGCTGTTTGATCATATAGCCTCAGTGGAATGCTGAGTTCGTCACATCCCACAGGCCTTTGGCTCCCTGCAAGTTCCTGTGGTCCCTGAAAGGGTCTGGATCCTGGTGGCTTTTTGTTTCCAGCTCTCGTTTCTTTGGGCTGTGGTGGATGTTTTCAGCCCACTCCACTTGCTTCAGTGAGCTTGAGTGGGGTTCTATGCCATGCAACTAAAAGAAATGTGATTAAAACAGACAAAATGGAGATCCGGACTACACTTTAGAACATCTCTATGTGTCCTCTCTTACAATAGGCTAGACTGGCTTCTTTATATGATGGTCTCAGGGGTCCAAGAGAGTGAAAATGGAAACTTCAGACATCACTTTTACCACATTCTATTGGTCAAAGAAGTCATAAGCCCAACTCAGATTAAAGAGGTGGGGAGAGTTTACTTCTTGAGAGCATTTGGCTGCAAAAAAATTGTGCCTATATTTAAATTACTGCAAGAACTTCATAGTGTCTCTTCTTGTGTCTGTTTTGATATTTGAAGGTGGGGGTCTTTGGGAGTTAATTAAGATTAGATGAGGTCATCAGGGTGGGGCCACCATGATGGGACTGGTGGTTTTGTAAGAAAGGGAAAAAAGACCTCAGCTGGCCTGCTCTTGCCCTTTGAACACATGATGCTCTCTGCCATGTTATGATGCGGCATGGAGGCCCTCACCAGATGCAGGCACCATGCCCTTGGACTTCCCAGTCTCTAGAACTATAAGAAATAAATTTCTTTTTAGTAAATTACCCTGTCTATTGTATTCTGTTTTAGCAACAGAAAATAGACTAAAACAAACATCTACATTTTCAAATAGCCATCAACTTGTTAATAATATCTTTATAGTATCTTTTTAAGGTTTGTAGAATCTGTAGTGATAACTCCCTTTTCTTTTCTGACATTGGTTATTTGTATGCTTTTCCTTTTTTTGATCGAATTTGAGAGATGGTTATCAATTTTGTTAATCTTCACAGAAATTACTTTTGACTTTGTTGACACTTTATTTTGTACATTTGTTTTTAACTAGTTATCTTCTTTTCTTTTCTTTTTATTTTTCGTGAGACAGAGTCTCACTCTTGTTACCCAGGCTAGAGTGCTGTGGCATGATCTCGGCTCACTGCAACCTCCACCTCCCAGGTTAAGTGATTCTCCTGCCTCAGCCTCCTGAGTAGCTGGGATTACAGGCACCTGCCACCACACCTGGCTGGTTTTTGTATTTTTAGTAGAGACAGGGTTTCACCATGTTGGCCAGGCTGGTTTCAAACTCCTGACCTCGTGATCCACCCACCTTGGCCTCCCACAGTGCTGGAATTACAGGCGTGAGCCACCATGTCCAGCTAGTTCTCTTATTTTCTTCTTTCTTTAGATTTAATTGTCTGTTTCTACCTTTTTGAAATGAATGTTTAGCTCACTGGTTTTCAGCCTTTTTTCTTCTCTTTCTTTCTTTCTTTAGATGGCTCTTGCCTGTTGCCCAGGCTGGAGTGCAGTGGCACAATCTTGGCTCACTGCAAGCTCTACCTCCCAGGTTCATGCCATTCTCCTGCCTCAGCCTCCTGAGTAGCTGGGACCATAGGCACCCGCCACCACGCCCAGCTAATTTGTTGTATTTTTAGTAGAGACGGGGTTTCACTATGTTAGCCAGGATAGTCTCGATCTCCTGACCTTGTGATCCACTGCATCCAGCTTTCTTTTCTAATATACTTAAATTTACCACAAAGCGTGACTTTCTGTTTTTTTTCTTTTTTTTTTTTGGAAGATATGTAATTTTACTTGTCCCATAACTGTGAAGAAATAACAAATCGTTCTTCAAAATAGAAGATAAAATAGCTACAGTAACAACAAAACCCCACGGAGTGCATTGCTGCAACTTAGCCAACAGTCCCGTTTCCTTCTTGCCATCTCTGCCAACAGGAGTCCTGCTCCTTGAATGTCTTTTTCTTTCACTCCTCCTTTTGCTCCTTATTTTCTCTTCTCTACTCTCTTTTGATTTCTCCATTGACCTCAGATTATTTAGAAGTTTAGAGTCATATTTCTTAATTTCTAAACATAAGGAGGGTTTTTTGTTTTTAGTTATCTTGCCTAATTGCAATTGAGTTGGGAACATTTTATATGATTTTAATCTTTTGAAATGTGTCGAGCCTTTATGGTTTGGCATATGCTCAGCTTTTGTTTATGTGCCATATGTGCTTGAATCACAATCCTTGGTTCATGATGCACTGTCTTAGCTCGGGTTCCCCCAGAAGCAGACCCTGGGACAGAGAATTAGAGGTTAATCCCAGTAAGCGTTAACTAGGGCAGTGGGAAGTGAGACAGGGACAGTCGTCTTGAGTAAAATTTTCCTTACTGTTTTAACAGGTGTCAGAATAAATTTTTAGTGGCCCTCCACATTTCCACTCTTCTTTCTTCTTTACATGGACTCTGCAGGTTTCCTCCTAGCTCTCTAGCTGTGCCTCCCCCTTCTCCCACCCAGCTGTGACATAATGATTTTCTTCAAGGTTTACAGCAGGCCTCTTCTTATTCTCTACTCTGTGCAGTGATCTCCTTCATAGAGAATATCAGATGAGTCATTGGTTCACAGATGGTTATCTCCAGTCCTGGCTTCTGCCTTGGGCTTAAACCTGCTTCCACAGACCTTCACATAGATTTCTCAAAGGGAGCACTCAGTCCCAAGGTGTCCGGAATTGCAGGCATTATTTTCCCCAGCTTGTCATTCTCACCACCATTTCTTTGCACCCTGCCCCTGCAGAAGGTTTGGTATTGTTACTGCTGTTGCTGTTCTTTTTCCTAGAAGGCCTCACTCCGTCTTAAGCCTGGATATACAATTCCCCTTTTGTTCATTTTATTTATTTATTTATTTTATAGCCTGGGTATACAGTTCTCCTTTTGTTCATTTTATTTATTTGTTTGTTTATGAGATGGGGTCTCACTCTGTTGACCAGGCTGTAGTGCAGTGGCATGATCTCGGCTCACTGCAGCCTCCACCTCCTGGGCTCAGATGATCCTCCCACCTCAGCCTCCTGAGTAGATGAGACTACAGGCACGAGCCACCATGCCCAGGTAATTTTTGTCTTTTTAGTAGAGATGGGGTTTCACTATGTTGTCCAGGCTGTTCTCTAACTCCTGAGCTCAAGAAATCTGCCTGCTTCAGCCTCCCAAAGTGCTGAGATCACAGGAGTGAACCACCATGACCAGCCCCTTTTGTTAATTTTAAAGCTGAAATGAAGACTCAATTAATTTTATTGTAGTCTTGTCTGGTGAGGGGTGATTCTTCACCCTTGCTGCCGTCCCTCACACTCTTCCTATTTTCTAAATAAGCAGTCAGTCATTTAGATCACATCACCTGTATGAATAAAAGCCTTTCATGTCAGCTGCGTTCTTCAGGCTTTTAACTTCTTGCAATTCACCAGTTGCATCTAGTTACATCTGTGGATTCCTGCACCATTGCACATGCGAAGCAGGAGAAAAGAAGAAAAGAAGTATTTCTTTTCTTTTCTTTTCTTTTTCTGAGAGAGAATCTCACTCTATGGCCCAGGATGGAGTGCAGTGGCGTGGTCTCGGCTCACTGCAAGGACTGTTTCCTGGGTTCAAGCAGTACTCCTGCCTCAACCTCCTGAGTAGCTGGGATTACAGATGTGCACCACCACAGCCAGCTAATTTTTTTGTATTTTTAGTATAGATGGGGTTTCACCATGTTGGCCAGGCTGGTCTCAAACTCCTGACCTCGAGTGATCTGCCCTCCTCAGCCTCTCAAAGTGCTGGGATTCCAGGCGTGAGCCACTGCACCCGGCCTTCATTTTTGTTTTGAAGGAATTGCCTCCTACCCCTTAATTCCTACAGTCCCTGAACTTGACCTTATCTGCAGCAAAGATGAGAAAGGTGGAAGGTATGATAAAAGGAGAAAATACTTGCCAATGTTTTCTAAATTAATCCATTAAATTAAAATTTAACATTTTCTGCATTTCCTGATCCCAATCCTGTCTTTTACTCAGTTGTGGGCGTGCACTTTTTCTTTTTCTTTTTCTTTTTCTTTTTCTTTTTTTTTTGAGATGGAGTCTCGCTCTGTTGCCAGGCTGAAGTGCAATGGCTCACTGCAACCTCCACCTCCCAGATTCAAGCAATTCTCCTGCTTCAGCCTCCTGAGTAGCTGGGACTACAGGCACGCACCACCACGCCCAGATAATTTTTGTATTTTTAGTAGAGATAGGGTTTCACCATGTTGGCCAGGATGGTCTCAAACTCCTGACCTCGTGATACCCCTGCCTCGGCCTCCCAAAGTGCTGGGATTACAGGCGTGAGTCACCGCGCCCGGCCTGGGCATGCACATTTTATGGATCTTAACTTGACTTTTAAATTTTCTTTGAGAATTTGGGAATTTTATGAAAGCGCTTTGTTAGTTTCTGTTAGTGTCCTCTATATCCAAAATTCTCCTTAAAGAATGCCGTCTCCCATCTCTCAGGAATTTATGAATTCAGGCTTGGCACGGTGGCTCATGCCTGCAATCCCAGCACTTTGGGAGGCAAGGTGGGCTGATCGTTTGAGGTTAGGAGTTCAAGACCAGCTTTGCCAACATGGTGAGACCCCCGTCTATACTAAAAAACCAAAAATTAGCTGAGCATGGTGGCAGGTGCCTGTAATCCCAGCTATGAGGGAGGCTGAGGTAGCAGGATCACTTGAGCCCGGGAGGCGGAGGTTGCAGTGAGCCGGGATCCTGACGCCACTGCACTCCAGTGTGGGCAACAGAATGAGACTCTGTCTCAAAAAAAAAAAAAAAAAAAAAGAATTTATGAATTCACATTGTGCACAGGAAGAAAATTATGTGAATGTCCTTCCTAACAAGGAGAGGCCTTCCCCGGCCTTGCTCCCCTTGGGCTGCCATCTGCATGGGGCTTTCTTAGGTATCAAGGTCACCTCCATTTGGAGAGATGCCAGAAGTGGAAGTGTCAGGCAGACCATGTTTTCATTCTACTTGTCTATATTAGATCAAAGTCAGAGAGGGACTCTCAGTTCATAGAGGGAACACTTTATAACCTGTGTTTCTGGAGGAGAATCACATACCAAGTGGAATCACCTTGAAGCAAGGCTTGTGTGCCGGGGGTGGTGGCTCATGCCTGTAATCCCACCACTTTGGGAGACTGAAGCAGATGGATCACTTGAGGTCAGGAGTTTGAGACCAGCCTGGCCAACGTGGTGAAACCCTATCTCTACTAAAAAATACAAAAATTAGCTAAGCATGGTGGTACATACCTGTAATCCCAGCTACTCGGGAGGCTGAGGCAGGAGAATCACTTGAACCCAGGAGGCGGAGGTTGCGTTGAGCCAAGATCGTGCCACTAAACTCCAGTCTGAGCTACAGAACAAGACTCCATCTCAAAAATAAATAAATAAATAAATAAATAAATAAATGGCAGCTCGAGACCAGGCTGACCAATATGATGACCATCTCTACTAAAAATACAAACTTAGCCGGGCGTGGTGGCGCCTGCCTGTGATCCCGGCTACTTGGGAGACTGAGGCAGGAGAATCACTTGAACCTGGGAGGCAGAGGTTGCAGTGAGCTGAGATCATGCCATTGTACTCCAGCCTGGGTGACAAGAGTGAAATTCTCTCTCAGAAATAATTAAAAAAAAAAGAAGAAGAAGAAAAGTGGAACCGTTTAGTAGATAATAATCACATTCCCAGTTATCAACTATTTCCCTATGTCAGCATTAAACATTCCCACCTCCACCTTCATCACATACCCTGTTAGAGGAGGGTGCTTCCCGGACCCACAGCCAGGGCTGGCTGGTGAGACTTGTGTTAGCCAATGGAAGGTGAAAAGATGTGACATATGCCACATCTGGGCAGAAGTTTTAAATTGCATGCGTCTTGTAGTTTTGCATTTTGTGTTTCCTCTCTGTGTTGTGGGAGTAGCCTTAGAGCACCATGCTCATTCAGCCTGGGATCAGGAATGAGAATAGAAACTGAGCAGAGATACAGGTCAACCTCAGTACTCATTTAAATGATCAAGAACTACATGCTTGTTGTTGTAAGCCACTGAGATACTGTGGTTATTTGTTATGGCAGCAACACCTCGTGATACAATAGGAATAGGCAACTTAACAAAAGAGGAAAGGAAAAATATGCAATCTCTCTAACCATTTGAGAAGTGTAGATTCCAGTGACATTTTTGGTCCTTCAGATGGGCAAAACTAAAAAGTCTGATAATATCTAATGTTGGCAAGAAAATGTAGAACTAGGCTGGGTGCAGTGGCTCACGCCTGTAATCCAATCATGTTGGGAGGCCGAGGTGGGTGGATCGTTTGACACCAGGAGTTTGAGACCAGCCTGACCAACATGGAGAAATCCTGTCTCTACTAACAATACAAAAATTAGCTGGACGTGGCGTCCAGCTAATCCCAGCTACAGCTACTCCGGAGGCTGAGGAGCAAGAATTGCTGGAACTCAGGAGGTGGAGTTGAGATCATACCACTGCACTCCAGCCTGGGTGACGCAGCAAGACTCTCTCTCAAGAAAAAAAAAAAAGAAGAGAAAAGAAAAACAAAATGTAGGCCAGGCACAGTGGCTCACACCTATAATCCCAGAACTTTGGAAGGCCGAGGTGGGCGGATCACCTGAAGTCAGGAGTTCGAGACCAGCCTGACCAACATGGAGAAACCCCGTCTCTACTAAAAATACAAAAATTAGCGGGGGGTGGTGGCACATGCCACCAGTCCCAGTTACTCGGGAGGCTGAAGCAGGAGAATTGCGTGAACCCGGGAGGCAGAGGTTGCGGTGAGCCAAGATCACGCCATTGTACTCCAGCCTGGGCAACAAGAGCGAAACACTGTCTCAAAAGAAAAAAAAAAAAAGAAAAGAAATAAAGAAAAATTAAAAAGAAAAGAAAATGTAGAAATAGGGCCAAGCATGGTGGCTCACACCTATAATCCCAGCACTTTAGGGAGCCAAAGTGGGAGGATAGCTTGAGGCCAGAAGTTTGGGACCAGCCTGGGCAACATAGTGAGACCCCATATCTAAAAAAATAAAAATTAAATTAAGTAGAAAGTGTAGAAATAGGTACCTCATAAGCTATTGTTCATGGTACCCACATTTTGGAGGAAAATTGGTGATACATTCCAGACTGTGCATGCATGTTTGTGCCCAAGTCCATCTGGGACTGGGAGAGGAACTGAAATCACAAGAGAAATATTCAAGGGGTTCTTGCATTCTCTTTCTGTTGTTTGAAATCTTGTGATAATTAATTTATGTATTGCTTCAACAATTAGTAGTAAGCTTAATTTTTTTTTTTGACGGAGTTTTGCTCTTGTTGCCCAGGCTGGAGTGCAGTGATGCAATCTTGGCTCACTGTAACCTCTGCCTCCTGGGTTCAGGCGATTCTCCTGCCTCAGCCTCCCGAGTAGCTGGGATTACAGGTGCCTGCCACCATGTCCAGCTGATTTTTGTATTTTTAGTAGAGATGGGGTTTCACCATGTTGGCCAGGCTGGTCTTGAAATCCTGATCTCAGGTGATCTGCCTGCCTTGGCCTCCCAGTGTGCTGGAATTGCAGGCGTGTGCCACCACGCCTG
The DNA here is from genome assembly GCF_000951035.1 of Colobus angolensis palliatus. NCBI lineage: Eukaryota > Metazoa > Chordata > Mammalia > Primates > Cercopithecidae > Colobus > Colobus angolensis. The sequence goes on along the minus strand of NW_012116888.1, from coordinate 313,907 downwards.
GCCAAGTTTTTTTTTTTTTTTTTTGCTTTATTATTTATTCCTAATTAATTTGAATCATGCTAGTTCATGTGGTCTTTAAAATTTTCTACTCTTTTTGATTAATTTTTATGTTTTAGTCTTGGGTTGATTGACATTTTAATGTTAATTCTTTTGTTGCCATCATTTAGATATTTGTACCTTTCTTTTGAAGTTATACCTATCCTTAATGACTAATTTATTTCTAAAAACCTTGCTGCTAAGTGACAAACCTGCATATGAAAAAAATATTTCTGTTAATTTTAATATGAAAATATATCATTTCTCTCAATCCAAGACACGTGAATAATTTTAATAGAAAAAAAACAACCAAATAAAACATGTTATGTGAGTAGTAACAACACTTTTTTTTTTCTTTTTTTGACGGAGTCTCCCTCTGTCTCCCAGACTGGAGTGTAGTGGCGCTATCTTGGCCCACTGCAACCTCCGCCTCCCGGGTTCAAGCAACTCTCCTGCCTCAGTCTCCTGAGTAGCTGGGGCTACAGGTGCACACCACCATGTCCGGCTAATTTTTGTATTTTTAGTACAGACAGGGTTTCACCATGTTGGTCAGGTTGGTCTCAAACTCCTGACCTCGTGATCCACCCGCTTCAGCCTCCAAAAGTGATGGGATTACAGGCGTGAGCTACCGCTCCCAGCCCAACAATTTTAATGTAAATAAATATTCTGTGCATAGAACTTCGTGCAATGTAGATATGTTGCCCTCCCCAAAAGAGGAACTCAGGACTTGACCATGGGGGAAGGTGCATTTTTCATCTTGCACCATTGTCCTCACCAATTTTTTAATCTTTTTTTTTTTGAGACGGAGTCTCGCTCTGTGCAGCCCAGGCTGGAGTGCTGTGGCCGGATCTCGGCTCACTGCAAGCTCCGCCTCCCGGGTTTACGCCATTCTTCTGCCTTAGGCTCCCGAGTAGCTGGGACTACAGGCGCCCGCCACCTCGCCGGCTGGTTTTTTTGTATTTTTTAGTTTGAGCCACCGCGCCCGGTCTCAATTTTTTAATCTTTTGGGAGCTCTTGATTACACTGCCCTCAAACTTTACAGAAAATAAACTTATAGCACCCGAAATACGTTTGAAACAAAATTAAGGCTAAGCAAGGGCGTTTCCTAGCATGGAAGCGTGCATGGAATTAAGATGCTGACTCCGCTGCCGACCAGGAGGTGGTGCTGTCCCACACAGACCAGAGGCAGCTGCTTCCACATCAGGCCTCCGGCTGGTAACTGCACATGGAGATTTTGGGGTGTGTCTTTGCTGGAAACCCTAAGGTCAAGTATT
>NW_012116888.1:307688-311321 GCF_000951035.1 Colobus angolensis palliatus | reverse complement strand
TGTATGTGTGTGTGTGTGTATGTGTGTGTGTATATATATATATATATAAAATCTCCTTTATTCAGATTTTCCTCTTGTGGACATTTTGCCTTATTTGCTATATTGCTGTTCTTTCTCTCTGTTCTTTTATTTTTGGAGACAGCATCTTGCTATTTTTCAGGGGGCAACAGCAGTGCTGTGATCATGCAGCCTTGACCTCCTGGGCTCAAGAGATCTTCCTGTCTCAGCCTCCCAAGTAGCTGGGACCACAGGTATACACCACTATACCCAGCTAATTTTTTTTTGGTAGGGGTCTTGCTGTGTTTCCCAGGCTGTTCTCAAACTCCTGGGCTCAAGGAATCCTCCCACCTCAGCCTCCCAAAGTGCTGGGATCACCCATGTAAGTCACTGTGCCCGGCCTCTCTCTGTTCTTAACATTTTTTTTTCCTTGAACAATTTGAGACTGTGTTGCAGACATCATGGTCCTTTACCCCGGATGTAGTGTAGAGTACACTACTGAGGGAGCTTCTGGTATCAATGGGAAACTCACTGGTGGAGTCTCCATAGGCTACGAGTGACAGTGAGATACAATGCCATTAAACTGGGCTCCCTAGGGTTAATGGGAGTGACAGGATTCTGAAATAGCAGAGGCAGGTGGAGGCACTTAACCATCAGAGGCAAAGTGAGTATAATTATTGGAATGAGCAGCAAGCCTGGACTGGCAGTCAGGGCGCTGCGATATGCAGATACCTGTGGCAATGGCCAGTGGTCCACACGGTCCCTTGGGGAGAACAGCATCCCATGAGGGATATTGCCTAGAGTATTATTTGACTGTATAACCAGAATGATGGAAATCCAACTGACTAGATGCCAGCCAAGGGCCAACCTTGCAAGCCGACTTTTCTGAGAATAGCAGGCTCAGGCCTGCTGTGTTAACTTTTTTCTACATAGAGTTTTCACTTGGAATTATATATTCAACAAAAATATATTTTAAGAATGACAGTAAAATACATTTTCAGGCTAACAATATAGAGGGTTTGCTCCAAAAAGAACTGCCATAAATTCTGAAGGATGTGTTTATGCAGATGAGCAATCCAGGAAGATCAGAGATGCAGGAAAGAACAAAGAACACTGATGGTACAGTACACTGTAAGAATGTCTTCTGGGCCCCAAAGAACAAGAGAAACACAGCATGTAAGGAGGCGAGAATGTGAGGTTAATGTAATCAAATATCTTTGTATAGTTGAAGGACAGTAGAGCTATTAATTAATTTTATACATGTTGATTATGAATGTCAAAATATCTAGAGTTAATAATTATTAGGCCAGGCATGGTGGCTCACGCCTGAAATCCCAGCACTTTGGGAGGCCGAGGCGGGTGGATCACCTGAAGTTAGGAGTTTGAGACCAGCCTGGCCAACGTGGCAAAACTGCATCTCTACTAAAAATATAAAATCTCCTTGTCTCCCTTTTTCCTAATTTGGTCCTTCCAGGTCGCTGACCAACTAGCCAAGCCATTTGCCACAGCTCAGGAGTCCATACTCATACCTACTTCAGGCCTCTTCTCCCTCTGTACAAAGTGGATGGCCAAATACACTACTCAGCTCTGATGGCTGGGAAGATAACCCCTCATGACTATTTTGAGGGCCACCTTGCGTAGGGCTGTAGTATGATAGCAGTCTATTTCAGTGGATAGCAATCTACTTCAGCTCACATCAACAAGGCCAAAGATGGTTCCATCAGTTGATCATATACACCTACCTGAGGCTATAGACATCAGCTGAGTGAATGGCTTCAATGCAACCGAGGTGGATGACCTGGGGATCTGGGCCATGTGTCCATTTAACTTACTTATGTTCTCGACCTGCTCCTGAATGACCATCTCTATCATACTTGAAAGGCAGCTCCAGGTGCAAAGTCACTGGATGCCCCATGGTCAATTTCAAAATCTCTTTTAGGGCCCAGTGGTATGACTGCTGGATTCAGTTTGCCAGTATTTTATTGAGGATTTTTGCATCGATGTTCATCAGGGATATTGGCCTGAAATTTTTTTTGTTGTGTCTCTGCCAGGTTTTGGTATCAGGATGATGTTGGCCTCATAAAATGAGTTTTTCTATTGTTGGAATAGTTTCAGAAGGCATGGTACCAGATCCTCTTTGTACCTCTGGTAGAATTCGGCTGTGAATCCATCCAGTCCTGGACTTTTTTCGGTTGGTAGGCTATTAATTACTGCCTCAATTTTAGAACTTATTATTGGTCTATTCAGGGATTCGACTTCTTCCTGGCTTAGACTTGGGAGGGTGTATAGTCTAGGAATTTATCCATTTCTTCTAGATTTTCTAGTTTATTTGCATAGAGGTGTTTATAGTATTCTCTAATGGTAGTTTGTACTTCTGTGGGATCAGTGGTGATATCCCCTATATCATTTTTTATTGCATCTACTTGATTCTTCTCTCTTTTCTTCTTTATTAGTCTGGCTAGTAGTCTATTTATTTTGTTGATTTTTTCAAAAAACCAGCTCCTGGATTCATTGATTTTTTGAAGGGTTTTTCGTGTCTCTATCTCCTTCAGTTCTGCTCCGATCTTAGTTATTTCATGTCTTCTGCTAGCTTTTGAATTTGTTTGCTGTTGCTTCTCCAGCTTTTTAAATTTTGATGTTAGGGTGTCCATTTCAGATCTTTCCTGCTTTCTCTTGTGGGCATTTAGTGCTATAAATTTCCCTCCAAACACTGCTTTAAATGTGTTCCAGAGATTCTGGTATATTGTGTCTTCATTCTCATTGGTTTCAAAGAACATCTTTGTTTCTGCCTTCATTTTGTTATTTACCCAGTAGTCATTCAGGAGCAGGTTGTTCAGTTTCCATGTAGTTGTGTGGTTTTGAGTGAGTTTCTTAATCCTGAGTTCTAATTTGATTGCACTGTGATCTGAGAGACTGTTTGTTATGATTTCTGGTCTTTTACATTTGCTGAGGAGTATTTTACTTCCAATTATGTGGTCAATTTTAGAATAAGTGTGATGAGGTGCTGAGAAGAATATATATTCTATTGATTTGTGGTGGAGAGTTCTGTAGAGGTCTATTAGGTCTGCTTGGTCCAGAGCTGAGTTCAATTCCTGGATATCCTTCTTAACTTTCTGTCTCATTGATCTGTCCAATATTAACAGTGGGGTGTTAAAGTCTCCCACTATTATTGTGTGGGAGTCTAAGTCTCTTTATAGGTCTCTAAAAACTTGCTTTATGAAACTGGGTGCTCCTGTATTGGCTGCATACATATTTAGGATAGTTAGCTCTTCTTGCTGCATTGTTCCCTTTACCATTATATAATGCCCTTCTTTGTCTCTTCTTTGATCTTTGTTGGTCTAAAGTCTGTTTTATCAGAGATTAGGACTGCAACTCCTGCTTTTTTTTTTTTGCTTTCCATTTGCTCGGTAAATATTCCTCCATCCTTTTATTTTGAGCCTGTGTGGATCTTTGCACGTGAGATGGGTCTCCTGAATACAGCACACTGATGGTTCTTGACTCTTTAGCCAATTTGCCAGTCTGTGTCTTTTAATTGTGGCATTTAGCCTATTTACATTTAAGGTTAATTTTTTTTTTTTTTTTTTGAGACAGAGTCTCACTCTGTTGCCCAGGCTGGAGTGCAATGGCATGATCTCG
>NW_012116888.1:288105-307588 GCF_000951035.1 Colobus angolensis palliatus | reverse complement strand
TAGAGACAGCGTTTCACTATGTTGGTCAGGCTGGTCTCGAACTCCTGACATTGTGATCCACCCACCGTGGCCTCCCAAAGTGCTGGGATTACAGGCGTGAGCCACCGCGCCCCATCCAAGGTTAATATTGTTATGTGTGAATTTGATCCTGTCATTATGATGCCAGCTGGTTGTTTTGCCCATTAGTTAATGCAGTTTCTTCATAGTGTCGATGTTTTTTACAATTTGGTATGTTTTTGCAGTGGCTGGTACCAATTGTTCCTTTCCATGTTTAGTGCTTCCTTCAAGAGCTCTTGTAAGGCAGGTCTGGTGGTGACAAAATTCCTCAGCATTTGCTTGTCTGTAAAAGATTTTATTTCTCCTTCGCTTATGAAGCTTAGTTTGGCTGGATATGAAATTCTGGGTAAAAGTTCTTTTCTTTAAGAACGTTGAATATTGGCCGCCACTCTCTTCTGGTTTGTAGGGCTTCTGCCGAGAAATCTGCTGTTAGTCTGATGGGCTCCCTTTGTGGGTAACCTGACCTTTCTCTCTGGCTGCCCTTAACATTTTTTCCTTCATTTCAACCTTGGTGAATCTGAGGATTACATGTCTTGGGATTGCTCTTCTCGAGGAGTATCTTTGTGGTGTTCTTTGTATTTCCCGAATTTGAATGTTGGCCTGTCTTGCTAGGTTGGGGAAATTCTCCTGGATAATATCCTCAATTATGTTTTCTAACTTGGTTCCATTCTCCCCGTCACTTTCAGGTACATCAATCAAACGTAGATTTGATCTTTTCACATAGTCCCATATTTCTTGGAGGCTTTGTTCATTCTTTTTTATTCTTTTTTCTCTAATCTTGTCTTCTCTCTTTATTTCATTAAGTTGATCTTCAATCACTGATATCCTTTCTTCTGCTTGATTGGTTTGGCTACTGATACTTGTGTATTGTTCACGAAGTTCTTGTGCCGTGTTTTTCAGCTCCATCAGGTCATTTATGTTCTTCTCTACATTGGTTATTCTAGTTAGCAATTCACCTAACATTTTTTCAAGGTTCTTAGCTTCTTTGCATTGGGTTAGAACATGTTCCTTTAGCTCAGAGTTGTTTGTTATTATCGACATTTTGAAGCCTACTTCTGTCAGCTTTTCACACTCAATCTCTGTCTAGTTTTGTTCCCTTGCTGGCGAGGAGTTGTGATCTTTTGGAGGAGGAGAAGTGTTCTAGCTTTTGGAATTTTCAGCCTTTTTCCGCTGGTTTTTCCACATCTTTGTGGATTTCTCTACCTTTGGCCTTTGATGTTGGTAACCTTCGGATGGGGTCATTTGAGTGGACATGTTAATCCTTTCTGTTTGTTTCTTTTTCTCCTAACAGGCCCCTCTGCTGCCAGTTGGCTGGAATTTGCTGGAGGTCCCCTCCTGACCCTGTTTGCCTGGGTATCACCAGCAGAGGCTGCAGAGCAGCAAAGATTGCTGCTTGTTCTTTCCTCTGGAAGATTTGACCCAGCAGGGCACCTGCCAGATGCCAGTCAGAGCTCTCCTGTATGAGGTGTCTGCCAGCCCCAACTGGGAAGTGTCTCCCAGTCAGTATCCACAGGGGTCAGGGGTCCACCTGAGGAGGCAGTCTGACCCTTAGCAGAGCTCGAACGCTGTGTTGGGAGGTCTGCTGCTCTCTTCAGAGCTGTCAGGCAGGGACGTTTAAGTCTGCTATAAGCCCCTGACTGGGTGGGCTGCTGCCTTTTTTAGAGATGCCCTATCCAGAGAGCAGCCGTCTGGCAGACTGAACGCAGCAGCCTTGCTGAGCTGCAGTGGGCTCCACCCAGTTTGAACTTCCCAGCAGCTTTGTTTACACTGTGGCCTTAAAACCGCCTACTCAAGCCTCAGCAATGGCGGGCGCCCCTCCCCCAACCAAGCTCCAGGGTCCCAGGTGGATCTCAGATTGCTGCTGTTCTGGCAGCGAGAATTTCAAGCCAGTAGATGTTAGTTTCCTGGGCTCTGTGGGGTGGGACCCGCTGAGCCAGACCACTTGGTTCCCTGGCTTCAGCCCGTCTTTCCAGGGGAGTGAACAGTTCTGTCTTGCTGGCGTTCCAGGCACCACTGGGGTATGGAAAAACAAACAAACAAACAAAACCTCCTGCAACGAGTTCAGTGTCTGCCCAATTGGCCACCCAGTTTTTTGCTTGAAACCCAGAGCCCTGGTGGGGTAGGCACCAGAGGGAATCTCCTGGTTTGCAGGTTGCGAAGACTGTGGGACAAGTGCGGTATCTGTTTGTCAGGCTCAGACCCTCATGGCTTCCCTTGGGTCTGGGGAAAATTCTCCAACCCCTTGCGCTTCCCAGGTGAGGTGACGCCCCACCCTGCTTCAGCTCGCCCTCTGTGGGCTGCACCCACTGTGCAACCAGTCCCAGTGAGATGAACTGGGTACCCCAGTTGGAAATGCAGAAATCACCCACCTTCTGCATTGATCTCGCTGGGAGCTGTAGACTGATGCTGTTCCTATTTGGCCATCTTGAATCTCTCTCCTGATCCCTGAGTTTTCAGGGAGACTGATTTGAGTAATAATAAAACTCTGGTGTCCTGCTCAGCCGGCTCTGCATGAATTACTCTTTCTCCATGTAATTCCCCCATCTTGAAAAATGGGCTCTGTCTAGGCAGCAGGCAAAGTGAACCCACTGTGCGGTTACAATCTCACCATGTTTCAGGAGCCTCGGGTGCTCTTGCACAAGGGGAATCAGACTGTGGTTGAGCCTTGTCTACATGGCCTAAGTGGAGACATGCAAGGTCTCCAGGGCACTGTGGAGTTGGCACTCTACAACACCACCCTGGACCTTCCACATACCCTGCTGATAATTCTGGATATTCTTTTTTTATTTTTTGAGATGGTGTCACACTCTGTTGCCCAAGGCTGGAGTGCAGTGGTGCAATCTCGGCCCACTGCAACCTCTGCCTCCAGGTTCCAGCAATCCTCATGCCTCAGCCTCCTGAGTAGCTGTGACCACAGGCATGTGGTACCACACCTGGCTATTTTTTGTATTTTTAGTAGAGACAGGGTTTCATCATGTTGGCCAGGCTGGACTTGAACTCCTGACCTCAAGTGATCCACCCACCTCGGCCTCCCAAAGTGCTGCAATTACAGGTGTGAGCCACTGCACCAAGAATGGGAATCTTTTTTTTTTTTTTTTTGAAATGAGGTCTCACTGTGTTGCCCAGGCTGGAGTGTAGTGGCACAATCTTGGCTCACTGCAACCTCTGCCTCTCGGGTTTAAGCGATCCTCCCTCCTCAGCCTCCCAAGTAGCTGGGACAACAGGTATGCACCACCACACCCAGTAATTTTGAATTTTTGGTAGAGGTGGAGTTTCACCTTGTTGCTCATGCTGGTTTCAAACTCCTGAGCTCAAGCGATTTGCCCACTTGGGCCTCCCAAAGTGCTGGTATTACACGTGTGAGCCACCATGCCTGGATTGGAAATTCTCCATCACTTACCTTAGATGTACTGGTAGAGGGTTGGACCAAATGCTTTTTCTTAGGCAACATTAAATGAGAGTAACCATGATGATGACTCCCAGGAGGACAATTAGGCCTGCTTGGAAAAAGATAGGCTACAATCAGACTTCCCATCCAGAGCCAAGCCAGTTAGGTATGTCATTAATTCAGGTGTCCTACTTGGCTGGCTGGTGGAAAATCCAGGGCAATGTGATCATCCATTACCACTCACACTTGATAGCCCAAGCTGGGTGTGTGGTAGGCAATTATACGCCTGATATCCACCATAAGAAATGCTATTCATTTGAGGAAAACTGTAAGAGTGTAAGTTTCCGGCTATCATAGCCCAACCTAGTTTCAATGCTATGTCCTGCTCAGGGTGAATTAGATTCTGCTAATAGGTTTGGGTGACCACAGCAGCAGCACAGTGCTTACATGAGGTCAAGGTCCAGTTCTCACAAGACTGGAGGCTGGGATTAACAATATAAAGGAAATTTAAGTATCAGAAAGAGACTGCAAGAAGGAATAGTTCCTGGAAGAATACTTCCAAAGTACTCAAAGGAGGAACTTTTCTTTTTTCTTTTTCTTTTTTTTTTTGAGATGGAGTCTCACTCTATCCCCCAGGCTGGAGTGCGGTGGCACGATCTAGGCTCACTGCAACCTCCGCCTCCTGGGTTCAAGCAATTATCCTGCCTCAGCCTCCCAAGTAGCTGGGATTACAGGTACTTGTCACCACATCTGATTAATTTCTCATATTTTTGGTAGAGGCGGGGTTTCACCATGTTGGCCAGGCGGGTCTCGAATCCCGACCTCAAGTAATCAACCTGCCCCAGCCTCCCAAAGTGCTAGAATTACAGGCGTGAGCCATCGAGCCCGAGCAGGAGGAGCTATTAAAGGTTTGTCAGCAGGGTCAGGAGGGGTAAGACAGATTGAGCAACACAAGGAAGTTTCGTTGTTTTTAGGTCGTGGAAGGGGACCAGAGATACCAGCTATAATAGGATAGGGGTAAGTAGAAAAGAAACCTAAGTGTCCAGAAAATGAATTTCTTTCTGATGTCTTGGGCAGAGGTTCTCTACTTCTAAAGTCAGAGGTCCTCGATTTAAGGTCTCTCAATAGAATGGGAGTAGTAGTTAGACCAAGGGCAGTGGTGATAACCCAGACAATGCGACCAAAAGATTCTGAGATGACAGGCCAAGCCAGGCATTCTGCGGGCAAGAGCCAAGAGAGATCTAGGGCGTCCCTTCACCACCATCCTGGACTTTTGATGTTTTTTCATGGCCACGAGATAGGTATAGCTAGTCCCTGCAGTCCTCACTCAGTCTATACACACCATATGGCTGAATGTATTCCTAAGCAGTGCAGCTTTGTGTGTGTGTGTCTGTGTGTGTGTGCAACTTGTGCCACCTAGAACATCTTCCACTCCCTCACATAGTGGGCCATGCCAGGACCACTTTGGGAGTCATTACTTCATACTCATGATCAATATCGTCAATATCTATAATTGCCCAGATCCAGGAAGCACAGCTGGACAGTAAAAGAAGCATCAGGTTAGGCCGGGCATGGTGGCTTATACCTGCATTGCCAGCATTTTGGGAGGCCGAGGCAGGTGGATCACAAGGTCAGGAGATCAAGACCATCCTGGCTAACACGGTGAAACCCTGTCTCTACTAAAAATACCAAAAAATTAGCCGGGCGTGGTGGCGGGCGCCTGTAGTCCCAGCTACTCGGGAGGCTGAGGCAGAAGAATCACTTGAACACGGGAGGCGGAGGTTGCAGTGAGCTGAGATCGCACCACTACACTCCAGCCTGGCAACAGAGCGAGACTCTGTCTCAAAAAAAAAAAAAGAAGAAGAAGAAGAAACATTAGGTTAGAGTTTCCCACCCCCTGACTTTTTGACTACTTGCTAATTCCAGTAGTTTGGTTTCCCCAGGGGTGAGCATGGGAGGGGAAGGAGGAATGAGGAGAATACATTGTGTGGTTTGGGTGTTTTACAGCCAGTCTGGGCCTCCTCCCCGACCCCTCAAACTCACACAGATTCTATTTAAAATTTCCCTTTTGGGGAAATGGCACATTTAGAAACCATATTGTCTGTTTTAAGTGTGTACTCTATTGAGAATTGAGCTTTGATTCTCTATGTACCCTTTTTAGTTTCTCCATTAAGCATCCATCTCTCTCTCTCTTTTTTTTTGACACCAGGTCCCGTTCTGTTGCCCAGGCTGGAGTGCAGTGGTTCAATCACGGCTTACTGCAGCCTTAACCTCCTGGGCCCATGTGATCCTCCCACCTCAGCCTCCCAAGTAGCTGAGACCATGGGGGTGTACTACTACGCCCGGATAATTTTTTGTATTTTATGTAGAGACAGAGTTTCACCATGTTGCCCAAGCTGGTCTTCAGCGATCCACCTGCCTCAGCCTCCCAAAGTATTGGGGATACAGGTATGAGCCACTGTGCCCAGCCTCATTCCATCCTTTTATGACATCTATTGCCTGTGGGTGATGAGGGTCCTGAGATATCCTGGGAATGTCCAAGGTGGCTGGCTAGTGTTGGGTACTCTTGACTATAAATGCAGCATCATTTGATGAGATACATTCAAGGAATCTCAGTATGTAACACAGGTCATCTGCAAGTCCCTAAATATATGTTACATATATCTCCTATCTGTGGTGAGGACCTACATTGCCATGCCATACCCAGAAAGGTGCCTACTGTAGGCAATGCCTAATTGTATCCCCAAGCAGAACATTTAGGAGGTTATGTAGCCTATTTGCCAGGACTGTCCAGAATCTGGTGTCCTGGGTTTATATGTGCCCTGGAGTTTTCTTTGCCCCTTGACTGACAGGCTCATTTACCAGATTTTGGTGGCTTCCTGTACTGCATTGTAGACAGAATGCCGTGGCCTCTGTGATGGTGTATTCAGCTGGAAGGCACAAGTCTGATCACGTTTTGAATTCCACTCATGCTAGTTTTATGGACATCCACGTCCATAAAACAGAGGGCAGTGGTGTAGTATTAATAAAATCTGAGGCTGGGCGCAGTGGCGCATGCCTGTAATCCCAGTTACTTGGGAGGCTGAGGCAGGAGAATCACTTGAACCTGGGAAATGGAGGCTGCAGTGAGCTGAGATCATGCCACTGCACTACAGCCTGGGCAACAGAGGGAGACTCCATCTCAGGAAAAAAAAAAAAAAAAATCTGATATCATAATATTCACTGCCATAGGGTTTGAGACTTGATCATTTAGTCTTGCTTCCAGGCACAGGCTCACACTGCCAGCCCATTGGCTACCATCTTTAAATCAATGAAAAAACAGCAAGGAGCATTTTGGAGGGGTTTTTCAGGAAAATCACCACTGTCCCCAGCTCTGTCCATTGGGTAGTACCTTCTTGTGTGTGCAAAATTTTAAACAGCTTTTGTTTTCCCCTGTGGCTGCACAGCTGCAGGGGCCAAGAACAATCCACCAGCCTGTAACTTAGCGGGCTCCATCTGTAAACCAGCTTCAGGCCTCCTCAGGGACTTGGTGTATCAATGCCTCCATGAAGCTGGAGGTGCTGGCACAAAATGTTCCTCTGGGATTAAGGAAGGAGACCACCCCTCATATTGTCTGATGCCCAATTTCTGCCTCCAAAGAAAGAAGAAGTAAAAACTAAAAGGCAGAAATGAAATCCACAGGCAGACAGCCCAGCGCCGCACCCTGGGCCTGGTAGTTAAAGATCGACCCCTGACGTAATTGGTTCTGTTGTCTATAGTTTACAGACATTGTATAGAAATGCTCTGTGAAAATCCCTATCTTGTTTTGTTCCGATCTAATTACCAGTGCATGCAGCCCCCAGTCATGTACCCCCTGCTTGCTCAATCAATCACGACCCTCTCATGTGCACCCCCTTAGAGTTGTGAGCCCTTAAAAGGGACAGAAATTGCTTACTTGGGGAGCTCGGCTCTTGAGACTGAAGTCTTGCCGATGCCCCCGGTCGAATAAACCCCTTCCTTCTGTAACTCGGTGTCTGAGGAGTTTTGTCTGCTGCTCGTCCTGCTACAGGATCAAGGGATGTCTGGCCATCTTGTAATGCCATATGTAACTCTGATGCCTGATGACCCCATTCTACATAGTAGCCAGTCACTGGCACTTGTAGCTGAAAAGGATCATTAGAGTTAACTGGCCTGAGCAGAGTGCAGTCTGTACAGCCTGCCGGACACTGTTGTTGTTGTTGTTGTTGTTGTTGTTGTTTTGAGATGGAGTCTCACTCTGATGCCAGGCTGAAGTACAGTGGCTCGATCTTGGCTCACTGCAACCTCTGCCTCCCGAGTTCAAGCGATTCTCCTGCCTCAGCCTCCGGAGTAGCTGGGACTACAGGCACACGCCACAATGCCCAGCTAATTTTTGTATTTTTAGTAGAGATGGGGTTTCACCATGTTGACCAGGATGATCTTGATCTCTTGACCTCATGATCTGCCGGCCTTGGTCTCCCAAAGTGCTGCGATTACGGTGTGAGCCACCGCGCCCGGCCTGGACACTGTTCTTAAGCACGCTGGCCTCTGCCAGCTCTTTTCCTCAGTGCAGTGCTCTCTTCCCCGTCTGTACTGCTTCACCCACACTACATGGCTGGGCTCAGAGAGCCCAGTGGGTCCTGGATGTGCTCTCATCCCACTAATGCTGTTCTCATTGTAGCATTTTTCCAATGGCAACATCGCTTGCCATTGTGGACAGAAGTATTACATATCCTTAGAACAGGCTGTGTGTCCCCACACTGGGAATGGTACATGACCTTGGGTAAGACAGTTCCTGCTGGTCTAGGACATTCTTAGAAGAGGTTTCACCTGTGAATCATTAGCAGTCAATACTCTGGCAGCTCATGGAATGACTGCCTAGGTCCTGATGGGAAATTCTAAGAGGTATCCAAAGGTTCACTACACATTGTAAAGTCGCAGGTGTGGAGCCCACACTGCCACCATAATTAAGGCTGCAGCAGGTCTTTCTATCATTCTGTGAAGCTGCCTGCTGCTAGGAGATGTGGCATGTAGTAAACAGGAACTCCATAGCCATGGCCCATAGCCTAACACCTTTTATCATGAAAACATGTCCCATGGCCAAATAATTTATACGTAAGACATCACTGCAATTGAATAAGCATTTGTAAATCTATGAATAGTGGTGCTGGTGGAAGTGCTGTGGGTGGGATAAGCAAACCCGTGAATATGTCTGTGTTAATCCACCTTCATTCCCCACCACCATTTACCTCTTGCACTGACCAAATAGGTGAGGTAATAGTGGTGTTATGGAAATCACTAGCGCTGCATCTTTCAAATCTTTATGGAACTAATTTCTGCAATGACTTCAGGCACAGAATTGTTTTTAGGCTATTATCTTGGTTGTAGGTGGCCCTTTCAAGGATTCTAATTGGTCATTCCTACCGTGACAGACCACATTCCTCGGATAAGAAGAGCAAGGCTGGCAAAATAGCCACACGGTGTGCCTGGGATCCTACCTGACCCAGTGGAAGGTGGACTCTGGCCAAGACCTATCTATCCTCTGACCTCCCTAAGCCTCTCTCCAATTGACCACAGAGATTCCAGGGATTAGGCTCAGATAATACCAGTAACTACACATGTGACTTCCAATAAAATGAGCACAGACTGAGATTACAGAACCCAATTCCTGGCCCTCTCTGTTGCTAAGTGTCTATCAGGAAAGATCCTCCCTGAGCCTGCTTACTCATCTGTAAGTTGGAGCCAAAAATGTTCTTTGGATCATGTGTCATTTGTGCTGACGTGATAAGATTACACACATCAAGTACTTTACACATTGCTTAATGATCATAAGTACCATTCACCGTTTCTGCTGCAAAGTGTAAAGAGGAAGATAAATTTATTAAAAATTTATTAAAAATCTACTATTTTGCAGTATTTTAATAACTCATATTTTATGCACTTTTAATTTCATTTATTTCCAAATCTTTTATTTTCTTTTCTTCTCTTTTCTCTCTTCTCTTCTCTTCTCTTTTTTTCCAGTAGAGACAGAAACTCTCTTTGTTGCCCAGGATGGAGTGCAGTGGCAATCACAGCTTACTGAAGGCTTGAACCTCTGGACTCAAGTGATTTTCCTGCCTCAGCTTTCTGAGTAGCTGGGACTATAGGCATGCACCACCACGCCTTGCTATTTCTTTTTTCTTTTTCTTTTTTTTTTGAGACGGAGTCTTGCTGTGTTGCCCAGGCTGGAGTGCAGTGGCACGATCTCGGCTCACTGTAACCTTCACTTCCCGGGTTCAAGTGATTCTCCTGCCTCAACCTCCCAAGCAGCTGGGACTAGAGGCATGTGTCACCATGCCCAGCTAATTTTTGTATTTTTAGTGGAGACCGGGTTTCACCATATTGGTCAGACTGGTCTTGAACTCCTGACCTCGTAATCCACCCACCTCGGCCTCCCAAAGTACTGGGATTACAGGGTGAGCCACCGCGCCCAGCCACCCAGCTATTTCTTTAAAAAATTTTGTAGAGATGGGGTCTTGATATGTTGCCTAGGCTCAAATTTTGTCATCTTTTAAATAACAGGATTTGGGGCTGGGTGCAGTGGTTCACACCTGTAATCCCAGCATTTTAGGAGGCCTAGGCGGGCGGATCATGAGGTCAGGAGTTCGAGACCAGCCTGGCCAATATAGTGAAACCCCATCTCTACTAAAAATACAAAAATTAGCCGGGCATGGTGGTGGGCGCCTGTAATCCCAGCTACTCAAAAGGCTGAGGTAGGAGAATTGCTTGAACCCGGGAGGCAGAGGTTGCAGTGAGCTGAGATCATGCCATTGCACTCCAGCCTGGGCGACAGAGCGAGACTCTGACTCAAAAAAAAAAAAAAAAATCAAACCCCAAAAATTTAAAAAGCAATTAAAAAAAACCAAACAGGATTTAGGGATAGGAATTTAGGACTAAGTCAATTTTCTATGAATATTCTTACATGTCAAATTTCGAAGGCCCAGACTCAAATACTTGATTCTTATTTTCAAATAATTGGGCTGTAAGATTTATTTGTTACTTCTTAACATACAATTTGTACACCTGTCTAGGATTTAACTTGGAAAAGATTTTTCAAAACTTGGTATGATTATATAAAATGTGTGCTTATGACCACAGCTGGTAGGCATGTGAGATGGTGAGGCATTTCCGCAGAGCAGAGGTTCATAAAAGCTTTATTATGCATCAGAGCTACCCGGAAGGCTTTTTAAAACACAGATTGCTTGGCTGGGCGCAATAGGGTGCGTCTGTAGTCCTAGCTACTTGGAAGGCTGAGGCCGAAGGATCTTTTGAGCCCTGGAGTTTGAGGCTACAGCACACTTTGATTGTGCCTGTGAATAGCCCTACGCTCCAGCCTGGGTGACATAGCAAGACCCTGTCTCTAAAACAATAACAACAACTAAAACAAAAACCATGCAGACTGCTGAACCCCAACCTAGAGTTTCTGATCCAGTAGTATTGGGGTGGGGCCTGAGAATTTGCATTTCTGACAAGTCCCCGGATGATGTTGATCCTTATTCTCCTGGCCCATAGACCACTTAATTAAAGCCAGCAAAGTACTCATCAACGCTGACCCAGGGTATAAGCTGAAGATGAAGAACAGCCTTGAGGCAGCGAGGGAGGCCTGCCCTTTAACATCAGGAAGCCAAGCAAAGGGGTGACTCACCAGGGCAGGGTGGGGTTCCTGTGTGTGAGAAACCAGAATTGAGAGCTGCACCAGCTGTGCGGCCCCAGGTTTCTCAGGCGGCCCAGGGGAAGGGCACTCGGGACCACACCCCAACTCACCTACCCTGTGTAAGGTTTTTTCCATTGCACATATCAACATCTAACATGTCATACATTTGATTCACCTCATTTATTCTCTGACTCCCTGCCTCCTATTAGAATGTAAGTTCTCTAGAACAAAGATTTATATATGTTTTATAGAAGAACAGTGCCTGAATCATAGCAGGTGTTCATGCTTATGTACATATAACTATGTTCATAATACTGTTTCTAGAAGGATCCACGAGAAAATGGTGGCAGACTGTCTCTGAGCAAGGAAAATGGGGGAGTGGGTGGGGGAAACTATAACTTTTTACTGATTCTATAGCCTTTTGAATTTTTCTTTTTTTTTTTTTTGAGATGGAGTCTTGCTCTGTTGCCCACGCTGGACAGTGCAGTAGCGCAATCTCAGCTCACTGCAACCTCTGCCTCCCGAGTTCAAGCAATTCTCCAGTCTCAGCCTCCCAAAAAGGGAGGAAAAGATTTTTCAAAACTTGGTATGATTATATAAAATGTGTGCTTATGACCACAGCTGGTAGGCATGTGAGATGGTGAGGCATCTGGGATTACAGGCGTGCGTCAACCATGCCCGGCTCCTTTCTGTATTTTTAGTAGGGATGGGGGTTTCACCATGTTGGCCAGACTGATCTTGAACTCTTGACATCGTGATCCACCCACCTCGGCCTCCCAAAGTGCTGGGATTACAGGTGTGAGCCACAGTGCCCGGCCGAATTTTTCCTATGTATCTTATCTAACTAATCAAAAACAGATCTCTATTGTTGATTAGGAAATATAAATTGGAAGAGAAATACATATAATAGGAAAAACCTGAAGGAGTCCCATTTCTCCCTAAATCTGGTGAGATCATTGGGTACAGCTAAGTGAGAACACCTGAAATATGCTTGAAGAAAAGTTCATCTTTGACAGGGCATTCAGCTCAGTCCCACGCGGCCCTACCCCAGTCCCAAACTGGGCCTGGCCCTATCCCAGGACAACCCTAGGGGGCCCCAGAGTTCCTTCCTAGAAACCAGAAGTTCCCAGCCCTTCCTGCTGCCCACCCCACCCCATGGACACTTGTCCATGTGTCAAGTAACAACAGCTAATCCTGAAGTGGGTTAGAAACACCCCTGTGGCTGCCTCAGGAAGGAGAGAGTATCTCTAAGTCCAGAGAGCTCAAGGTGGAACGAGAATCCAGGTGTTCAAAGGGGAGGCAGAAGGAAATGATGACAGAAAAGGGGGATTTGTGCTCATCTCAGCAGGAACCTGGGTTGGGGCTGAGAAACTAGGAGGAGCCATGCACCGGGGAGCCTGGAGGAAGATGCCCAGGCCAGAGCACCACCTTGGAATTGGGAGAGCCAGGCAGGACCCCGAGTAGACATCAGGGGTTAGCGCCTGTTAGAGGAAGTTGAGGAAGAAAAACAATAAAGTTGCCCTTCCAAACAAGACAGGAGCAGTTTCTACCATAGATACCCACTGGCCTAGTTATTTATTCAATATATAGTTACTGAGCACATTGTTGTGCCGGGTCCTATGTCAGAAAAGGGATTTTGGGGCCAGGCGTGGTGGCTCATGCCTATAATCCCAGCACTTTGGGAGGCTGATGTTGGCAGATCACCTGAGGTCAGGAATTCAAGACCAGCTTGGCCAACATGGTAAAACCCTATCTCTACGAAAAATACGCTGGGCATGGTGGCTGGTGCCTGTAGTCCCAGATACTCGGGAGGCTGAGGCAGGAGAATCACTTGAACCCAGGAGGCAGAGGTTGCAGATAGCTGAGATTGGACCACTGCACTCCAGCCTGGGTGACAGAGCAAGATTCTGCCTCAAAAAAAAGAGATTTTGATAAAACGCAGACTTACATGACCCGAGGCCACCTTCCTAGAGACTGAGTCTTCTTTGGAAGGTGGCAGGGATGCAGCAGCCCACACAACCAAGCTATTCCCACCTCACCAATGTGGAGAACCTGAGAGACGGTGCCTCCTTCCCCCGCGGGATTTTCTGTGGTCTCAGACCCCACAGCAGCTTCTGTGCTCACCCAGCAGGGGGCAGCCTGAGCTCAGGCACCATCTTCCCAGCACCTGCTTAGGAGACAGGACAGATTGGTACCTAGCCCCCTCACTGCCCACTGCAGGGTGGGCATGGTGCCCACTTGCTGGTGGCAGCAGTACCAGAGAAACAGGATGCACCAGGAGGCTGTAAAAAAAAGGCTGTTTTGAGTTCTCCCTAAGCCATGATGGTGCTGCCTGGCAGATGCTCAGCCCTGGCATGCTGCCACACTCACCCTCTGTAGCATTCCAAGACTAAGGATCATCTCCTTTTCATCCCATTGCAGCCTGCTCACCCTGCTTCTACTCACTGTTTCTCTAAGGCATAGAATCCTGGACCCCAGAGCTGGAAGGGACTTGGTTGCTGCTAGTGCTGGAGTTGCCATTTCAAATAACTTCAAAGGGCAGGCAGGGAGCCTGAATTTGTGAAGCTGACTTCGGATAAGATGGCAGGAAATGGTAGTGGCTAGGTCGAACTGGGGAAAAGAGCCTTGTGCAAAGGCATCTAAATTTAATTGTTTTTCTAACTGTGAGTAAGATAAAATGCAGCTATAGGCTGAGTTGGGACATGAGTTGGCTGCCAGTTTCCTCCCTGTCCAGTCCACCCCTACACCTTCGAGATGGGCAAATGAAGGTCCAGAGAGGGCCCAAGATAGGGCCTGATTCCCTTCTCACGAGAATCCAGTTCTTCAGTGTTGTTTGTTCCTTGAGGGCACAGGGCAAATATTAAACAGAAAGAGTTGGGGGTGGCGGGGATGTCTAGCTTCGCCTGCCCCACGGTTGCTGATCAGTCTTGGATTGCTTCATTTCCTTCCTTGGCCACAGATCTCCTGTTTGGAGAAAGCAGCCTCCTCCAGAATACAGGGCACTCCTTTTCCTCAGAATGAGTCACAGCCTCCAAGCAGACTTGTGGACAGCTTACTCGGAGACAGAATTCTCCACTCCCACTGCTTTTTCCAATGAATACCTCCAGTGGTGGGGCTCTACTGCCTTGGGCCACCGCCCCAGGGCTGCGAACTTTAATTTACTCAGGTTTTTCTCTCCTTAAAATGAAATCCTACAGAGAAACACCCAGGGGTCTTCTGGCCTTGATTCTTCAGATTTCATTAAAAAAAAAAAAAAAAAAGATACAGATTAGAAGCATAAAGTGCTGTTTTCTCATAAGGTGTGAAGGTCGCAGGAGTGTGGCCGGTACTTGCTGTGGCTCTGCAGGTACCAAGAGTGGTTCTTCAGAAATCCAAGCTTGTGCCTGCATTGCCTCCATCTCCAGGAGAATCAGCAGGCCATGCTGGGCTCGGTGGAGATGCTTCATTAGGGCAGGAAACCTGAACCTCAGTCTCCTGGGTAGCAGGAACTGGGTTGTGGCCCCATTACCAATCATAGAGACACCTTTGGGACCTGGGGTAAGTATTTATGATACAGCTAGTCACGTGAAGAATGAGGGGAGGATGAGGACACAACTAAGGCCACTGTCACAGAGCTCCTGCCTGCCTAGCACCTCCCAACCTCCCAACCAACATGTGCAAAAGATGGCCAGAGTCCTGAAAAACGGGTCTTGAAAGGACATTGTCTCAAGTATACCTTTGAGAGCAGGAAACAGAACATTTACCTATTTGTTCAAGGAAAAAGAAACAGAAAAAGAAAAAAACAGAGACGAATGAGATTAGCTACCTGCAAGGCATGGTAGGAACAGGATGGAAATAAAGGGAATGAGGGGGAATGAGACTTCTAGGAATATCTCTTTTTGTTTATTTTCTTTTATTTTTAGCAGAGATAGGGGTTCCTTATGTTGCCCAGCTGGTCTTGAACTCCTGGGCTCAAGCTATTCCCCTGCCTCCACCTCCCAAAGTGCTGGGATTATAGGTGTGAGTTACCACACCCGGTCCTCTTTTTGTTCTGACCTGACTTTTAAAATCATTTTAATATTTCACAACTCAAAAATAAATACAAATAAAACTCACAAGGACAGGGAAAACCCTAAAGCTGAATACAAACAGAAACAAGCAAATAAAATATACCCTTTGACTTCTATCTTACCACTTTGTAGTAAAAATAATTAATCCCAGTAACATGCTAAACATTTTCTAGTTTCATTAACCCTTGCAATATCCCTAAATGGTAGGTACGATGACTATTCTAGTTTTACAAAAGAGGAATTGCCCTTCAGGAAGGACGCAAAGGAAGCTCCCAAGCTCCCAGGGACTTGAACTCATGTTTTGCACCATATTTTTTATTAGATCTCAATTCCAAAATCCTATTACATCTTCAGCTCTGAGCCAGGCATAGAAGGATGATTTAGTGTCTCTGAGTTCCAAGAATCTACAACACTTAACATCTCAGTGACAAACTTTTAACATCCTGAGGTTATACATACGGGAATGAATAATTCCTTTATCATTCATACAGATTTAAAGGCCAGGCTGGCATGGTGGCTCACACCTGTAATTCCAGCACTTTGGGAGGCTGAGGTGGGTGGATCACGAGGTCAGGAGCTCGAGACCAGCCTGGCCAACATGGTGAAACCCTGTTTCTACTAAAAATACAAAAAATGAGCTGGGCATGATGGCAGGAGCCTGTAATCCCAGCTACTCGGGAGGCTGAGGCAGGAGAATCTCTTGAACCCGGGTGGCAGAAGTTGCAGCGAGCCGAGATCGCGCCACTGCACTCCAGCTGGGGTGACACTGCGAGACTCTGTCTCAAAAACAAAACAAAACAAAAAGATTTAAAGACCAAAAAGATTTTCAAAATTCTGGGCACTCTGTGTGGTCTGCTTTCCTGGACGATACGGGATTTTAGGTAGGTATAGAAAAGGAGCTGGAGAATTCCAGACAGCAGAAGACACTTGGAGCAAAGGGCTGAAAAGGGCTTGGTGTGTTAAGAGCCATACCTATGGCTTCTGCATAGGTAGGAACAACACAGTAGGGCGTCCATCACGCTGCTGGATGACTCTTAATATAAGAGTTCCAAGTCAAGGCGAACATCATGGAAAGAATGTCCACAATGAGGCTGGGGGGAGGTTGGTAAATTTCAGTTCCTAACTTTAGCCCGTAGACAGCTACATTTAGACATTGGATATTTGCTGCCCCTTTCAATTACTGGGCTGCAAGTAATTACTTCTCCAATTACCTAGGAGAAGGCAGAGGCTACATTCTGGATCTACGACTAAAAAATGTTTTTGCAAAAAACGTTTGCACCTTTGGTTGTT
This sequence comes from Colobus angolensis palliatus, assembly GCF_000951035.1. Lineage (NCBI taxonomy): Eukaryota > Metazoa > Chordata > Mammalia > Primates > Cercopithecidae > Colobus > Colobus angolensis. The sequence continues at coordinate 291,114 of NW_012116888.1, read as the reverse complement.
TTTGCTTTTCTTTTTTATCTCTACTTCCTAAGCCACTCCCTGTTTGCTGAGCTGAAAAGCAAGTTCTCAGCCCTGCCATCTCTTTGGAAAGCCAGCTTGCCTGTAGCCCCCAGGGGTGAGGAGAGGTGTTAGAAGAAAACACTTCTCCCCCTCTGGGTCCCTTCCGGAGCTGGAGTTGGTGCTCAGTGGGGATAATGAGAAAAAAATGGGAAAGCAAAAAGGCTTTGTGGGAAAGGAAAGTGGCCACATACCAACGCTGGGTCTAGCTGGAGGGCAAGGAGGAAACATGAACAAAATGAAAACGTGGAGAATTCCTATCAGACCACTGCTTCACCGTATCCCAAGTTTTAATCAGGACGAATGTTCAGATAAACCAGAAAAATCCTTGAAACGAGGACAAATGCAACATTTGACCCTCAAGTCGCTGCTTCCCATTGTCATCCCCTTTTGAAACAACAAAAAATATCCCACATGTCTGACCAGACTGGCCAACATGGTGAAACCCCGTCTCTACTAAAAGTACAAAAATTAGCCAGGTGTGGTGGCAGGTGCCTGTGGGCAAGGCTGAGGGATGAGAATCGCTTGAATCCGGGAGGCGGAGGTTGCAGTGAGCTGAGATTGTGCCACTCTGTGTGTGTGTGTGTGTGTGTGTGTGTGTGTGTGTGTGTGTATACACACACACATACATCCTACATCTCCCACAGAATAAAGTCCGTATCTGGTCTGCTTTGATTGTTTCCTCCCTGTTATCATTGCCCCTGTGTCCTCCTGGCACCTCTGCCCAAGCCTTGTCCAGCAGCCCCTTGCCCTGGATTCCCACACCAGGCTACAGCTCTCCATCCACGCCCCCCATCCCCACCGGGAACAAGCTTCCTCCTGCAGCCCGCTTCAGGACCAGCCCACACACCACCTCCTCCAGGGGCACTGGGTCCCCGGAAGGTGGTGGCTCCTCCTCCCAACTCCAGGCACTCTGACACCACTTTGTCAGTGTGTGGTTTTCACATCCTGTCCTAGTGGTATGTTTGTCTTTTCGCCCCCAGATTCACAGCTTCCTAAATGAAGGAGCTAAGTCTTGCTCTTTTCTTTACCCTAGAACAAGATACAGTTTCTGATCATACTTAATATTTGATGAACAGATGTTTTCCTTTAAAGTTTCACTTAAACTTTTAAAACCTCAAACCACAGTAAGAAATACATCTGACATTACCACCCAGACTCATACACACACGTCACTGAATCAAAAGTTTCATGAAATAATACTTACTCTGTTGGATGCACTCTGATATTTTCTTTAATTCCATTTTTTAAAAAGTGCTTGTTGGGACTTGTAGGTGGAAAGCCATGGTCCTAAAGTGTACAGAGAAGCTGTTATTGCTAAAGTGAGAGAAGCTTTGCTTCCAAGCTAGGATCAGGTTAGGATTAAACTATAAACAAATGAGGGCTTCCGCTTGCTCTGATCTGCAGACTGAGAGAGTCTGGCCTCATTAAGAAGTAAAAGCCAAGGCGGGACTTACTGACAACGGTGATGGACTTCAAGCTCCTGGGGCCTGCTCTTTGCAGCTTTCCTGTTCAGTGCCTTGTATCTTTCCTTCACTCCTTGAACACACCCGTCCCTACCCTACGAAGATGCCCCAAACTCTGCCTGGTGCCCCAGCGATATTTTGTGCACAGCTCTCTGATAGCTCTTGTCACACTGTACTGTAATGCTAATCTTTTTTAGATGGCTAGCTCTTCAACTGAGCTGCTGGAGGGAGCCTGGTCAGGGAAATACTGGCCAAAAAGAGGGTGTGAATGGGAAGAGAGGAACTGTTGCATCTTGGGGTCTAGAAGTGCCCATCTCTTCCCTGTTGTTGCCTGGGCAGGGGGTCACCACTGGCTCTGGAGCCACAGCAGGGAGAGGCAGGCCCAGGCACACCATGGTGGAGTAGAAGGACAGTGATGTAATTCAATTACAGAACTCGCTTATCCCTTAACTTTGTATAGATACTTCACCACTTAATACATTTTTTGTTTGTTTGTTCGAGACAGTGTCTCACTCTGTCACCCAGGATGGAGTGTAGTGGCATGATCTCAGCTCGCTGCAGCCTCTGCCTCCCAGGTTCAACATTTAACATCTCAGTGACAAACATTTAACATCCTTATGTAGATTATACATAAGGGAATGAATAATTCCTTTATCATTCATAAAGATTTAAAGACCAGGCCTGGCATGGTGGGTCACACCTGGAGTCCCAGCACTTTGGGAGGCCAAGGAGGGTGGATTACTTGAGGGCAGCAATTCAAGACCAGCCTGACCTACATAGTAAAAACCTGACTCTACTAAAAATGCAAAAATTAACCAGGCTTGGTGGTGTACGCCTGCAATCCCAGCTACTCGAGAGGCTGAGCCAGAAGAATCGCTTGAGCCTGGGAGTCACAGGTTGCAGTGAGCTGAGATCCACCACTCCACTCCAGCCTGGGCAACAGAGCAAGACTCCATCTCAAAAACAAAACAAAACAAAAACCCCAGGCTGGGCATGGTGGCTCACATCTGTAATCCCAGCATTTTGGGAGGCTGAGGTGGGCGGATCATTTGAAGTCAAGAGTTCGAGACTAGCCTGACCAACATGGTGAAACTCCGTCCCTACTAAAAAATACAAAAATAAGCCAGGCATGGTTGCACATGCCTGCAGTCCCAACTACTTGGGAGGCTGAGGCAAGAGAATCACTTGAACCTGGGAGGAGGATGTTGTAGTGAGCAGAGATAGCACCACTGCACTCCAGCCTGGGCGACAGAGCGAGAATGTCTCAAAATAAAAAATTAAAAAAAGAAGAAGAAACAAGAAACAAGAAGAAGAAAGAAGAAGGAGAAGAAAGAAGAAGGAGAAGAAAGAAGAAGAAGAAGAAGAAGAAGGAGAAGAAGGAGAAGAAGGAGAAGAAGGAGAAGAAGGAGAAGAAGGAGAAGAAGAAGAAGAAGAAGAAGAAGAAGAAGAAGAAGAAGAAGAAGAAGAAGAAGAAGAAGAAGAAAGA
>NW_012116888.1:275141-288055 GCF_000951035.1 Colobus angolensis palliatus | reverse complement strand
GAGGAGGAAGAAGAAGAAAGAAGAAGAAGAAGAAGAAGAAGAAGAAGAAGAAGAAGAAGAAGAAGAAGAAGAAGAAGAAGAAGAAGAAGAAGAAACAAAACCAAACCAAAGAAAATGAATGACTGCTCCTCTTAATTATTTACCTAGTTCTGTTTTGTTACATATTATAGTTGTAACCCACAAGCAATAGATAAAATGTCACTAGATATAATGTTTGTGGCCGGGCACAGTAGCTCACTCCTGCAATCCCAGAACTTTGGGAGACTGAGGCAGGCAGATCACCTGAGGTCAGGAGTTCAAGACCAGCCTGGCCAACATTGTGAAACCCAGTCTCTAATAAAAATACAAAAAATTAGCCAGGCATGGTGGCACGCACCTATAACCCCAGCTACTCGGGGGGCTGAGACAGGAGAATCACTTGAACCCGGGAGGCTGCAGTGAGCTCATTGCATTGGGCAACAAGAGTGAAATGCTGTCTCAAGGCCGGGCGCAGTGACTCACACCTGTAATCCCAGCACTTTGGGAGGCCAAAGTGGGCAGATCACGAGGTCAGGACATTGAGACCATCCTGGCTAACACGGTGAAACCCTGTCTCTACTAAAACTACAAAAAAAAGTTAGCCAGGCGTGGTGGTGGGTGCCTGTAGTTCCAGCTACTCTGGAGGCTGAGGCAGGAGAATGGTGTGAACCCAGGAGGCGGAGCTTGCAGTGACCCGAGACTGCACCACTGCACTCCAGCCTGGGCGACAGAGCAAGACTCCATCTCAAAACAAAACAAAAACATAAACAAACAAACAAAAGTCTCCCTCAAATTCATGCTGATATCTAATTCCCAATGTGATAACTTTTGGAGGTGTGGCCTTTGGGAGGTGATGCAGTCATGAAGGTGGAGACCTCATGAATGGGATTAGTGCCCTTATAAAAGAGACCACCAGAGAGCTTCCTCTCCCCTTCCTTCAAGGACACAGTGAGAAGCCAGCTGTCTATGAACCAGAAAGCAGGCCCTCAGCATACATCGATTCTGCTGGCGTTTTGATCTTGGACTTTTCAGCCTCCCTGTGAGAAATGAATTTCTGTTGCTTACAGGCCACCTGGTCTATAGTCCTCTGTTACAGCAGCCTGAATGAACCAAGACACCCATGTACACATTGCCAAAAAAATTACGGCCTAGCCCACGTTCTCAGGAGCTTACAGTTTTCCTTTAAGTAAAGTTACATGGGAAGACCCAAAACTGTGGAGCAAAAAGGGCGTGAGTTGAGACTAGCGCTCCCGCTTGTCACGCTGTGGTGTTGAGAAGCACCTGGACTCTTCTGAGCCCCTTTCTCCTGATCTGTGGAATTCGGGTAACTATGCCATTCCCCAGGCTTGCTGCCAGGAGTGGAATGAGGGGATAGACTTGGGAGCAGCTCACATTCCTGAGGAAGTTAACTTTCTAAGGTAGCCACGTGAGGCCACTTGCCTCAGTGCACAGGAGGTGGTGGTGACAAGCTGGACGGGGCAGAGAACATTTTTCCCCTGGTGAAACAGTGGAAAATAAAGCTGGACAGACAGTGGAGGGCCCTGTCATGGAAAGCTGCAGCCAGACAGAACGGTCTGGAGTTCATCTTGCAGGCAGTGGCAGCGGGGAAAGCCTTTGTGAAACTCATGGTTCAGCAGCTGAGTCTCGCCGCCTATGTAGGTTGGGTGCCGTGGGGTGAGACTGGAGGCTGGGACGCACCTGAGAGGTGTCAAGGGCTGCCCGTGGACTTAGCCTGGGGCAGTGGGAGGGGCAGGGGTGGAAGGCAGGCCACAGGAGTGAAAATAGGGCCCCGGTTCTCGGGCGTTGTTTCCCCCTGCATCTTGCTGTCTGCCTTTCTCCTCTTGTCCTTCTGTCTCCACCCCTATCCCCACCTCCCAAATGCTTCAGAGCATAAAGGTGCTGCCCAGTCAAAATCACCTCCACAAACTCTAGGTGAACTTGGTCTGGGCAGCTTTGAGTGGGTCATGAGTGGAGGAAGTGCAGGCCCACTCTTTCCTTAGTATATGAGTGAGAAAAGTGACTGCTGGTTAGATCTCACAGGAAGCCAGAGCCACGTGGCAGCACCTGACTTCAAGTGCAGCAAAGCCCGCGGGGTGAGAAGCTGACACCTCTGGGCCTGCTGAGGCAGGCTGCTCCTTCTACACCAGGTCAGGGAAATCAGGTCACCCGCCCCAACAGTCTGCCAGATGCTGGGGACTGACTGCTGCCTCTGGGACATCCACCACAAAGGATTCATGGACTCACTGACAGGGCCAGGCACCTGGCTGAGGATCTCAAACTGGTGCAGCCCACGGGCCCATTCAATCTATAGATGGGTTTTGTGCAGCCAACACCGTCCTTCCTGTCTACCTCTTGTATACGCATTCTGGCCTTGCCCTGAGCTTATGAATTTACCACCCCCATCTTAGCAGGGCATGAAGAAATGCAAGGCACTCCAGGAGCTGCTGATTTTGCTGGGGAAACAAAACAAGTATATAGGCAAAGAGGGCAGACAATGGCAGAGCCAATGCACGGGGCAGGCATCCAACTTCTGAGTTGAATTTAGAGAAGAGATCTTCTCTTCTCTAGAGGTGAGGTGCACACTGGGCCTGGGGGAAGTAAACCCTGGGATGATCATGGGAGAGGGAGGTTCCCCAGTGGGGAAGGACACGAGGGCGTGGACTGGTGAAAATCTGCATGGCTGGGCCGCATTCCACAGAGGGCCCCGAGAGGTGTCTGCTGGATAAGGGAGTGATGATGAAGGCACATGGGGAAAGTGTACAGGCCTGGGCCACCCAAGACTCAGTAATCTAGAAAAGGTGGCAGAGTGGGGAGCTCTGATTTGGGAGAGGCACTGATTTGGGAGAAATCTCAGAGGATGTAAAGACTGATACCGTGTGGAAGTTGGATGCAAAGGACACCAGGCTTGAAGCTTCAGAGTATGTAAGAGAGGTGCATCTCTGGTTATTGAAGCAGGGGAATCATGAGAGGGTGGCTGCTCAGGGTGGGAAGTGAGAAGCTGAGACATTTTGGTTTAAATGTTATATTTAACAGAAGAGATGCTCATATTGAGAGCTATGGGCCAGGAGATGGAGGCTTGGTGGAAACGTGCATGTGGAGGTGGTGATTTAGGGCAGGGATGGATTCGGTGAAGCCCTGATTTGGTGAAAAGAATGTGAAGGGACAGATACTGGGGATGAGGAAGAAGGAAACTGCTGCAGAACTGGAGAGGTGGGGTGTACACAGATGTCAGGGGAGAAGACAGTCCTAGAGAAGTGCTCTATTAGCATGATCAATTGCAGAGGTTTCAGAAAGAGTGCTGAGAAGAGGCTGGGGCGTCTGAAGCTAAGGGGCAATAGGAGTTTCAGCAGGGGTGCGGAAGGGGGCACTACCTTTCAGGGTAGAGGAGAGCAGGCAGAGGGGAAGGAAGGTGGACTGGTAGAGACTGCTGTCTCAGGGAGCAGGCAGTGGAAGTGATGGGTACAATCAAGAGGGAAGTACAGATGTTTGGAGGCAAAAGGGAAGGAGACAGTGAGCAGGAAGTACTGAATTTGCTGAGGACAAAGGAGAAAATGAGACAGAAAGAGGCAGATGAGGTGGATGGGGTAGATGGAGAGGCTAATCTTGGATTTCACAACAGGCTGCATCCCCTACCCCTCCATTGTGTGCCAGGCCTGCCAGCTTGTGCCTGACCCCACTACCCCCAGCCTTGGTCTTTATTCTTGTGGTTACATAGCATGGAAGTCAGGCAACTGGATGGACCAGGCACTCTCTGGGAATGGCCGGGATGTTCATAGCTCAGGGCTGGGACCCAGAGCACCAGCAATTATTCTTTTTCCCATTTGCTACTGATTCTTCTCTTCTTCCTCTATCATAGGGCCCATCAATGCTGGTGGCTAGAAATCATCCAGAGGGCTGTAAACATTAGCGAGGCACTGAGTGGTCCCTGTCTTGGTCCAGGCAGCAGCAGACAAACGGGAAGTGAAAGTGGGTAACCACTGGAAGGTGACGGCGAGGGTTGGTTTCATCATCAGTGCTGTTGGCAGCAACAGCTATGAGCCAGCCTTTGCCAAGATGGTGAGTAACTACAGATTTAAAATTCCTAGCAGCAAAGCTGTGTCTCTTCAGGGTTTGGTTACCCACGCTGACCCCAGAACAACCACCACGCCAACAGCAAGGAACATCAACAAGCAAGGAGGTGACCATGAGGATGACCTTGCCGCAAAAACAACCACACACCCCACACCCCTGGGGAAGGAGGCACCCACCAGCTGGCTCCTGTAGGGCTGTTCCAGAAAGTGCAGGCTGGGGGGAGGATGGAGTAAGGAAAGAGGCCAGGGTCTAAATGGAAAGGGCCATTGAAAGGGAGAGACAGGCTTGTTCATCAATGACCACTACAGAGTTGGAAAGAGAAGGCAAAGAAAATGCCACACTGCAGAGGATCAGCGTCCAGAGGTTTCATTCTATTGAGAGTTAGAGACGCCAAAGCTGGAGTTAATGTTGGTAAAGGAGATATGGGTGGGCCATGACGCCACCAGCCACGTGTAATCAGAAGGGGATCGAAAAACATCCCCAGCCTTGAAACTGACATTTTCTCTTATGTGCTGGGTGGACATTTGTCAATATCATATAAAATGAAAACATTTGCATAGCCCATGACCCAGAGAGTCCACTTGCATAAGGACATGCTTTATAATGGTCTATTCCACGGCAGATAATAAAAGAAGGCATGCAGGAAGATCTATATGCAGTGACGTGCAAAGGTATCAAGAATAAGTTGCGAAATCCCACGGTATGATTTCATTTGATTAAAAAAAAAAAAGAAAAAAGGTATATACTACATATTATAGTAAAAATACCTTATATGTGTGTGTATATTACAAGTAATGATTAAAAGTGTGTGTGATTCTAAGGAGGAGCACTTTTCACTTGATATTCTTCTCTATGGTATAGTTTTTACATGAGTTTTTTTTTTTTTTTTTTCAGACGGAGTCTCACTTTGTCTCCCATGATGGAGTGCAATGGCGTGATCTCAGCTCACTGCCACTTCCACCTCGCCGGTTAAGCGATTTTCATGCCTCAGCTTCCTGAGTAGTTGGGATTATAGGCATGCCTGGCTAATTTTATTTTATTTTTTTTGATACCGAGTTTCGCTCTTGTTACCCAGGCTAGAGTGCAATGGTGTGGTCTCAGCTCACTGCAACGTCTGCCTGCCGAGTTCAAGCAATTCTCCTGCCTCAGACTCCCTGAGTAGCTGAGATTACAGGCATGCTCCACCATGTCTGGCTAATTTTTTGTATTTTTAGTAGAGACGGGGTTTCTCCGTGTTGGCCAGACTGGTCTTAAACTCCTGACCTCAGGTGATCCAGCCGCCTTGACCTCCCAAAGTGCTAGGATTACAAGCATGAGCCACTGCAGCCGGGGAGCATGTATTATTTTTACAATAATTTTTAAAAATCTTGAGCTCCTCTTGCCCTAAACTATTTCCCCTATTAGTCTGGTTGTTTTAATGCACATATATTGTGAAATAATCAGAATACAAGTCTGATAAATATGCATTCTAGTGGGGACAATGGAATAGGGTCTTCGCAGTACTCTCTCCCTTGTCCCTTTCTTTCCCTTCTCTGGCCTGAATGTCCCATCCCTACCCCCATCCCTGTAAGTCACTCCTCTGGCTAAAATGGGGAGTTAACACAGGGTGGTAGGAAGAACAGTAGGCTTGGAGTCTCTTATGCATTGCCTGCCAGGGCCCCCTGTGCAAGACTCCAGGCCCTACTCTAAGACTTGCTATTTGCCCAACTGTAGGCTCTCAGACCCTCATTTCCCTGTGATAGCGTAAAAACAAAACAAACAAACAAACAAAAAAACAAAAAAACTTGCTCTGCCTACATCACACAGATGTGAAGATAAAATGAAACAATGCCTTTGAAGGTATCTGGAAACAGAAGAGAGTCCTATATATATATTTAAGGTTTTTACAAATCAGCATTAACATTTGATTTTATAACCATCATTAAAAAGGGAGAGGTAAATGGGTGGAGAGGAAGGAGTAAAAAAAACAAAACAAAATGTAGAGGCAGTATTCAAGGTCACAGTTAAAAATTTCATATTCCCTGCAGGTGGTGGGTGCTCAATGGTTGAATAAATGAACAGTCCTCAAATGGATATATTTTGGGGCAACAGTAAGTTGCCCCCAGGAAGAAAATAACTTTTGGAAAATAAAACTGGGAAGAATCTGTGCAAAATGGATGAGACCAGCCACAGAAGCACTTCATCCTAAAATATGGTAAAGGTGGTATATACAAAATTAGGCCGGGTGCAGTGGGTTATGGCTGTAATCCCAGAACTTTGGGAGGACCAGGTGGGTGGATTGCTTGAGCCCTGGCGTTTGAGACCAACCTGGGCAACATGGTGAAACCCAGTCTCTACAAAAAATACAAAAATTAGCCACTTATGGTGGCATGCAACTGTAGTACCAGGTATGGGGAGACTGAGGAAGGAGGATCACCTGAACCTGGGAGGTCAAGGCTGCAGCGAGCTCACATTGCACCACTGTACTCCAGCCTGGGCAACAGAGTGAGGCCTTGTGACAAAAGAAAAAACAAAAAACAAAAAACAACAACTTGGATTGGACCGGGCAGGGTGGCTCACGCCTGTAATCTGAACACCTTGGGAAGCCGAGGTGGGTGGATCACTTGAGGTCAGGAGTTTGAGACCAGCCTGGACAACATGGTGAAACCCTGTCTCTATTAAAATTACAAAAATTAGTCGGGCATGGTGGTAGGAGCCTATAGTCTCAGCTACTCCGGAGGCTGAGGTGGGAGAATTGCTTGAACCCAGGAGGCAGAGGTTGCATTGAGCCGAGATTGCGCCACCGCACTGCAGCCTGGATGATGGAGCAAGACTCCATCTCAAAAACTAACTAACTAAATAAATAAAAACAAAATAACAAAACTGGGGGACACCCAAATCCAATCAATATTCAAATAAGTGTTTGCTAAATGCCAGGGATAGTGCTATGCATTTTACTTATTTAAGTCTCATAACAACCCTATTATCTCCACTTTACAGAAGAATGGGAGGCACAGAGAAGTTAAGCAATTTGCCCAACCTCATAGCACGTAAATGGCAGATTCTAATTTCTAATAGTCTGGCCCCAGGGCCCATGTGCTAAGCTATCCCTTACCTAGAACAGTAGGAATGCTTGCTCAGAAAAACAGGACTTAAAATAGAAAAAAGTGGTGTTGTTTGAACATCTGACTGAAAAGGAATGTGTTAACATGTTATTTCTAAACGTACCAGGTAGCAAGAGTCATTCTTCTTGTGTTTGCTTCCCAAACTGCAGCATGCTTATGAATTACATGGGGATCTTGTTAGAATGCAGATTCTCACTCAGCAGGCCTGGGATGGGAAGGCTCTAGGTAGAAGGCAAGAGGGTCCCCATCATTGGAGATGGACTTCCCCACTGAAAATGAAGAAACTCGGTTCTGCTCAGAACCTCAGTCTCCCACGAGACAGTCCCTAACAGTGGAAGCCTCTCTTTGAGTGCCCCAAACACCTGAATTTCTGGACCAGGAAAGCTGAGGTGCAGTCCCAGGCCCTCCTCCCTCCCTGAAAACTCAGCTTTTTGTGCCCAGCAAGCTCTGTGGGGGTCTTGTTGGGGAGCTTTCTCTTGCTGAAGGGATCAGACGAGTGAGGGGCACTGACCCTGGAAGAGGAATGCTGGGGAGCAGGAGGCTCTGTCGTGGTGGAGTCTGCACAGTGGCATTCTGCACAGCGAGTGGTCTGGCACAGTCTTCTGTGCTCTGGTCTGCAGAGACAGCCAATGATAAATAAGGATGTTCTGGAAGATGAGGTGTGCGGTTCATGTACAGAAGTGGCAGGTCTGTTGGGGGAAGTGAGAGACTGACTTTGCCTCCTTGGCTGTTGTATTCATGGCCAGTCCTCAGTGTGAAACTCAATGCAAGAAGGAGTTTGTGCCCCATAAAGGCATGGGCTGGTCAATCTTGTTGATCCACTAGATCCATAGCAGGCTATTTGTTGACTGAACAGACAAATGAATGAAAGGCTAGGGAAGCCATACAAAGCCAGATGCTGTTACCCTCCACCTCCTCCTGGGATGACTGTGGGGATGACTCACGTCCTGCTGCCCCCTCACTTTCTTAGCCTAAAACCACACATCCTGGACTGTGCAGGCAGCAAACTGACCCTTCCTTTTCCGCTGCAGGACCTTCATTACACACAGTTCCCAAGTTTCCAGCAAGTTGCCTTTCTTCCCTGTTTAAGAGTTGAGAAAACTGGGCCTTGGGGAAAACAAGAAGTCTCAGTTTAAGTCAGCAGAGATGTCTTTCTAAAGAAGTATTCAGGATGCTGTGCTATCCAGAAGCTGGCTCCAGAGACACCTGGACCATTTCAAGTTCTAAGAACTGTGTTTCTGTTCCCTCTGGCCCCTATGCTATATCACGCCCACATGTGTGAACTCAAAGCCAAAGGGAAGAGACCAGGCCATGTGCAGCCAGGACGGAGGCATGTAAAATCTGGAGAGGGTAGACCAACCTCCCATACTCCTGTGTTGGCAGAGAAATGGACCCACCAGTTTGCCTGGCACAACCAAAACTCAGCTTTCTTGCTGTGGGATGCTGGCCTGAGACCAGTCTCAACCAGTCTCCATATCAGGGCTTGGCTGTCTGGGTGCTTGAAAGTACCCTTCCCAAGCCACCCGGATCCCAAGCGTCCCTTGGACCCTGCCAGACCAGAGCCACAGATGCCGGGGAAATGGGAAATGTCTGGAGACAGAGAGGACAGCCACATCCAAAGCCGGTAGGAAAGTGGTGGTGGTGACATGTGGCCCTTGCTTGAAACATTATTTTGAACTTATTTCCTGTAGGAATTGACTACAGGTGGGTTTTGTCTTGCAAGATAGGTTTCCTTTCTTGAGAAGTCTCAAGAGAACAGAGTTTTCAGGAACTCTAAGACATGGTTAGACCACTGCAACAACTTTATTTCTGGAGAGAACATGTGCTCTGGCTTCCTGCCTCTTCCTACTCTGGGGAAACTGGGGCCAATCTTGAAGACTGATCTCCTAGAAATGTCCTTTTTTTATTCCGACAGGGTTTGACGCAGCTCAAAATACAGGCTGTAAAAGTAAGAGTTAATAAAAATGAGGGGGAAAGAAGGAGGAAATAAATGTGTTAACTTAAGTGCAAATAAGAGTTGGCACCTAGGGCAATCATACTTGCCTCAGCACTTGCTGGCATCCTGGGAAAAGGCACTTACAATCTTGAAATTTGTCAGGTTCTTCGCAGCTTTAACTGTCGCTTCCTTCTCTGTACCACCATTTCTCTGTCTATAAAGTAAGGGGAAAATACTTCATCTGAGATTTGAGAGCATCACCTGAGACAATCCATGCAGAGCACCTGAAACAGTGCCTGGCACACAGTAAGCATTCAACTGCATCACAGATATTATTATTATTATTATTATTATTATTATTATTTTGAGATGGAATTTCGCTCTTGTTGCCCAGGCTGGAGTGCAATGGCATGATCTTGGCTCACTACAACCTCCACCTCTCGGGTTCAAGGGATTCTCCTGCCTCAGCCTCCCAAGTAGCTGGGATTATAGGCATGCGCCACCACACCCAGCTAATTTTTGTATTTTTAGTAGAGACGGGGTTTCTCCATGTCGATCAGGCTGGTCTCGAACTCTCGTCCTCAGGTGATCCACCCGAGATCTTGGGATTACAAAGTGCTGGGATTACAAGCTTGAGCCACCGTGCCCAGTCACAGGCATTATTATTATCTCATTCATCTGGGGATGAGGAGGGCATTGGTGGGTGGAAAGGAGCTGGTTCTCCTTTACTGTAAGGCTCCTACCTTCTCTTCCCTGGATGTTCTTGCCCCTGCTCCCATTCAAGTCCTCATAGACAGCCTCTGAAGCCGCCTTTGTTCCTGGTCTGGCTCCAGAACATTCCCATGCCCACTTGAGCTCCCCCTGCTTCAAGTAGACTATTTCCAGGATGCATACTTCATGTACATTGAACATTGACCTCAAATGCATTTCCTTGACTGTGCCTCTCTGAACTAAAAAGTGCAGAAATGGCACTGTTTCCTTCTTTTATCTGGTCTTCCGCAGGGCTAGGTTGAGATCAGGGGGAGAGTAGCTTTCCTAGCTCTCAGCAGCTCAACTCCACCTAATTAGTGAATGATGGACATGTCCCCAAGAAGACTCCACACCCACAGTGCCCGGTATGGTGTTCTGCAGCCTGCCACAGGTCATCTTGTTCTGTCCTCTCTGAGGGTGAGGTTGGGGAGGGACCCTCAGCTCACAGGCTCAGTGACAGTGACTCACCAAAGATCTTGTGGGCAGTCAGGGTCTGGGCCAGACCAGTGAGCCCATTCACATGGCACGAGCCGCAACCCTTTTCCTCCTCCTCCGGCAGCAGCCCGCTTTGCGTGTCCCCTCACTATGAGCCGTGGGAGAAATCTCAAAGCGCTTGGATCAGAGGGCAGGGAGAAGAAGGTGGTCCTGACATCTGACACATACTTCATTTTAAACATGGGCTATGTATGACAGGCCTTCAGCTAGTTATTGAACAAAGAGAGTAAGAGCCCTTTTAGAAGGGCTTTACATATATTCATTCATTTGATCCTCATAACAGCACTGTGAGTTAGATCTCTCACTCTCTCCCCTTTACGGATCAGGAAACTGAGGCAGAGAATTTATTTGCCTATGGTCACAGGAATAGTTATACAGCAGCTGGTTTGGTCTTACAGTCTATGTGTTTAAACACTAGACCAAACCATCTCCCTAAGATACTAGAGGGTGTTTGTGCCAATGCCTGGATTCTAAGTGGTTAGACTCTCTTTAGGATCTCTGACCTGTTTCCCCAGCATTCAGAGATAAGGCCAGAAACAATGCCATTTGTGCACAAACTGACAACTGACGGTCCTCCTACCTCCTATTTCTATTTAAAAGGCACTGTTACTTCTTTCCACAGGCAGACCCCCACCTCTCTTCCCTTAGGGGAGGATGAAGGTGTCCCAGAAAAGGAAGGTCCTGGTCTCCAAGGGCTGTACCCTACTGATCCTGAGGCAAAGCAGTGAGGGCCCACCCCAGTTCCTCACCTCCCTTTCTACCCTTTCTGCCCACTGAGGCAGAGGCATCTCAGTGTTGGAAAGATAAGGATTTCTTTCTAAAAAGGAAGGATTATACTATATCAGAGTCTGAAGATAGTTTTCATTTGCAACGCAAGGGAATTCCTTAGAATCTCTACCGTATGATTTCTCTGCAAACCCACTCGGATGGGGCTGGAGAGTGCTCTCTCACTCAGATGAATCTCTCAGGGCTTGTCCAGCAAGTTTGCCAACTTGAAGAGCTACCTACTATCACAGACCTATAAAAGTACGCCTGTGGACAGACTGAAAACAAACACACACACACACACACACACACACACACACACACAACCGCACACTGGGAGAAGTTCTAGGCAATTTCCTCGCAAATAACTGCTTTGAAAATTACTGTTTTAAATTGGCAGAACACTAAGGACTTTAAACAGATCATCCTTTTTACTCAATGTTTTCATAACCTTGAAGTGAAGGTGGAGGGAACAGTACGTTTTAAGGTGCCAGGATTACACTACGGGATCAGTGCTCCCGGATGTGAACTTTCTTTTTCAGACCCACCTTGGGACCTACAACTTTGTAAGTTGCTCATACAACTCCATCAAATATTATAGGTAGGTCAGAGGACATTCAGGTTGTTTAATCCTCTATAAATCACTCAGGCAGCAACAATTTACAATGTTTCTATTTTTGCTATACACTGCCCTCCTGCTAGAGATAGCAAAAATGTGGCGAGGGCTTCACAGCATTCTAAGACTGGTATTTCTGGCTGGAATTTTGGAATCTCACTACAATCCTGACAAGAGACCACGACCTTAATCTCCCATGGCACGACTGGTTAGTCTTGATCTTAAGCCATATAATCAACCCCCAAATGTGCATTAACACATCTAAATAATGTCAAAACTACTCTATATACCACGCAGGGGGCCAGAAATCAATCTTTCCCTCAAAAGGATAAGCTTTCAGGATGCAATAACATCCCTTTCCACCCTTTTCTACATCCTAAAACAGGAATATTCACGGTAACAGCAAAGCGGAAATCAGCTTTTCCTGAACATGTACTGAATTCTAGTCACATTCACACACGTTAATTCATTTAATTCCAGCCACAGGGTAGGCAGCCACTGTTAACATTTTACAATTGTGAGAACGCAGTCAGAGATCTGGGACTTGCTCAAGGTGACACACTGCAGCAAGGAGGCAGAATTTGAATTCGAAGCAGTGTCCTTCCCCCTCGCCACAGCTGCGGCATTACAAACACAGGTCAGTCACGGAGAAATTAATGACCTACAGCCATCCTTGCAGCTCTGCGCCATAACTGGGGAGACAAGCTGGTTCCCGTGACTCTTCAGTCTTTCCGTTTTCACCCAAGTGCATGACTGCGGGAGCAAAGCGACCACGTGAGCATCCCCCCCTTCCCCCAGGCGAGGGACAGTGCCAGGCCAAGGACAAGTCACAGGTGCAACAACGTGCCAGAACTGGATCCGGAGCCCCAGGGCGCAAGATCTCCCGCAGCGTCACCCGGCAGACGGGACGGGTGTGGCCACCGGGCGCGGCAGGTCATGCGTGCGCTGAAAGTGCGGCTGGATGCGCGGACGGGTTTCCAGAGCCCCGAGAGAGGAGCTAGGAATGACTTTGGTCGCAGCCTCTGTAACCGCGCATGACGGCCTCCAGGGTGACGGCGAGGTCCCCCACGGTCTCTGGCGGTAATCAGCCGGCGGCCAGACGCTGCGGAGACTCCAGCGCGAGGCCGCAGGGAGGGGGCTGTCCCGCCCCACGTGGACC
>NW_012116888.1:242501-274416 GCF_000951035.1 Colobus angolensis palliatus | reverse complement strand
CTCGCCCGTGCTACTGGGGATGGGCGTCTGGAGTAGCCCACAGGGGCCACTGCGGGGCCCCGGGCGCGTGGGCAGAGCGGGGTGCCCCACTGGCCCCCCAGGGGCACGCAGCTATTGTTATTTCCCCCCTCCTCCGCAGGATGAACTTGCGTCCTTTCTCTTCTCCGCCATGGAATTCTGCTCCGTGCTTTTAGTCCTCCTGAGCCAAAGAAACCCCAGACAACAGATGCCCATACGCAGCGTATAGCAGTAACTCCCCAGCTCGGTTTCTGTGCCGTAGTTTACAGTATTTAATTTTATATAATATATATTATTTATTATAGCAATTTTGATACCTCATATTCTGTTTACACATCTTGAAAGCCGCTCAGTAGTTCTCTTACTAAACAACCACTACTCTAGAGAATGGCAACGCTGATTACCAGTACTACAGCCGCTACCGCCGCTTCTGGTCCTTTGGTGGACCACCTATGGATGCTCATCCTGGGCTTCGTTATTGCATTTGTCTTGGCATTCTCCGTGGGAGCCAATGATGTAGCAAATTCTTTTGGTACAGCTGTGGGCTCAGGTGTAGTGACCCTGAAGCAAGCCTGCATCCTAGCTAGCATCTTTGAAACAGTGGGCTCTGTCTTACTGGGGGCCAAAGTGAGCGAAACCATCCGGAAGGGCCTGATTGACGTGGAGATGTACAACTCGACTCAAGGGCTGCTGATGGCCGGCTCAGTCAGTGCTATGTTTGGTAAGTTCTTTTTATGTTTTGTCCTCTTCGTGGTGGGTGAGCAGATTTGTATCATGGGTGGTTCCATTTTTGTGCTTAACCTTTCAGATTAACCTTTCTGAATGCGCCACTTACATAATGGAGTTTTGCCATTTACTTAATAAAACTTGACTGTTTCAGGTTCTGCTGTGTGGCAACTGGTTGCTTCGTTTTTGAAGCTCCCCATTTCTGGAACTCATTGTATTGTTGGTGCAACCATTGGTTTCTCCCTCGTGGCAAAGGGGCAGGAGGGTGTCAAGTGGTCTGAACTGATAAAAATTGGTATGTGTAATTCCAAATGGCTTCTTCATTTTCGTGTTTGTCGTTTGTTACCATGGCATTACATATGGGAGTATGTGTTCTAATGTGGAGGGACAGACCAAAGAATTTTGAACTCTTAAACATTTAAAGTGGTTTCTGGTTTCTGATTTTCATTATTTGATATTTTTTCTTGATGTGTTCTATTCCAGTGATGTCTTGGTTCGTGTCCCCGCTGCTTTCTGGAATTATGTCTGGAATTTTATTCTTCCTAGTTCGTGCATTCATCCTCCATAAGGTAACCTTTCTCCCCTGTATGAAGACCTTTCATGGAGCACACCCAATCGATTTCAAACCCAGTGGTATTTTTGCAGATGTGATTGGTGTATAGATACGCGGCCTTGGAAAGTTAAAAAAAGTTATTTGTTCTGTGCGTGTCTTGTATGTTGTGGAGTTCTCTGAAAGCAAGTTTTTAATACTCAAGAGGGCAGTCAGGAAGGAAGAATTGAATACTATGATGTGCCAAGAAATAGGAGAAGCTGGGAGCAAAAAAATACAGAAATTTATTTTGGGTGGCTTTGTGTAGCTGTATACAGATTATTTGTTTAAACCACCATTATATTCAGGCTAATATAATGCATAAGCTTGGAGTTCAAGACAGTATTCCCTGTGGCTTTTTTAGTAAGCTGCCAGTTAAATGGGTCTCTGCAGTGCTGATTATCATAACCAGTTTATAAGCTTCTAGATGAGGACTCTGCCTCCCATAGTGACTTGACTCCAATTCTCAGAATAGGTGAAAAGAACCAGTTAAAAGTAGTTTTTGGCTAAAAAAAAAAAAAAGATTCAGGCAGCCATTTAATTTCCTGGCCATTTGAAAATCCCTTTTAAGTGACCCAATAGCATTTCTTTTATCAAGAAGTCATGCTGGCTCCAGAATAAATGTTGACAGGGGATTATGTTGGCATAGGACTGAGTTACAGTGAGAATAAATGCATTTTTCTCAGGACACAAAGTTGTCCTTTTTCTAAGGTGAATGGCTCTTAACAATCCATTGTAAGTTCTTAGAAATGTTCCTAAACTGTAGAAATCTGAGTGAGATAGCATAAATCCCAGCAGGTAAAAATGTGTTCAGACCCACTTGTCTGGTCTAGTTCTAAGCTTCTCTAGGGAAAGATTTATCTCTTCTCTGTAGAAATTCTATGACTAGTAAAGTGATTCACTGATCACTTTTCCATAGCTGGAATCTGGCAGAATATGGCAGTTTAACACTTTGAAAACTTGAAATATCTTTAGCTTGGTATAATTTGAGAGTAAACAGTTCATTGATATTTATGAACTCTTAAGTTTGGTACTGTTTTATTCAGCAGATAGGTACGACAAGCATCTACCTTCCCACTCCCTACAACTGTAGTGTATGATACTAGGATGCTTAAATTAGAGGCTCACCCATAGTGATGGACCAGATCTTTTCTTTTAGTTTTTATTAGAACCCTGTATCTTGCTACTTAACAGAGAGTCAGAAGCATTAGTAGGATCTCCTGTTGTGAATTCCTGCTTGGTAAAGGTTTATACTGGCCCTGTGTTGATTACTGAGTAGTAGATCATTTTGTTTCTGGAGAGGGTTTGTGTGTTTCGCCTCCACAAAACACTTGTTCCCCGGAGGGGGAATGGTGGTGCTCTGAGGTGCAAAGAAGGATTCTCAGGTGCCCAGAGCCTCTCATTTGAGGAATGCATACCCCTGCGGTGTTAGTGAGAGCTGAAGTAGATGTAGTAACTGATTTCTTATTTGTATATGTCTTATATGGGTATGGGAATGGGCATGATCAAATGATGAAGAATGATTGGCATAGTGTTTAAAACAGTATTGACTTTGAGGGTCTTCCCCCACTCTGTGCACGCACGCACACACACTCTTGCAGGCCAATCCCTCAGTAACAGGAGTTTTTCAGATGAGTATGAATATTTCTGCTTCCTTTTAGGAGTTACATTTCAAGAAAATATCCTTAGACTGGTAAGCTTTTGGTATCCTAACTGCTAAAATCTGAATATTTGACTATTAAGATATATTCCAACTCTTTTTTTTTTTTTTTTTTTTTGAGACGGAGTCTCGCTCTGTCACCCAGGCTGGAGTGCAGTGGCCAGATCTCAGCTCACTGCAAGCTCCGCCTCCCAGGTTTACGCCATTCTCCTGCCTCAGCCTCCCAAGTAGCTAGGACTATAAGCGCCCGCCACCTTGCCCGGCTAGTTTTTTGTATTTTTTTTAGTAGAGATGGGGTTTCACCATGTTAGCCAGGATGGTCTCGATCTCCTGACCTCGTGATCCACCCGTCTCGGCCTCCCAAAGTGCTGGGATTACAGGCTTGAGCCACCGCGCCCGGCCCCAACTCTTAAATGTCTATCTTGAAAATTAAGATTAAAATGACTTTTTTTTTTTATTTCAAAAATTTGCTTTTAAACATTTTCTATTCTCTGAATGTTTGTTCCAAGCATGTTGGGAATCTGGTGGGAACAGACAGAATGGAGGTGAGTTAGTTCTGTTTAGGACTGGCATTGCACAGAAGGAATACTCCTCAGTGCTCCTGTTGAGTATTTTTAAATTCTAGTCAAAGAAAACAGAAACAGGGCTTTTGGCATTCTTATTTGTTAGAAAATATATCTAGGATATCTTTCCTTTTCTTTAGACAAAACCAGAATATCCAATACGTAAAAGTGAACTATTCTGGTGAAGATGGGGGGTTTTGTGAAGACCTTCTTTCCCATCCCACATGACTAGACGAGGAGGCATTCACATTATTTCTAGGTGAAGTTTTACTTGTGTGTTAGGTGGATTTGTACAATGATGAGAGACCTTCCTTGTTTTACCTTCTTCCTAGACTCTCCGGAACTTTTGTTATTTTTTTTAAACCATGAACCCGTATTTCATAGTAAACTATTGGTATAGTAGTGTAATTCATACCCTACCCCATCCCCAACAACTTTGCATAGAGAGTACCTCAGACTTGTTTACCTCGGGGAATACTTAATTGGGCTATAATACAGGATAATAAATACACAGGCTGCTACTTCTGACTAGTCAATTACAATTTGATTTATAGATAACCATGTTACGAAATATCTTTCAAAATCTATTGAGAAGTCCCCACATAATGTCTTTAAAACCCTAAAGGGTTTTAATTTTGGGGGGTGGGAGTCTTGGGTTGGGTTTTTTGGAGGCTTTTTTTTTGAGACAAGAGTCTTACTCCGTCACCCAGGCTGGAATGCAGTGGCACGATCTGGGCTCACTGCAACCTCCGCCTCCTGGGCTCAAGCAATTCTCCTGCCTCAGCCTCCTGAGTAGCCGGGATTACAGGTGCGTGCCACCACACCCAACTAGTATTTTTGTATTTTTAGTAGAGACAGGGTTTCACCATGTTGGTCAAGCTGGTCTCGAACTCCTGACCTCATGTGCTCTGTCCGCCTTGGCCTCCCAAAGTGCTGGGATTACAGGCTTGAGCCACCACACCTGGCCCTTTTTTTTTTTTAAGAAGCGAAGTCTTGGCCGGGTGCAGTGGCTCAAGCCTGTAATCCCAGCACTTTGGGAGGCCGAGACGGGTGGATCACGAGGTCAGGAGATCAAGACCATCCTGGCGAGACTCCGTCTCCAAAAAAAAAAGAAGCGAAGTCTTGTCACCTAGGCTGGAGTACGGTGACTTAATTGTAGCTCACCACAGCCTTGACCTCCCAGGCTCAAGCAATCCTTCTGCCTCAGCCTCCAGAGTACTGGGACTATGGGTGTGTGCCACCACATCTGGCTAACTTTTCGTATTTTATAGAGGTGGGGTCTTGCTCTGTTGCTCAAGTTGGTCTTGAACTTCTGGGCTCAAGCCATCCCCCTGTCTCATCCTCCCAAAGTGCTGGGATTACAGACAACGTGAGCCACCACCACACCTGACCTGCATTTTGTTAAGACTAGTCTTTAGAATAAAAATACACACCTTAGTTTCCTAATTTTGTTGACTGCCCTCAGAGTTTGACCATTGTTGAGTTAGTTATTCAAGGATGCTTAACAGTTCTTGATTTCTGTAGGCTATTGTTTTTGTTTTGACTGTTTCACTATCTGTTAACATTCTCTATTAAACTGTAGACAAGAGTTAAATTTTAGAGTGGTTTTCAGTGAGCGCCCATCTCTGCTAATTTGAAATGGTACCTTTACTTTACACTTGGGTCTGCGCTTTCCCTTGTTTCATTGGTCTTAAGCTACTAACTTTCCAGTGTATTGATTATTGGTAGAAGCTATAGGGTTTTACTCTTTGTTTTTGCTGCCCAAGATTTTCCATTGGAATTGTGATCAAGATAGCATTAAGCCTTTTAGGTTAAGGTCTTTATAAAGTTTTTAGCCTTCCCATGTATGTATTCAGATCTTTGCTCCCAATTTTTTTTTTTTTTTTTTTTTTTTTCCCTGAGAGGGAGTCTTGCTCTGTTGCCCAGGCTGGAGTGAGGTGGCCCAATCTCCGCTCAGTGCAACCTCTGCCTCCCAGGTTCAAGTGATCCTCCTGCCTCAGCCTCCTGAGTAGCTGGGACTACAGATGCTTGCCACCACGTCCGGCTAATTTTTTGTATTTTTAGTAGAGACAAGGGTTTCACTGTATTACCTAGGATGGTCTCGATCTCCTGACCTCATGATTCTCCCGCCTTGGCCTCCCAAAGTGCTGGGATTACAGATGTGAGCCACCACGCCCAGCCTCCTCCCATTCTTTTGGTGTTTGACTTGGGTGTTCTATAGAATTAATACATACTAGGTGTGGTAGAGTTCTTATTTTTAGTCACTGGCCTTACTGTTCCTTAAACATTTCAAATTTTTGCCTCAGGGCCTTTGCACTTGCTGATACCTCTGTCTGGAACATTCAGCACCCAAATAATCAGGTGGTTTGCCCCTTCTGTACCCCTAGTTAATGTACACAACTTGCTAGCTTACTACATTTATGCTCATTCCTTGACTCTTCCCCACCTGAATGGTGTCCCTGCCATCACTCTCCTCTTACCCTTCTTTATTTTTCTTCACAGCATTTGTCACTATTTTATATTATTCCGTATTAGAAGGTGACTGTCAGTTCTATTAGAACAGGAAGTTGGTCTTACTCCCTCCTATATTTCAGTGCCTAGAATAGTGCTTGGCACACAGTCTGTTGAGTGAGTGGATGACCTTGTGTGCAATCAGTTATTGTTGAACTTTGGTAAAGCATCAATTATGGCATCTTTGTCAGATGTTTAGATAAGATGGTTGCCGTAGGTATAGTCTGCATGTTGTATTTTTAGTCTTTGAAGGTATGAAGTCAGGTAAGCAAAATCCTAACAGTCTGTTTCTTGACATCTCTTACAGACGTAGAGTATAGCCTATCCTCAAGTGTGTGCTCAAGTTTATATTAGGGCTTTTAGGTACCTTAGAATGTGGGTATTGCAGCTTTATTCAGGATGTTATCAGTCACTGGTACAGTTAGCCTTGTTATTAAAAATAGAAAAAAAAAAAAAAAACCAGGTAGAAGTTGGAATTAGCCTTTGTAGGAAGAATTCCAGGCGCAAATGCAGGTAAAACCCAGTTGTCCTTGGAAACTGCTCCGGAGGAACAGTTATTGGCACTATAATTCCCAAACCTACCCTGTTAAAAGATTCTGTGAAAACGGGTTAACCTTTATACCTTTTAAGGTACTGATCTTAATAATGTTTTACAGGCCGATCCAGTTCCTAATGGTTTGCGAGCTTTGCCAGTTTTCTATGCCTGCACAGTTGGAATAAACCTCTTTTCCATCATGTATACTGGAGCACCGTGTAAGTACCTATCAAAATATTTAAATATGAATTTAAAGTTGTTTACAAAACTTGCATTAAATGCCCAATTTACCCCTTTTTGCTTTACAGGGCTGAAATCTCCTAGAAGGTGGCTGGCCTGCGCCCATTTCAGAAGGCTGCAGGCTAGTGTACGCTGAGTTAACCTAGATAGTTTTTCAACCAAAGACACCTGCTCAGATTCTAAATCACTACAGACCTTTCCTCTTTAGTCTTCACAGGATCCACTGATAATATGATCATCTCCTTCCCTTTCTCCTGTCTATGCTAAAAATGCTGGAATTAATACTGACCTCAACTACTGAAGTCATTAGTTATATCTGATCTTCAGTAATCAGTCGTTTAGGACTGGTTTGCTGGATATTCTCATTTTTCTCTCCCAAATGGAGATACTATTGTTTCTAAGTACTAAACTTCCATGAATCTGCTTGAATGAGAAGAGTTGGGATGTTTACCACCTGCTCTAAGTGCACTTGGAAGAAGAATTCATGCAGCTAAGAGGAAAAATAATTTGTGAGAATATAAAGGTTGAAATGTTGATGACTTTCATGTTTGGGACTAAGGCAAGGCATGGATTAAATTATGGTGCTACAAGTTTAGCAACAACAAAAGATGGGTAACTTATAACTGGCAAGACAGTACAGTTTTGGTATCTTGGCTCATTTAACCTGATGGTCTGTGACTACATAGGCAGTGATTTTTATTCTTTATACTGTGACCCACTGGATGAAATAGAGGACAAACGTGTATGTATGCAGAGAGAAAGATAACTGAAATAGTGTCGTGAAGCCACTTATGCTTACTATGTGGTATGCACCCATATTTTCAAATTCTCTCTCTCTCTTTTTTTTTTTTAACATTTGTTGTGGCCCACTGAAATGATTTCAGTTTTGACTAATGGGTTGTGACTTGCTTAAACTGCATTGAAGTGGTAAGTTGCTGACCCAAAATAGAGTTAGCTAAATATTTTCATTTTTTATTTATTTTTTTGAGACAGTTTTGCTCTTGTTGCCCAGGCTGGAGTGCAATGGCATGATCTTGGCTCACCACAACCTCCAGCTCCCGGGTTCAAGCAATTCTTCTGCCTCAGTCTCCCCAAGTAGCTGGGATTATAGGCATGCACCACCATGCCCAGCTAATTTTGTATTTTTAGTAGAGATGAGGTTTCTCCATGTTGGTCAAGCTGATCTCTAACTCCTGACCTCAGGTGATCCACCTGCCTCAGCCTCCCAAAGTGCTGGGATTACAGGCATGATCACCACACCCGGCCAATACTTTAATTTTTTATCTTATTTTAGATTCAGGGATTATATGTGCATTTTGTTAGATGGAGCTAAGTATTTTTAATCTTGCTTTTATTCTTGGAATGATCAGGAACAAAGCAGACAAGTTTAAGAAAATATTGTTCTTAGGATATACTGAACTCTTATGTGCAGGTGAAGAGAAGCTTGTATGCCAGATTTCCATTGTAAAATGAGTTACTTGTGATAAGCTAAAAAGTCTCCTATTGAGGCTCTTAGCACTCATTGTTTATGTGGTAGAAGCAAAGCTCAGAGTTGAGTGAAATTAGAATAATTTTGAAAACAGAAACTTAGGTATTTTTGTTCTGTCCTTTATGGATCATTTATGAGAAAAACCAGTCTCTTCCCCTTTTGACTTGGAATGTAGACCAACTTGTGATAGACAGTACTTTCATGTATATTTTAGTTTGTGTGACCACATGATCAAAATTGAAAGCAGAAATTAAAATGAAAAGATATATAGTCACCATAGAGTTGTAGTTTGGTGCCAGGTGCCATGGCTCATGCTTGTAATCCCAGCACTTGGGGAGGCCGAGGTGGGTGGATCATGAGGTCAGGAGTTCGAGACCAGCCTGGCCAAGATGGTGAAACCTTGTCTTTACTAAAAACTGCAAAAACTAACCCGGTGTGGTTGCAGGCGCCTGTAATCCCAGCTACTTGGGAGGCTGAGGCATGAGAATCACTTGAACCTGGGAGGTGGAGGTTGCAGTGAGCCAAGATTGTGTCACTGCACTCCAGCCTGGGCAACAGTGAGACGCTGTCTCAAAAAAAAAAAAAGAATTACAATTTTGAAGGGACCTCAATTTGTTTCTGATTTATTTATTTATTTATTTTTTGAGATGGAGTCTCGCCCTGTCACCCAGGCTGGAGTGCATTGGTGCGATCTTGGCTCACTGCAACCTCCACCTCCTGGGTTCGAGCAGTTCTCTTGCTTCAGCCTCCTGAGTAGAGTAGCTGGGATTACACATGTGCATCACCACGCCCCAGCTAATTTTTGTATTTTTAGTAGAGACGTGGTTTCACCATGTTGGCCAGGCTGGTCTCGAACTCTTGACCTCAGGTGATCCACCCGCCTCAGCCTCCCAAAGTTCTGGGATTACAGGTGTGAGCCGCCGCGTCTGGCCTTGTATCTATTTTTAAAGATTAATCATTTTGGGGTTTAATAGAATTTCCAGTTTATAAGTACAGT
This sequence comes from Colobus angolensis palliatus, assembly GCF_000951035.1. Lineage (NCBI taxonomy): Eukaryota > Metazoa > Chordata > Mammalia > Primates > Cercopithecidae > Colobus > Colobus angolensis. The sequence continues at coordinate 265,088 of NW_012116888.1, read as the reverse complement.
CACTGACTTCATGGTTCAGTCTTCAGTTGTTTGACTGTTTAATGGATTTATAGGTACATAACCTCATTGTAAGTTGAGGAACATCTGTGATTTCATACATAGCAAGCAAAATAAAGCAAAACAAGCAGAAGTAACTCGCTATTTCTAGATATCAACTACAGATCATTATAATATCTTTTATATTTTTATTTACCTTTTTTTTTTTCAGGGATGGGGTCTTGCTGTGTTGCCCAGGCTGGCCTTGTATTCCTGGGCTTAGGGGGTTCTCCCACTTCAGTCTCCTGAGTAGCCAGAGATCATTATAACATCTGTTAGACTTAAATAGGATTATATAGTGCTTTACTTCTTTTTTGTTTTTGTGATGGAGTTTCACTCTTGTCACCCAGGCTGGATGGAGTGCAGTGGTGCGATCTTGGCTCACTGCAACTTCCACCTCCCGAGTTCAAGTGATTCTCCTGCCTCAGCCTCCCGAGTAACTGGGATTACAGGTGCCCACCACCACATCTGGCTAATTTTTGTGTTTTCAGTAGAGACGGGGTTGGTTTCACCAGGCTGGTCTTAAACTTCTGACCTCAGGTGCTCTGCCCGTCTCAGCTTCCCAAAGTGCTGGGATTACAGGTATGAGACACTGTGCCTGGCCAGTGCTTTACTTCTGTCTGTAGTACAGACTAATGGTTTGGAGCATACTGGCATGCATATGACAATCAGATAATGACTAATATTACTCATCCTTAAACCATGTGACCAGTGTTGCTAGGCAAGTCTTTTTTTAAGATAAGACTTGTTAGTGAAATTACCACTAAACTTTTTGTGTGTGTGAAAGACAAAACTTTTTTTTTTTTTTTTGAGACAAAGTCTCGCTTTGTCACCCAGGCTGGGGTGCAGTGGGGCGCAATCTCAGCCCACTGCAGCCTCCGTCCTGTACCCCCAGGGTCAAGTGATTCACCTCAAGCCTCCCCAGCGGCTGAGATTACAGGCGCCCACCACCATGCCCGGCTGATTTTTTTCTGTATTTTCAGTAGAGACGGGGTTTTGACATGTTGGCCAGGCTGGTCTTGAACGCCTGACCTCAAGTGATCTGCCCGCCTGGCCTCCCAAAGTGCTGGAATTACAGGCATGAGCCACCTTGCCTGGCCGAAAGACAAAACTTTTAAAACTGTTCCTTAAATTATTAACTTTTGATAGATAATATCCTTGTTTTCTGTATCTTTGATATTGCTCTCAAGGTGATAATCTCATTAAAGCATTTTACTAAAGGCCATTACAATGAATATCATCACTTTTTTACAGAATTCTGTCAGCATGACAAATGTGACTACTGAGACATTCTTTTAACATTAAGTTTGTAGGTGGTAATGGAATATATGGCAGTTATGATCATGAGCTAGGGAGTGGGACACTTTCTTTTTCATAGCTAGTCATAGGTCCTTAGCATATAGTGATCCTTGTTATCTTCCAAGGTGAAGAAAGGAAAAAGGCTCTATGTTGAGAAGCATAGGACACTTGCGTCCCGCAGGTGTTCAAGTGGGCCAGGCTGGTGTGGATTTTCAGATGACCATTGAGTTTTTCCCCAAATTTGTATAGGCACTAGCACAGCAATCCTGTGCACTTAAATCTGGCAGCAGTTGTCAAGGGTGATGGGCTGGCATGGGGAACGCCTCAGTCCCCAGAGGAGGGTTTACACAGTATTGCAGGGGGCTGTTGCCCTGGGGTTTTCAAGATGCACCATTTTATCTCCTAGTGCTGGGCTTTGACAAACTTCCTCTGTGGGGTACCATCCTCATCTCGGTGGGATGTGCAGTTTTCTGTGCCCTTATCGTCTGGTTCTTTGTATGTCCCAGGATGAAGAGAAAAATTGAACGTAAGTAATAACTTATAGCAGAAACGTTGATCTAATAATGTTGTGTTTATTTCTTTTTTATTTGGCCACCTGTAAAAATCTATCAGGAGAGATTGGCAAAATAAGAGATTTTAAAGAGAAATTTGAGGATATGGGTTTGTTGTCCAAACTGTGTTCTTAAATGGACCTACATGACCTAAGACCTAATGATAGAGAGTATTCAGTCAATGCTGTAGAGACAATCTGGGCATTGAATTTTTTTTTTTTTTTAATGTTCCTTGATCAGTTGCCAATGACATGATAGATAAATTGAGAAATCATAGCCTACATTTACTGAGAAGTACAAGGATACCTTAATGAAAAATAAGGGATAGATACAAGATATTTTCGTAGAGGTAAATACCCCAACTACTTCTGTGTATAACTTCAGATTCAGACAAGCAAAGCTAAGTCTAATGTGTACGTGTTGTATATGGGCTAGAATACATGTAGACATTGTATTGCAGTATACAATACAAATACATATACAAACACATTGCGTGTTTGCTAGAATTGTAGCACAGATTCTAGAAGTAAACATTTTCAGGTGTCATGTGAAGGAATCATTTAGGCCATTACAACACACTCCTGTAATACTGAGTAAATTTTGGTTAGTATCAGGCTTTTTTTTTTTTCCCCCCTTTAAAGAGTCATTTTCTGCCCTTTTCATCTATGTGAAGGCTGGGTTAGCAATTTCAAGTTTATCCTTGTGCCCTTTTCATCTATGTGAAGGCTGGGTTAGCAATTTGAAGTTTATCCTTTCGAAGGTGAGGGATGCACAGACTGCAGTGGCGTTAGGAAGAATGCTGCGTCACCGCAGCTGAACCGAGGGGCCTCCGAGAGGTTCTGTGCTAGTCTGGCTGTGCCGAGTGCACGGTGGAAACCAGGCTTTCAGGACTCTCTGACCTCATTTTCCCTCTCTGGGAGGAGATGAGATAAGTCTTGCTTTATGTCAGAAAGTCTGTAGTTCGAGGTGCCTGAATGGATAGGTCAGCATACTGAGCACTGGCATGAGAGAGAGGCAGAAGATACTCTGGTCTGCCTGTGGGATTTAGAGCCTTGATGCACATCTTTTTGTTTTATAGAGATGGAAATTAAAGTTGTCATCTTTAGTTCCCTGCATTGAGCTGTGCCACTTCGCTTGAATTGTTGGACTGAAATTTGAGAGAATCCTCTTTTCAAAAGAACAGAATTCGATACAGTTCAAGATTTTTAGTTTCAGATTATCAGCCCCATGGTTGAGCTACTTTCCACTACAGAATGAGTCAGCAGGGAGCTAAGAAGGGTTCTTATATCTGTAAAGGGCTGTAAAAATAAAAACAAAACAAGAATGTGCTACAGAAGCCCATAAAACCTAAAATATTTACAGAAAACCTTTGGGACCCCTGACATAGGGTGTTCTGCATTGCTGGTTGTTCCCAAGTGAGAGTTGCTGGCAAATGATAAAGCGGGCAGGAAAAATGTTCCTGAATGTTAACTGAAGTTCACATACATTCTTGTTTTGAGATGAGTTTTTTGGGGGTGGAGGAAAAAGTATAGTCACAACCAAACCAAAAAAACCCTTTTTTTTTTTTCCTAGGAGAAATAAAGTGTAGTCCTTCTGAAAGCCCCTTAATGGAAAAAAAGAATAGCTTGAAAGAAGACCATGAAGAAACAAAGTTGTCTGTCAGTGATATTGAGAACAGGAATCCTGTTTCTGAGATAGGGCCTGCCACTCTGCCCCTCCAGGCTGTGGTGGAGGAGAGAACAGTCTCATTCAAACTTGGAGATTTGGAGGAAGCTCCGGAGCGAGAGACGCTTCCCAGCATGGACTTGAAAGAGGAAACCAGCATAGATAGCACCGTGAATGGTGAGTTGGAATTCCTGGTTTCACTTTGTTACCTGCGGTGGTGAGGAGGCTTATTGTTTTGGATTTGATGCTTTTTGTATTGAATGTCACTTTGGTGGTCTTGACTAGGTGCAGTGCAGTTGCCTAATGGGAACCTTGTCCAGTTCAGTCAAGCTGTCAGCAACCAAATAAACTCCAGTGGCCACTACCAGTATCACACCGTGCATAAGGATTCTGGCTTGTACAAAGAGTTGCTCCATAAATTACATCTGGCCAAGGTGGGAGATTGCATGGGAGACTCTGGTGACAAACCCTTAAGGCGCAATAATAGCTATACTTCCTATACCATGGCAATATGTGGCATGCCTCTGGATTCATTCCGTGCCAAAGAAGGTGAACAGAAGGGTGAAGAAATAGAGAAGCTGACGTGGCCTAATGCAGACTCCAGGAAGCGAATTCGAATGGACAGTTACACTAGTTACTGCAATGCTGTGTCTGACCTTCACTCGGCATCTGAGATAGACATGAGTGTCAAGGCAGAGATGGGTCTAGGTGACAGAAAAGGAAGTCATGGCTCTCTAGAAGAATGGTATGACCAGGATAAGCCTGAAGTCTCTCTCCTCTTCCAGTTCCTGCAGATCCTTACAGCCTGCTTTGGGTCATTCGCCCATGGTGGCAATGACGTAAGGTCAGTTGACATTGATCTTAGTGTTGCTAACCCTATTTTTAAACTGTTTGTCCTTGTCATAGCCTGTGCTTGTGGTAGTGGTACTCCTAGCATTTATGGGACCCCAAATAATCCAAATAGGATGAGGTAATAGCAGTTCTTGACATAATGAGACAGTACAGTTTTATTCTTTGGAGGAATTACAAACAATGTTTATTTTTGTAGTTGATAAATATAAACAGATACTCTTCACAGAGAAGGCTTTTGTCTATCAGGATGAGATTCAGTTCTTTGATAATGAATTGTGGAATGTAAGGTAAGATGTAAGATGAAAAACTTAAGTTTTTCATATAGAATGATTTTGTAGTTTGGTTTGTAAACTGTTTATTGGAACCCGAGAGATGCTTTAAGCTGCCTATAGGAGGAAAGAGGCCACCATTTGTGTGGCATTCCCTCCATCAGAGCTGTGTTCATATTTCTGTTGTATATGTTGGGGTTTCATTTATTTCCTTAGAAAGAGAGGCCCTTTTGCCAGATGAGCTTGAAAGCTGTACTTTAGACAACCTGGTAGGTCATTCAGCAGATTGGGTCTTGCCAAGATCTAGTTCTGCCTGAAAAGTCACTTCTGTCCTCTTTGTTTCTTCCAGCAATGCCATTGGGCCTCTGGTTGCTTTATATTTGGTTTATGACACGGGAGATGTTTCTTCAAAAGTGGCAACACCAATATGGCTTCTACTCTATGGTGGTGTTGGTATCTGTATTGGTCTGTGGGTTTGGGGAAGAAGAGTTATCCAGACCATGGGGAAGGATCTGACACCGATCACACCCTCTAGGTAAGTAGGTGGAGCAGGTTCTACAAATGTCAGTACTCATTTTTTTCAGAGCTATAATACTGTCGAGTGCTAACACAAATCTCTTGTTGAACGTAACCAAGTTCCTGATGTTCTTATTGTCGGTGTGTTCTTTTTAGATTTTACTTGTCTGGCCCTTAAACATTTTGGTCAGACATTTTACCCATTCAGCTCTGGGGGTCTCTGAAGAAAATGACTTTTCTGAGAAAGCTGTGTGTGCTAAGAGGGGGATAGTTCCGTATCCTTGCCTTTTATTTGTCTTTACTTGGGAGCTAAGACTCAATGTTTACCAAACTCTTCAAAATAAAAGGGCAAATTTTATTTAATAGTGGGATTTCAGAAAAACGTAAAACTTGAAACCTTCGAATAAGGAAACTGGGCCTCCGTGGCCTGATTTAAATAAAGCAGATAGATCTTAGGGGTTATAGCACATAAAGATGTCAGTGGAGGTTTTGTGACTGAGTAGAACAAAACAGGACTGTGTTAACTTGAGGCGTAGTGTTAGCTTCTCAAAAAAGTCAAACTTACTTCCTGACAAGAATCCTTTTGTGTCTATAGTGGCTTCAGTATTGAACTGGCATCTGCCCTCACTGTGGTGATAGCATCAAATATTGGCCTTCCCATCAGTACAACACATTGTAAAGTAAGTGTAATGCCAATGTGTGTCTTTCAAATGGTTCTTCTACTAATATGTAGGGTTTTTAATTTTACTTCTCTGATACTTTGATTTAGAAGGTTTTGTGCAGTTGGAATCTTGAAGACTTCATAAATCTAGGACAAGCATGCAATTTCTTGTGTCTATTCTTGTTTAAGCAATTAAATAGATATTCTCCCCAAATAATAGAAGCATTCTTTTATATAGAGCTTACTGTAATTTCTGGTTACTAACCTCTTCCTTTGTTACTTAATCCTCTCTCATTGTAGTCTCTTTATAATATATATATTTTTTAAAAATCTCAAGAGTCATTTCTACTTGGCACCATTATGTTTTATTTATTTACTTATGAGTTGGAGTCTTTCTCTGTGGCCCAGGCTGGAGTGCAGTGACACAATCTCGGCTCACTGCAACCTCCGCCTCTTGGGCTTGAGTGATTCTTGTGCCTCAGCCTCCCAAGTAGGTGGGATTACAGGCACCTGCCACCATGCCTGGCTAATTTTTGTATTTTTAGTAGACACATGATTTCACCATGTTGGCCAGGCAGGTCATGAACTCCTTCCTGACCTGAGGTGATCTACCTGGCTTGACCTCCCAAAGTTCTGGGATTACGTACGTGAGCTGCTGCTCCCAGCTGACACCATTATGTTCTTTGTCTTTAGGGAAGCCATTCAGAGCAGGGTAGGTGTATGCTTAAAAACTGGTGGGTGCTTGAATTCTGGCCAGGTGGGTTTCTGCTGCCATTTGTGGTGGCTGAAGGCCTGGTTCTAACAAGTCTGTGAGGCTTGCCAAAATGTTGGCAAGGCAGTTTATTTACAGAAGGCATATATTCAGGGCCTCTCGGGATTGAAATACTGAGAAACAAAACAAATCTTAAGGTTGTCTGATGATAATCTAATAATTATAGGAAAAGAAAGAAACTGGTTTCCTTAAGAGCATTTAAGCTGGATCCTGCTGAGTCATCTATTTGCTGCCAGGTTGTGTCTCCCGGCAGTCGTTTATTAGGTTTAATATCAGACACTCTGTAAATATTAGGAAGACTTACAGCGCAATTTGTTGTTAAAAGCAGTGTATAGGCCGGGCGCGGTGGCTCACGCCTGTAATCCCAGCACTTTGGGCGGCCGACGCAGGCAGATCACGAGGTCAGGAGTTTTGAGACCAGCCTGGCCAATGTAGTGAAACCCCGTCTCTACTAAAAATACAAAAAATTAGCTGGGTGTGGTGGCGGGTGCCTGTAATCCCAGCTACCTGGGAGGCTGAGGCAGGAGAATCACATGAAGCCGGGAGGCAGAGGTTGCAGTGAGCCGAGATTGTGCCACTGTACTCCAACCTGGGCAACAGTGTGAGACTCTGTCTCAAAAAAAAAAATAATAAATAAAATAAATAAGCAGTGTATATTCATTAAATTTTAGTAGCTTAGAAGGGGAAAAGAAATAGTTCTTGTGTGCTTTTACTACCGTTAGTATAGATTATGATTGGATTTTCAAACTGCCTTCATTTTCCCATCTTCTTAACCTATTGTAAACCGGCTTTCTTGGACTTGGTCTTGTCCAGGGGTCTGGGGCTCCTTGTCCAAACAGTCTCAGGTGTCTGTTTGCCAAAATACCATTGCCAGTTTAATTACCTGTTTCCTTGGTCTGTTTCTCTTTTAGGTGGGCTCTGTTGTGTCTGTTGGCTGGCTCCGGTCCAAGAAGGCTGTTGACTGGCGTCTCTTTCGTAACATTTTTATGGCCTGGTTTGTCACAGTCCCCATTTCTGGAGTTATCAGTGCTGCCATCATGGCAGTCTTCAGATATGTCATCCTCAGAATGTGAAGCTGTTTGAGATTAAAATTGGTGTCAATGTTTGGGACCACCTTAGGTATTCCTGCTCCCCTGAAGAATGATTACAGTGTTACTGAAGACTGACAAGAGTCTTTTTATTTGGGAGCCAGAGGAGGGAAGTGTTACTTGTGCTATAATTGCTTTTGTGCTAAATATGAATTGTCTCAAAATTAGCTATGTAAAATAGCCAGGGTTCCACTGGCTCCTGCTGAGGTCCCCTTTCCTTCTGGGCTGTGAATTCCTGTACATATTTCTCTACTTTTTGTATCAGGCTTCAATTCCATTATGTTTTAATGTTGTCTCGGAAGATGACTTGTGATTTTTTTTTTTTTTTTAAACAACCATGCAGAGCCATTTGACAGAGTATGCTCTGCTTTGTTGGTTTCACCAGCTTCTGCCCTAACATGCACAGGGATTTAACAACAAAAAAATAGAACTAAAACTTCCCTTGTAGTCTCTTATATAAGTAGAGTCATTGGTACTCTGCCCTCCTGTCAGTAGTGGCAGGATCTTTCGGCATATGTGGGAGCTTCTTAGAGGGATGAGGTTCTTTGAACACAGTGAAAATTTAAATTAGTAACTTTTTAAAAGCAGTTCATTGACTGACTGCTAAGAAGAAGTAAGAAGGAAAAGCCTTTTGGCAATCTTGGTTATTTCTTTAAGCTTTCTGGCAGTGTGGGATGGATGAATGAAGTGGAATGTGAACTTTGGTCAAGTTAAATGGGACAGCCTTCCATGTTCATCTGTCTACCTCTTAACTGAATAAAAAAGCCTACAGTTTTTAGAAAATTTGTTCTCATGGTTTTCATTCATACTTGAATCATCTGGGCTTCTGAACAGTTCACCTTATATCATTCTTTTTTTTTTTGAGACAGAGTCTCGCTGTGTCGCCCCGGCTGGAGTGCAGTGGTGTGATCTTGGCTCACTGCAAGCTCTGCCTCCCAGGTTCAAGCGATTCCCCTGCCTCAGCCTCCTGAGTAGCTGGGATTACAGACACACACCACCACGCCTGGCTAATTTGTATTTTTAGTAGAGATAGGTTTTCACCATGTTAGCCAGGATGGTCTCGATCTCCTGACCTTGTGATCCGCCTGCCTTGGCCTCCCAAGGTGCTGGGATTACAGGCGTGAGCCACCGCGCCTAGCCTATCATTCTTAGGAGACATGAATATCTTAACAAGTGAGGGCTACTGTCCAACTTAAAGCTCCGCACTCCTCCCTGTTACGTTTCTTGTGTCCCCAGAATATGCATGACATTATTCCATAGGGACTGTTAATAGCAACCTGGCATTTTCCCTCTTAGTAACACAGCCCGTACACCTTCATGTTAGCACACGTGGTATTGTTTTTTTTGTTTTGTTTTTTTCCAATTTTTTCTGTTGATACTTTTTGTTTGTGTTTTTGAGATGGAGTCTCGCTGTGTTGCCAGGCTGGACACTGCAGTTGTGTGGTCTTGGCACACTGCAACCTCAGCCTCCTGGTTTCAAGCAATTCTCCTGTCTCAGCCTCCTGAGTAGCTGGGACTACAGGTGCTCTCCACCACGTCTGGCTAATTTTTAGTAGAGACAAGCTTTTGGCATGTTGGCGGGGCTGGTCTCAAACTTGACCTCAAGTGATCCGCCTGACTTTGCCTCCCAAAGTGCTAGGATTATAGCCATGAGCTACTGCATCTAGCCTACTCATTGTTTTTAGCAGCCAAAGATTTACTGTTGAATGGACAACTTTATTTTACTATTTTATGTAGATTGTTTTTAGCTTTGGTATTAGGGTAAACCCTTGAATAGTGTGGAGGTCGGGCACCAACCCCCATGCAGTCAAAAAGCCATGTACAACTTTTGATTCTAAAAACTTGACTACTAATAGCCTACGGTTGACCAGAAGCCTTAGCAATAACATAAACAGTTGTGAACACATATTCTACATGTTATATGTATTATGTACTGTATTATAATAATGTAAGCTAGAGAAAAGGAAATATTAAACCATAAGGGAGACACATTTACTATTTATTAAGTGGAAATGCATCATAAAGGTCTTCATCCTTATCATCTTGAGTAGACTGAGGAGGAAAGGAGGAGTTGGTCTTGCTGTCTCAGGGATGGCAGAGATGAAAGTAAGTCTGCATATAAGTGGATTCTGCAGTTCAGACTAGTGTTCAAGGAACATCAGTACAAGGAAAGCAAAAATGAGTGGGGGCCAATGTGTAGCTAAGTTCGTTTAGAAGTTCTCAGTATTGGATTCTTCAGTCCTGACCCATTATCTTTTTACCTTTGATCAGAAGTTGATGAAAAGTACATTTCTTGGCAAACTAGGTTGATAGTTCCTGTCCTGAGGGTGTGGGACAATACTTTTGAATTTTGAGTTTATTCAGAGCATTTCGCTAGAAACCAACACTGAGAATCTAACAGGGTAAGGCAGTGCCTAGTCTGACCTCTGCCTGTGAGGTTAGGCCACTGGCTGGGTTCATACCATTGCATCCTGTTGTCAGTTTAATGATCTTGCAGAAGACTTCTCCATGAATGTTTGCCATTTAGTGTCAGGCCTTATACTAAGTTTTTACATACATTTAATCTTCATGGCCTTTTGTGGTAGATCTTGTCCTGATTTTGTACATGATGAAACTGGCATGGAGAACATCTGTATTTGCCCAGTATTGTAAGTTAGCAGAGGATTGACGTTAGTTGTAGCCTTTGGGGCCGGCTGAAACTAGCTTTATGACTTGTTACTTGAGGGAAGGGAGGGTAGGTAGCTGTTGTAAAGGGCAACTGAGCATTGGGCCTTGAACTGAGGGTCTAGGGGGAGACCCTCAAGAGTTCTGGCACTGCCTTCCCTTCGTGCTGGATGACCTCACATGAGCCCAGATCCTTTCAGAGCCCAGTGATTACATGGCGAAGAGGACCCTCCCTGGCATTTTCACTTGGCTCAGGACAGAACACCTGAGAAAATCCTTAGACCAAGCTTGTCCAGCTGAAGACAGTTTTTCCAGTGTGGCCCAGGGAAGTAAAAATACTGGACGCCCCTGACTACACCAAGGATGTGCTTCTGTAGACAGAGCAGGTAGACCTGGGTGAGAGGAGCCCCTGAAGCTAGGAAGGGACCAGACGAGAGAGGTTATATTTCTACTTCAGTTGTCTGCCGTGGGGCAGGGACACATGGTGGTGAGAACCCTGGCTTTTTTTTCTTTTTTTGGCATAGACATTGCCTTTTTTTTTTTTCTTTTTTTGAGACCAAGTTTCACTCTTGTCGCCCGACTGGAGTGCAATGGCGCGTTGTCGGCTCACTGCAATCTCTGCCTCCCAGGGTTCAAGCGATTCTCGCCTCAACCTCCTGAGTAGCTGGGATTACAGGCTAGCGCCACCACGCCCGACTGATTTTTGTATTTTAGTAGAGACAGGATTTCACCGCATTGGCCAGGCTGGTCTCAAACTCCTGACCTCAGGTGATCCACCTGCCTTGGCCTCCCAAAGTGCTGGGATTACAGGCATGAGCCACCGCACCCAACTGACATTACCTTTTCTTAACCAAAAGTTTTGTTTATTTTAAATCAAAGTTATATGTGCAAATTGAAGAGCCAGCTTGTCCAACAAGGCTTGGAACAAAAACAGGTCTGCCAACATTTCCCTTTACTGAGGCAATCACTTTCTATTCTTTTGGTATTTGCCTTTGTATATCTAAATGATATATTTGTGTTACTATGTCCCTCTCGCATTTTTTGGCTGAGTGTGGGTGACACTTCTGGGACTACTGGGCCTTTGTCTTGGGTAGGAGTTCACTAGGGGTGACTTTTGCTGCCCTCAGTCCCCATTTGTGACTCTCCCTTATCCCATTTATGGTAATAATATTTGGAGACATTTTCGGTTGTCACAGTCGGGGGATGGTACTGACCAGGGATGCTGCTGTAAGCATCCTACAGTACACAGGGCAACTCCACAACAGAAAATACCTGGGCTGAAATGTCAGTAACGCTGAGGTTGAGAAACCCAGACATAGGGGTGATCTGGTTGGGCTCGTTCCTTGGAGGAACCCCAGAAAAGCTTCAGAAGGCTAAAAGCCTGACTAATGAAAGTTCTAGGGCTCAGTGGGGGAAGTGGTCACCACATATTTTAACCTCACTGTTTTCAGCCTAGACAGCCCATCCTTTGGGTGGCTTCAATAGGCATGGGTTTAGTTACCACAGTTTAGGTAAATACCAGTCCCCTGACAACACAGCTCATATTCCAGTTACCGTGGTCTACTTACTGAGTAAGTATAAAGCAAAGCCTTCAGTGTTAGCTCTTCAGTCCACAGATCACCTTTAGAAAACAGTAGGCACATGATGATGGGTGATCTGTCATGTCACTGCCTTCAAAGTCTGTTGGTGATGGCCTACTGTACAGCTGTTACTCAGTTCACTCCAGATGAGAAAGCTTTTGGTTGTGTTGCCTTCTTATCTTCCAGTGGGAAAGATACTACTTAAGCTAACTTTCTGTACTACTATGGGATTATGCTCCAGTTCTTTTTGGGGCTTGAGTGAAAATGAAAATTTGCTTTTTACCATCAAACACAACTTTCATTAATCCAGCCAATGCACAAACAGATAATTTTGATTTTTTTTTTTTTTTTTTTTTTGAGACAGTGACTCGCTCTGTCACCCAAGCTGGAGTGCAGTGGTGCGATCTTGGCTCACTGCAACCTCCCGCTCCCGGTTCAAACGATTTCCTGCCTCAGCCTCCCAAGAGCTGGGATTACAGGTGAGCACCACCACACCTGGCTAATTTTTATTTTTATTATTTTTTTTGAGACAGAGTCTTATTCTGTCACCCAGGCTGGAGTGCAGTGGTGCGATCTTGGTTCACTGCAGCCTCTGCCTCCTGGGTTCCAGTGATTCTCCTGCCTCAGCCTCCTGGGTAGCTGGGACTACAGGTGCATGCCACCATGCCCGGCTAATTTTTGTATTTTTAGTAGAGACGGGGTTTCACCATATTGGCCAGGCTGGTCTCAAACTCCTGACCTCGTGATCTGCCTGCCTCGGCTTACCACAGTGCTGGGATTGCAGGTGTGAGCCACCATGCCCGGCCACACCCAGCTAATTTTTATATTTTTAGTAGAGACGGGGTTTCACCATGTTGGCCAGGCTGGTCTTGAACTCCTGACCTCAAGTGATCCACCCGCCTTGGCCAGGGTGGTCTTGAACTCCTGGCCTCAAGTGATCCACCCACCTTGGCCTCCCAAAGTGCTGGGATTACAGGTGTTAGCCACTGCACCTAGCCATTATTTTGATTTTTAAAGCTCATTATCTTCTATGGAGTTTTGATAGGCCATTGATGCTATATCCAGAGATCTTGCTTTTTTTATTTTTATTTATTTATTTTTTTTCTGAGGTGGAGTCTTGCTCTGTCGCCCAGGCTGGAGTGCAGTGGTGCGATCTCGGCTCACTGCAACCTCCATCTCCCAGGTTCAAGCGATTCTCCTGCCTCAGCCTCCCGAGTAGCTGGGACTACAGGTGCATGCCACCACGCCAGGCTAATTTATTGTGTTTTTAATAGAGGTGGGATTTCACCATGTTAGCCAGGATGGTCTCGATCTGACCTCGTGATCCACCCACCTCGACCTTGCAATTTTTTTTTTTGAGACAGAGTCTCTCCCTCTCTGTTGCCCAGGCTGGAGTGCTCTGGTGCTATCTTGGCTCACTGCAACCTCTGCCTCCTGGATTCAAGCAATTCTCCTGCTCCAGCCTCCCAAGTAGCTGGGACTACAGATGTGTGACACCACGCCTGGCGAATTTTTTGTATTTTTAGTAGAGACAGGGTTTCACCATGCTGGCCAGGCTGGTCTTGAATTCCTGGCCTCAAGTGATCCGCCCCCCTCCCCCAACATCCCAAAGTGCTGAGATTACAGGTGTGGGCCACTGCACCTGGCCAGGTCTTGCAATTTCTTTAGCTAAAGTTTGGAAGAAATGGAAAGCATCATGGTAGAAATTAACAATAATATTCAGTGTGGTAGAAACTTACTATGCTGCAAGTGACTTTGCAGAATTCAAACTGCACATAAAGTGAGTTACATTTGACCATGGGAAGGTAGATTAGGCTGCTGTTTGAGAGATTCTAGACAGGCAGCCAGAGGAAGTTAGTGAAGGTAAATTTACCAACAAAAATGAGGAAAGTGATTGTGGCAAAGAGAACATAGGCATCCCAGAGGAGGCGATGCTGGCAAAAACTTCACTTTAACAGACCTCTTGGAGTTAATTTATAACACTGAGAGTCCAGAGGGCAAAATGCTGGATGCTGATCCAAAAATGCTTAGTCCCAGTATGTCTAATGTTTTAAATTACAAGTACTAAATAAATAGTGGTTTTGCCATTTTTGAATTTCCCTGTACATTTTTACAGAGTTTGTTGTTGTTGTTTTTGAGATGGAGTTTCGCTCTTGTTGCCCAGGCTGGGGTGCAATGGTGCAATCTCGGCTCACTGCAACCTCTGCCTCCCGGGTTCAAGCGATTCTCCTGCTTCAGCCTCCTGAGTAGCTGGGATTACAGGCATGCGCCACCATGCCCGGCTAATTTTGTATTTTTAGTAGAGATGGGGTTTCACCATATCAGCCAGACTGGTCTTGAACTCCTAACCTCACGTGCCCAGCCCACCTTGGCCTCCCAAAGTGTTGGGATTATAGGCGTGAGTCACTGCGCCCAGCCCTACTAATTCTTTAATATCATCTGATACTCCATCTGTCCAAACTGCTTCTTAGACTTTCAGTCTTACTGGTTCTAGCCCATCCTTTGTTTCTCTTCCAAGTTACTTGAGACTCCAACCTCTGAGCCTTTTAGTGGCCAGCTTAGCTTCAGCCTTCTGGGGTCAGCCAAGTCTTTCCATCTGCTATCTAAGCTTCCACAATTTTGAGGTTTTTTTCCTCCCCTGTTCACTATGCCTCTACAATATTCCCTTACTGCCCTAAGGGAGTGAAGGTAAATGTTTCAATGTGTCTTTACCTGGAAATTCTTGACTAGTTGGTATTTTAGTAGTTTGTATGTACGAATGTATGTGTGTATTGATTGATGATTGATTGATTGATTGATTGAGGTGGGAATCCTGCTCTGTTGCCCAGGCTGGAGTGCAGTGGTGGAATCTCGGCTCCTTCTAACCTCTGACTCACAGGTTCAAATGATTCTGCCTCAGCCTCCTGAGTAGCTGGGATTACAGGAGCCCGCCACCACACCTGGCTTTTTTTTGTAGTTTTAGTAGAGACAGGGTTTCACCATGTTGGCCAGGCCGCACCTGGACTCCTGACCTCAGGTGATCCACCTGCCTCAGCCCCACAAAGCGCTGGGATTACAGGTGTGAGCCACTACGCCTGGCTTTAGTATTTGTTTTAAAGTGAAACATTTATTGGAATGTTTACATTGAAAAGTCTTTTGAACAATTAGGTAGAGAAAGTAGAGAATGGGCTGGGCATGGTGGCTCACGCCTGCAATCCCAGCACTTTGGGAGGCTGAGGAGGGCAGATCGTGTGAGGTCAAGAGCTCAAGACCAGCCTGGCCAACATGGTGAAACCCCGTCTCTACTAAGAATACAAAAAGTAGCTGGGTGTGGTGGTGCACACCTGTAATCCCAGCTACTCGGGAGTCTGAGACAGGAGAATCACTTGAACTCAGGAGGCAGAGTTTGCAGTAAGCCGAGATCACGCCACTGCACTCCAGCCTGGGCGACAAAGTGAGACTCAGTCTCAAAAAACAAAAACAAACAAAAGAAAGTAGAGAATGAACATATCTTGCTTGCTTTCCTGTTTCTTAGTCTCATCCAAAGGAAACCACTGTCAATAGTTTGTAAACCTTCATAGGCGTTTTGTCTATGCATATGTGTATATATGCACACACACATACTTGCATGATCTTTCTGAAAGATGCAGCTGTTTATTTCTTAGTAAAGCCCCCATGTTGTCTAGAAATTAGTTTATTTCACAGAGTAAATATCAATGTTGAATCATCTGGTTAACCTCCTGTAGTCGCTGAGAACTAGATAGTCAGGTTGGTGCAAAAGTAATTGTGGTTCTTGCCATTGAAAGTCATGGCAAAAAAATTCAAAGTAACGGCAAAGACCACCATAACTTTTGCACCAACCTAAATAGATGTTACGCAATTGTGGACGTGTTTACCTGCAAGTTACCATCACTGTTACAAGCTGGAGCTAAACTTTGGGCCAAGCCAGTGCTTTCAACAAATCATTTCCTGATTGGGGGAAATAAAAGGATTTGTTCTCACTGTATACTGCTTTCACCTTCATGTAATATAAAGCTGCTTAAAGACCAAAGGTACAAAGTTAGATTCACTCATTAAAGCTGAGTTGTAGTGTTCTCTGTAAAAGCTAATGGTATGGGGATGCTTAGTCTGTGAAAACCCTTTCTCCACTGTAATGTTTGTGCGGGGTGTACAAAGCAAGTATCTTAGTAACCAGTGGTTTTCTCTTGGCTCACACCAAAATCTTAATTTAGTGCTCCAAATTTTGATGAGGTTACTGAACTGATACCCTATGGTGTGAAAGTTGCTTCTATTTTTAACGCTGTTCTCTGCCTTTCTCTTCACCTCTGCTTGAGAGAGATCTAAATTCTTCAAGCTTCCATTGTTTCGCCTGACATACAATGAAGTACTGTATTTGAAGAGCCCGGGAAGGCCAGCTAGCTGGAGATTGTGGAGGTGCTCAGACCAAACTTACTTTTGTGACAGAGTCTCACTCTGTCGCTCAGGCTGGAGTGCAGTGGCATGATCTCGGCTCACTGCAACCTCCGCCTCCCGAATTTAAGCGATCCTCCTGCCTCAGCCTCCCGAGTAGCTGGGACTACAGGCACGTGCCACCATGCCCAGCTAATTTTTGTATTTTTAGTAGAAACGGGGTTTCGCCATTTTGGCCAGTCTGGTCTCAAACTCTTGACCTCATGATTTGCCCCCCTCGGCCTCCCAAAGTGCTGGGATTACAGACGTGAGCCACTGTGCCTGGCTATTAGTAGATTTTTAAAACAACTACTAAAACAAAACATTAGAGCTGCTCATTGGCAGTTGTACTTACCTTTCTAATGATCAGGCTTTTGTGTAAACCCCTTTTGTTGCTGGATTTCTTAGTTTCTTCCTAACACACTGTGGTGCACTGGAGAATGATACTGCACTTATTAAAAGGAGCAAGATGCTTATTTTCTGGGAACTGCTGAAATGGTAGCAAGATCTCCCCTCCCAGGATATTATTGCGGAAGACCTAGATAGCAGGTCTCTACTTCCCATTCATTCTATTTCTAGAAGCAAGCAAATGTTCTCTAATTGCAGGCTTGGGATGAATGCCTCAGCAGTGTTTCCTGCTGTGCTAATTGGAAAAATATAATTTTCAACTAACTGTGTCCTCCTTTGCAAAATGATAGTTGGCATCCCAGTTGCCAGTGTGGTTCCTAATGTGAACTAGGACTTTTTAGCTTAGCACTGAGGATAATAGACCTTTGGAAATCCCGGGGAGAACTATGCTGTATACAAGGACCATTAGAGATCTCGTGTCAGCCCATAAGAATAAGTGCTTATTGATCTCTTTTTCTAGGAGCCTTTATTGAATTAAATTTTAATTTAAAAATTTTGGGGGGCCTTGTTCTGGGAATAATAATCGATATTGTCCATTAGTTGAACGGTCCTGTGATGGACCTTATGTGTACCTTATTGATTTGGAATGGAGGTTAATTTTCTTTTAGCGAAGATCCTGGCTTCTGGCAAGCTCTTCATCAGCCTAAATGTGGTTGGCCTTGCCAGCTTTTTGGAAAAACTGTCAGCTTGGGAATAGAGATTTGGTCAGAGTAACTTCTGTTTAGAATCTTTTTTTTCAGACTGGTTGTCTTGTTTCATGTAGAATTACTTTCTCACATAGAGAAAGGGTTTACATTTTGTTTTTTTTAAACTGAGACGGGGGTCTCACTCCCACGCAGGCTGGAATTCAGTGGTGCCATCTTGGCTCACCACAGCCTCCGCCTCCCAGGCTCAAGTGATCCTCCCACCTCAGCCTCTCAAGTAGCTTGGTCCACAGGTGCACGTCACCATGCCCAGCTAATTTTTTGCATTTTTGGTGGAGACAGGGTTTCTCTGTGTTTCCCAGGTTCAGGTTGGTCTTGAACTCCTGAGCTCAAACAATGGGCTGGGATTATAGGTGTGAGCCACTGCACCTGGCAAGGCTTTAAATTCTAAGTTTCCACTGGTAGCAGAGCTCCTAATGTCAGTTGATTAAGTTGAGTTGACTAACTCAGCCTACCTGAGTTTTGATTCCATCTCTACTACTTACAAGTTGCATGACATGGGATGTTGTTTAATCCCAGTACTCTTATCTAGGATTGGTGATGATAACAGTGCCTACGTCAGAGGATTTTCATTAGGATTAAATAAAATAATGCATGTAAATGTGTGTAGTGCCTGACTTCTTAAGCACTTCATAGTGTTTATTAACTAACTGATCTCATTCTCCATATAAATATTGACATGGTAATATTCCACTTGACATTGATTCTCTAAGGTACCTTTTCCTGACTCTGGTGTGGCAAGTAATTTTCCTTAACTGTAACTTCATTTCTTAAGTCTAAAATGAATTTAATTTTGGTGAATTTGCCTTTATACCCTGTGTTAATTAGGATTAGATTGAGTTGTGAGTGACAGAAAACTTCAATAACAAAGAAGAGAAAGTTTATTTCTCTCCTACATAAAAGAAACCCAGGCCTATTATGGTGGCTCCACGGTCATCAGGATGGAAAGACAGACTCTTTCTATCTTGTTCCATCCTCAACATGTGGTTGCCACTTCAAGACCCAAGGACCCAGAGATGTCAGTTGTCTCATTGTTGGTGATATTAAGGTGTTCACATCACTAATAGCAAGGAATTTGTATGCCTTAGTAAGATATATGTCCATGCCAGAGGGTGGCATATAAATCCCACTCCTGATTCCAATTTCTGCATCAGGATGCAGGCGGGAGACAGAAATCGGAGTTATTTTAACAGAGCATTTAATAAGAGTTGTTAGCTAGGTATAAAGTGTTAACCAGGTAACTGAAGTGGCAAGAAACCAACGTTAAGGTGTCATGGAGGTAGCAATCACCGAGGCTGTAAGAGCAGAGAAGAGGCTGGAATGATTAAAATGTTAGAGGCTTAGAGAGAACCCATGTGACGCTGAAACTCAGGCCCCTGAGGAAGGGTCACTCCCCGGCTGGAGCTGTTGTGTTGGCTTGGAAGGGTCCTATGGGCCTGGGTCCTGGCTGCTGAGGAGGGCAGGCAGGCGGCAGTTGGTGACTTGAAAATGTGCATGAAGGGGTTGGTTCGGTGAGAGCTGAAGAACCACACGCAGCACCCAACTGCTGACGTAGAAAGAACTGCAGGCCGGGCATGCTGGCTCATGCCTGTAATCCCAACACTTTGGGAGGCCGAGGTAGGAGGATCACTTGAGGTCAGGATTGGAGACCAGCCTAGTCAACATGGTGAAACCCTGTCTCTACTAAAAATACAAAATTAGCCGGGCATGGTGGTGGGTGCCTGTAATCCCAGCTACTCAGGAGGCTGAGGCAGGAGAATCGTTTGAACTCAGGAGTCTGAGATTACAGTGAGCCGAGATTGCGCCACTGCATTCCAACCTGGGCGACAGAGCAAGTCTCCATCTCAAACAAAAAAAAAAAAAAAAAGGAAGGAACTGCTGCTATCAGAGTGAAGAAATGTGAGGTCACCCTTTGCGGGAACAGGAGGCAAGCAGGAGGAAGTTCCTTTTCCTCTCTCCAGCCTCCAGCAGAGCGAAACAGGGGAGCCCCTGGCAAGCAAATGTTGGAAGGTTCCCAGCCCAGCGTCACAGTAGAGCAGAGAGGGCGGGATTTGGAACTGAGATATGATCACTTCACAGCCCACAGAGGCGGTGTCTGCCAGTTTTCTCCATTGTGGAAGTGTCTTTTCCCCTTGGAATGAATGCATTCTGTGTGGGGGCGATGCTTTGGGAGTGTGTGCATGTCACGTGCTGCCACAGTCTTTCTGCCAATGGCCTTAGTATACCTACTAAAGAATCTCACCTGAATCAATTATTATGAAGGTGATTGTAAAACTACTTTCTATTTCTCTCATTCCTGGTACATCTGTTAGTTGGCATTCTTTGGTAAAGAAGAGCTTTCCCTTCTCCCTCGCCCCCATCCCTGGGAAATGGGGTTTTTAAGTGGGTGGCCACATACCCAGCCAAAGTTGGAGTTCTGTCTATAAGGAGGGAGGGGAGAGCAAATACTGGTGTCCATGGCTAGCACTCTGTCACAGGGCTAAGCCTAGACAGTCTTACTACTGCAGTTGAATCCACGATTGACTTGAATCGTAAAAACTTAAAGTAAAAAGAAGGAATTAGTGCTTCACACATGGAAGGATGAGAAAAGATAACCTGAATTGACAGGTGGTGTCTGGTATTTCAGGACTGTCATGGGGGATTCACTGGGCCAGTGGTTCTCAACCTTGGCTGCTGACATAGTTTGGATGTTTGTCCCCTCCAAATCTCACGTGGAAATGTGATCCCCAAGGTTTGAGGCGGGGCCTAGTGGGAGATGTTTGCGTCATGGGGGCGGATCCCTTGTGAATGGTGCCCCGCCCTTGGTAATGAGTTAGTTCTTCCTCTATTAGTTCAAGAGTTGGTTGTTAAAAAGGATATGGGGGCTGGGCGTGGTGGCTCATGCCTGTAATCCCAGCACTTTGGGAGGCCGAAGCAGGCGGATCACCTGAGGTCAGGAGTTTGAGACTATCCTGGCCAACATGATGAAACCCCATTTCTACTAAAAATACAAAAATTAACTAGGCATCATGGCCTGTGCCTGTAATCCCAGCTACTTGGGAGGCTGAGGCAGGAGAATTGTTAGAGCGGAGATGGAGGTTGCAGTGAGCCGAGATTGCGCCACTGCACTCTAGCTTGGGTGACAGAGCGAGACTCTGTATTAAAAAAAAACAAAACAAGAAAAGGCCGGGCGCAGTGACTGACACCTGTAATCCCAGCACTTTGGGAGGCTGAGGCAGGTGAATCATCTGAGGTCGGGAGTTTGAGACCAGCCTGATCAACATGGAGAAACCCCATCTCTATTAAAAATACAAAATTAGCCTGGCATGGTGGCATGTGCCTTTAATCCCAGCTACTTGGGAGGCTGAGGCAGGAGAATTGCTTGAACCCAGGAGGCGGAGGTTGTGGTGAGCTGAGATTGTGCCATTGCTCTCCAGCCTGGGCCACAAGAGGGAAACTCCATCTCAAAAAAAAAAAAAAAAAAGGCCGGGCACGGTGGCTCAAGCCTGTAATCCCAGCACTTCGGGAGGCCGAGACAGGCAAATCACGAGGTCAGGAGATCGAGACCATCCTGGCTAACACGGTGAAACCCCGTCTCTACTAAAAAATATAAAAAACTAGCCGGGCATGGTGGCGGGCACCTGTAGTCCCAGCTACTCGGGAGGCTGAGGCAGGAGAATGGCCTAAACCCGGGAGGCGGAGCTTGCAGTGAGCTGAGATCCGGCCACTGCACTCCAGCCTGGGTGACAGAGCGAGACTCCGTCTCAAAAAAAAAAAAGAGAGAGAATATGGGGGCTTGGTATGGTGGCTCATACCTGCAATTTCAGCCTTTTAAGAGGCTGAGGCAGGAGGATCGCTCAAGCCCAGGAGTTTAAGACCAGCCTGGGCAATATAATGGGAACTAATCTCTACAAAAATTAAAACAAACAAACAAAAAGGATCTGGGACCCCCTGCTCTCTCTCTTGCTCCCTTTCTCATCGTGTGACATGTCTGTTCCCTTTTGCCTTCCCCTATGAGTGAAAGCTTCCTGCAGCCTCACTAGAAGCAGAGCAGATGCTGGTGCCATGTTTGTACAGCCTGCAGAACTGTGATCCAAATAAACCTCTCTTCTTTATAAATTACCCAGCCTCAGGTATTCCTTTATAGCAATGCAAAATGGACTAACATAACTGTGCACTGGACTTACCTGCGGGAACTTAGACCCGGGTCCCATCCAAGGGCATTGTGATTTGATTGGTATAGTTGTAGCCTGAGCACTGAGATTTTCGAAAGCTCTCTTGGACATTCCAGTATGCTTGCAGAGTTGAGAAACTTGAAACAGGCAGCCGAAATTGGCCACATGGGGTAAATCAGTGCACCTTGTTTCAGTCCATTGGATAGAAATGAAGGGATTGAACCAGGAAGACTGGCATGTCTTGCTTTCAAATCAGCGCTTTCAAAAATCTGTCCATCGTTAGTATTTGACCACATGGCATATTTTTAGATTGGATTGCTATTGCTCACCTTCAAAAAAAAAAAGTGATTGTTCTCAAAATCCAATTTAACTCAGCTGGTCCGATCCAGGTAACGAGATTTAGAGTGCTTTTCATGACTTTAGTCACAAGCTCATTTGAGCTGTTTTAAAAATGGAAACGACTTTTTCTATCTTAAGCATGGAATGAAGGAGAGGATTCTGAAGCTGCGGAAGTGACAAGGGGTGGTCTGAGTAGAAATGACAACAGTTGCTACTGTGCCTTGAACCTTGGCCACAGTCCCAGCATTGTGCCACATGCTTAATATAAAGTAGGTCTTTAAACCTTGTAAAAGTTGTGAAACATTTCAGACATAGAAAAGGCATAAAGAATAATGACCGGGTGTGGTGGCTCACGCCTGTAATTCTAGCACTTTGGGAGGCCAAGGCAGGTGGAGCACCTGAGGTCAGGAGTTCCAGACCAGCCTGGCTAACATGGTGAAACCCCATCTCTACTAAAAAATACAAAAATTAGCTGGGCGTGGTGGCAGGCGCCTGTAATCCCAGCTACTGTGGAGGCTGAGGCGGAAGAATTGCTTGAACCCAGGAGGCGGAGGTTGCAGTGAGCCAAGATCACGCCACTGCACTCCAGCCTGGGCAACAA
>NW_012116888.1:231966-242156 GCF_000951035.1 Colobus angolensis palliatus | reverse complement strand
AAAAAAAAAAAAAAATTTCCAGGGCTTAGATTGGTTTTGACTGAATTTGGTGTTTATTATTTCTTTTTATTTTTATCACACACATATATGTAGCTAAATATATAATATAAATATGTATATGATGTATAGATATATATAATATATATATTAGTTATATACATAACTAAATAAAATATGACACTGTTTTGCATGTTTTAAGCCACATGTAAATGATCTCACACTATATGTGTTGTTGTACAATTTACTTGTTTTTGCTTAGCATTGTAGTGAGATTCTTTTAATTCCAATTAAAGAGTACTTTCCTTAGCATTCTTATGTGGGGTTCTTTGGACACCTGTGTCAGGGTTTCTCTAAAACCTAAATCTAGGAGTAGAATTGTTGTATTATATTGTAATATAATACAGTAAGGCTGGGCGCAGTGGCTCACGCCTGTAATTCCAGCACTTTGGGAGGCTGTGGCAGGCAGATCACTTCAGCTCACAAGTTCAAGACCAGTCTGAGCAACGTGGTGAAATCCTGTCTCTACAAAAAATACATAAAATTAGCCAGGTGTGGTGGTGCGTGCCTGTAGTCCCAGCTACTTGGGGAGGCTGAGGTGGGAGGATGTCTTCAGCCTGGGAGGCAGAGGTTGCAGTGAGCCGAGATGGCGCCACTGCACTCCAGCTTAGATGATAGAGCCAGACCCTGTTAAAAAAAAACAAAACCCAAAAACCTAGTATATATTATATGCATATATAGTATATACTGTACTATAGTATGTGTTCATTTATAATCTTATCGGATATTGCCAAATAGGTCTGAAAATTGAACCAGTTTAAACTCTCATTAGCAGTGTGGAAGTTTCGGTTCTGTGCCTTTACCAACACTTGGTATTGTCAGACTTAAAAGTTTTTGCCAAATACATTATTTCTAAATTCTCCCAACAATCCTATGAGGTAGCCTCATTTCAGGCAAAGAAACTAAGTGTCAGATACTAAGCAACTTTTCCAGGGACACAGCAAATAATTAAAAGAGTTGGTTCTAACCCAGGTCTGCCAGATTCCAAAGCTTTTGAGCTGCATGAAGTCACTGGAACATAGTAGAGCTTCTGAACCTGTAGCTGGAGAAGAGTATCACCAGGTATGAGAGAAGGGTCAAGGACCAGGAGTTAGGAAGGAGTAATAGGAACAGGGGAGAAAGCACATAAAGAAGTATGTAAGGCAAGAAATGCTGGCAATGGCCTGTCTGTGGCACCAGCCAGCAAGACTGGCACAAGAAAAGGATAACTGGCCGGGCACAGTGGCTCACGCCTGTAATCCCAGCAATTTGGGAGTCTGAGGTGGGTGGACCCCTTGAGGTCAGGAGTTCAAGAACAGCCTGGCCAATATGATGAAACCCCACCTCTACTAAAAATACAAAAATTCGCCGGGTGTGGTGGTGGGTGCCTGTAATCCCAGTTACTTGGGAGGCTGAACCCGAGAGGCGGAGGTAGCAGTGAGCTGAGATCACACCATTGCACTCCAGCTTGGGGGACAGAGCCAGACTCCGTCTAAAAATAAAAGAAAAAAAAAGAAAAGAAAAGGATAACTGTGACAACTAAAAAAAAAATTTAAAGAGATGGGGTCTCACGGTGTTGTCCAGGCTGGAGTGCAGTGGTGTAATCACAGCTTACTGCAGACTCCAACTCCTGGGCTCAAGCAACTCTCCCATTTCAGCCTCCCAAGTAGCTGAGGCTACACATGTGCCACGGTGCCTGGCTAACTGTGACAATTTAAGGATGGCCAGTTTCTTTAACACTCTTCCCACAGAGGTAGGGTCTATGTCCCCTCTCCTTAAAACGAGATGGGCTCTAACTGCTGTGATTCATAGAATTTGGTAGAAGCGACTGCCAGTTTCCAGGTTCAGGTCTTAAGAGTCTGGCAGCTTCCACTTCCTGTGTCTTGGAACACTTGCCCTGGGGAAAAGTAGCTTCTGTAAAAGAAGCCTGACTATCCTGAGACTGCTGTGTTGTGAGGTAGTCCAAGCAGATTCATGGAGAGGAATCAAGATCTCTCTCCTCTCCTCTCCCCAGCCAACATCCTTGGCAGAGCTGTGAGCCAACAGCCAGCCCCAGCCTGCCAGCTGTGTGAGCAAGCAGTCTTGGAAGGTGATTCTACAGCCCCAGCTGAAACACTCCAGCTCATGCCATGTGAGCCGAGAAGAGCAGCCAAACTGAGCCCTTCTCAAATCCCTGATCCTCCAAATGTAGGCAAAATAAATTGCTGGTTTTAAGCCACTAAGTTTTGAGACAGATTGTTATGTAATAATAGATATCAGAGCTCTAGCTGAGGTAGATGCTGAAGGGAAGATGTTTTTATCATTCATGGATATCACAAAATATGTATATTTAATGCATTTCAAAATTTTAATTCTAACCAATACAATTCTTTGGAGTTTACTTTTCCTGTTATAGAAATAGTACATTATAAATCACCTACCTGCGAATCTCAATCTACTCTTGTTATTTTTCCGTGTTCCATTCTAGTCTTTGCTTTAAGTGCATATTTAATTTGTAATTAAATATGTGATTATAGAATAGATATAATTTAGATTTCTCGTGTTATGTCATTTTTAGATGGTATTGGCCAATGGAAATCAGAAAGTAATTAGGGTGGCACGAAGTTAGTCATAACTTGCCTTAATTAATTTTTTGTTTATTTTTATTTTTTTGAGACAGAGTTTCACTCTTGTCACCCAGGCTATAGTGCAGTGGTGTGATGTTGGCTCACTGCAACCTCTGCTTCCCAGGTTCAAGCAATTATGCTGCCTCCGCCTCCCGAGTGGCTGGGGTGGTGCAAGTGCACCACCATGCCTGGCTACATTTTGTATTTTTAGTAGAGATGGGGTTTCACCATGTTGGCCAGGCTGGTCTCAAACTCCTGACCTCAGGCGATTCCCCTCCTCAGCCTCCCAAAGTGCTGGGATTACAGGCATGAGCCACCTCGCCTGGCCTGCCTTAATTTAACACTCATTTGCTGTCACTTATTTAAACTCTTTGCAATAACTCAATCTGGAAGTTTGATCTCACAGACGAGAGGACTAAGGCATTGTAGAGGTAAAGAAGGCAAGGTAAAGAAGTCACACGGCCAGAACATTAGGGAATGTGCCATTACAGTGGTGGGGAAAGTGAAAGCAAAGCGGAGACAGTTTACCAGGTGCCCACACACAGAGAAAACTTCCAACCAGTAAGGTGGGAGCTTTTCCAAATCTGAGATAAATGAGACTACTAGATGCCAGTTGGATTGCTCCTCCCAAGGAGAATCTGAGTGCATGGAAAATTATTTAAGGACCATTGAAACCCTTTTGGTGTGTGCTTTGGCAATAGCTCCTCCTGAAAAGCACGCAGCCGGCAGAAGATCTGGATACCAAAGAGACTGAGATTCTACGTGTGCTCAGAGAAGAGAGTTCCTGCCACGGATCTTGTGACCTGTGCTTCTGGGGTCTTTAAAATCAGTAAAAATGAGCAGGTGATTGAAGGAGAAGGAAAATAAAGCACAAGGGAGGTGATTTGGGGCTTTGCAGGAATGCCTCTGTTACACATTTCTAGGGTTTTATTGCTGGAGCCTTGTACTCTTGGTGAGATCTCCTAAGGTGAAGTGTCGGATTTAAAACAGTCTGATAGGCTGGGTGCGGTGGTGACTCATGCCTGTAATCCCAGCACTTTGGGAGGCCGAGGTGGGCGGATCACCTGAGGTCAGGAGTTTGAGACCAGGTCAATGTGATAAACTCCGTCTCTCCTGAAAATACAACAATCAACTGGGCATGGTGGTGGGCACTTGTAATCCTAGCTACTTGGGAGGCTAGGCAGAATTGCTTGAACCCAGGAGGCGGAGGTTGTGGTGAGCTGAGACTGCACCATTGCACTCCAGCCTGAACAAAAACTCAGTCTCAAAAAATAAAATAAAATAAAATAAATAAACAAATACATAAAACAGTCTGACAGTCCAGCCTGGTGGCGCAGGCCTATACTCCTAGTTACTTGGGAAGTGAGGAGGGAGGACTACTTGAGCCCGGGAGTTTGAGGTTGCAGTGAGCTGAGATCACACCACTGCACTCCAGCCTGGGTGACAGGGTGGAACCCTGTCTCGAAAAAAAAAAAGACAAAACAAAACAAAACAGTCTGAGTTGCAAGCATCATTAAAATGGCATTGATATTGCTGCCATTTTCTGAGTGCCTGGCGTGCAATGCTGGCTTTCCCAGTATAACCCATTGCCTGTAGCAGCTTGGTCTACCCTGACTGCTGAGGGAATCTCGAGGCATGCTGGTACCGTAACAGGCCAAGCCTTGGTTTGCCCCCTGCCTCTGTGAAAGAGAGGGCTCATCATCTATCCTGATGGCCCCCACCCCACCTTGCAGAACTTTATGCCAAGCAGAGCAGATGTCATGGGTAGGAGCCACTGATCTACTTTATGGTGACACAAAACTGCTGGGACATGTGTTGAGAAACATATTCTGGAGAGCAGCAGAGGCTGTTCCAGGCATTGACTTTGCAAAGCCACTGGGCTGGTGCTACGCTAGGCTGGGGCATGCTTCATTGCTGGGTTCCTCCTGAGCAGCCCTCCTGTCACCCAGGGGCAGCCAAGCATCACAGGAAGGTAGTGACTATGGCAGACCAGCTTGCTTCATCGGGCCACTTTTTGCTGTAATAGCCACAATTATTTCCCAGAAAAAACGCTTGTCACAGGAACCCTGTCACTTAGAGCTTTGTGAGTGCACTTCATTGAGGGACTGACCAGCACATACAGCAAGAACCTGGCTTTGCCTGACAGAGGCAGATGATATTAGGAGCCTATTGAAGACGTAGGAAGCAAAGCTTCTTGAATGACACTAGTATTTGGAGACTGCTTCCTTTTGTGTCCCTTTGGGAAGTTTGATGCAGTGGACACTTGTGGATATCCTGGCATCTGTTCCTCTTCCCTTTCCCCTTCCCAGCAGGCTCAGACTTCCAGTGAGGGACTTCAGTGATTCCAGCTCTAAGCCCATCAAGGCGTGCCCATTCTATCTTCTGGGATGGGCATGTGAACAACTCTAGTCCATTCAGGGTGAATCTCAATCTCAGGACTTTTGCTGGGATTTTGGAACAAAGAACTTTCTGCTGCTTTTTTTTTTTTTTTTGATGGAGTCTCGCTCTGTCACCTAGGCTGGAGTGCAGTGGCGCAATCTTGGCTTACTACAAGCTCCACCTCCCAGGTTCAGGCCATTCTCCTGCCTCAGCCTCCCGAGTAGCTGGAATTACAGGCACCCACCACCACACCTGGCTAATTTTTTGTATTTTTAGTAGAGACGGGGTTTCACCATGTTAGCCAGGATGGTCTCCATCTCCTGACCTCATGGTCTGCCCGCCTCGGCCTCCCAAAGTGCTGGGATTACAGGCGTGAGCCACCACGCCTGGCTCTGCTGCTTTTAAAAGGAGAGCATGCAGCCCCAGGTGTTCCTCTGGAGAACACAGGAGTCCAGGCCTGTACCCAGGATGCCACTCCCATGGGGAAAACAGCACGGAGCCAAGGAAAGCAATGGGTCCTGGCAACATCATTGAGCTGTTGGATGAAGCCTTCCTGGGGACTTTTCTGTGATGTGGGCCTATACATTTCTTTTATTGTTTAAGCCAACTTGAGTTGTGCTTTTTGTTTCTTGAAACTGAAACCATCCTAACTGGTACCCCTGGGATACCAGTCACTACTTCTCTCTGAGCTGTTGGATGGGCAGAGACAAAGCTCCAGCCCCTGGCATGGGGGAAACAACTTGGTAACCAAGGAAGGCTAGGCCCTTCTGAGAAGACAGAACTGAAATGCTGGCAGCCCTTGCTGTGGGCTCCTCGGAGAGTCTGCCCTGAGCTATACATCCCAGTAGTTGCTGGAAGAGGTCCCTTCCAGATGTGAGGGGGACCTAAATTCCCTGTCCTGAGGGAGTGTACCATCAGTGATGCCCATTAGACATCACCGAGGCTTGAACAGTTAATTCCCTAGTGGGCTTTGTTTAACTACTCTGGAAACAATGGAAGCCTAGATAACCCTGTAAATAATCACAAAGATCCTGTCCTCCCATCCCCATTCTTTCTCCATCCTGACTTAGTAATACCAGCAGCTCAAAATACTGCCCCACTTCCTGTTTTTGTTTTCTGTAGCTCCTTCCTGCCAGGTTTACCAGATGACCCTGGAGATAGGCTTCCAGGTCCTATCAGGCGCCCTTTTTCCTATCAGCCTCTGGCAGCTATGGGCCTGCTGGCTCCACCCAGTGTGCAACTCCCTGGCTCCAAGGTGGGGCTCTCCCTTGCCCCAGATTCTGCATGGGTCTGTCTTGTTTCATTCTCACCTGATAGCTCAAAAAGATTAACTGTCCTCTATAGTGGATTAAAAAAGAAAGAGGTGGGGAGAGCAAGAACATAAACTGATTTAAAAGTTAATACAAAACCGCAATAATGCACATAGTTTGGTGCTACTAGTCCAAGAAGAGACGCCAACTCATTGGAACAGAATAGAAAGGCCTGAAATACACCCAGGGATATATGCTATATGGGAATTTACTGTGTGGTAAAAGTATATTTTAAATCACTGGGAAAAGGAAAGGTTCTCAACTGTGGGTGGTTTTGTCTCCCTGGGAGCACTTAGCAATGTCTGGAGACGTTTTTGGTTGTCACAATTGAGAGGCTGCAACTGGAATCCGATAGAGGTCAGAGGCACTGCTAAACATCCTACCGTGCAATAACAGCCTCCCACAACAAAGAGTTATCCAGCCCAGAACGCCACCACAGTGTCCCTGTGCTGAGGTCTTGGGATACATGGGATGGTGGAAACAATTGGCTAGCCATTTGGGAGAGGAAAACAAACTTAGATTCTGAATCATGCTACAACTTAAATCATTTCAAGTTCGGTAAAAACTAAATTTTAATAAGTGGAATCATTAATAAGATCCATAATAAGGTTTAGAAGAAAACACAGATAAGTTTATCCTTATAGTGTAAGGACTTTCCTAACCACACAAAGCACAAACGTAAAGGAGGTACTCAGAGGTTTAGCTCAATAATCACAAGCAAAACTACACAGACAATATAAAAGACTAATAAGAACTGCAGCATGTGAGACAAGGAATTATTATCCTTAATATGCAAAGAGCTCATAGAAATAAGAAGACAATAGACTTCAAAAGAAAAAATGGACAAAGAAAAGGCATGATAAGGAAGGTTATTAAAAATTAAGATGTATGGTCAGTAACCCATGAACAAGGTTCAGTTTTCTGCAGTAAGCAGAGAAAGGGAAGTTTTACCTACTAAACTGGGAAAGATGAAGAAAATGATAGAACCCCAATTGTATTAGGGAGGGCTGAAGAAATGGGTACTCTCATGTATCGCTGGAGGGGTGGAAAGTTACAACATTTTGGAAAGCAGTTATCAAAATCATAAATAGTGTGGTGGCTCAAGCCTGTAATCGCAGCACTTTGGGAGGCCGAGGCGGGCGGATCACGAGGTCAAGAGATCCAGACCATCCTGGCTAACACGGTGAAACCCGTCTCTACTAAAAATACAAAAAATCAGCCAGGCGTGGTGGCGCATGCCTATAGTCCCAGCTACTCGGGAGGCTGAGGCAGGAGAATGGCGTGAACCTGGGAGGCGGAGCTTGCAGTGAGCCGAGATTGCGCTACTGCACTCCAGCCAGGGTGACAGAGCGAGACTCCGTCTCACGGAAAGAAAAAAAAAAAAAAGAAAAGAAAATAATCATGAAAGTGTGCAAAAAAAGAAAAACCCTACAAGAATGCTCACTGTAGCACTGTTATAATAGAGAAAGACTAGAGAAAACCAAATGCCCAATAACCAGTGGTCAGTTACACATTCATTCAATACAATTCCTTGTAGTTCTTAATGTAATAATAGTATAAAAGGATTATTTGCCTTGGAAAAATGTGTATTATTTATTCAGAGAGGAGAAAACAAATAATAAAATATTGTAGTCATATCATATTTTTGTAAAATAAAAACATACAGCTATGTTCACATAAGTAGAAAAAGGACCAGATGCCAAACAGTTGATAGGATGATCTCTGGTTGGGGGGATTATGGACTATTTTTTCTGTATTTTCAAAAAGTTCTAAAAGATATTGCATTGTGATAAGAAAAGAATGTTATTTGAAAGTTTTAAAGCAAAGATGTGTAGAGTACTAACGGGGTACAAACTGCACTCCCTAGGCATCTGCAATCTTGGTTTCTGGTCTTTGGACCAGGCCCTTCTCCTCCTCTTCTGTGGCCTTGGTTTTATCACCTGTAAAATGAGGCTTGGATAATCTCAGACTCTCAAGAGCCTGTCATTCAAAGCTCCTACTGTCGAAGGTTGGCAAGCCCCTTGAGAATTTTGTGCCCAAAACGTTTACTCATTCTTCTTACCCATTAATCATCACAAGTGTTTTTCTTTTTGCTGTTGTTGTTTTTAAATTTGAGACGGAGTCTCACTCTGTTGCCCAGACTAGAGTGCAATGGCACGATCTTGGCTCACTGCAACCTCCACCTCCTGGATTCAAGTGATTCTCCTGCCTCAGCCTCCCAAGTAGCTGGATTATAGACCTGTGCCACCACGCCCTGCTAATTTTTGTATTTTTAGTAGAGACAGGGTTTCACCATGTTGGCCAGGCTGGTCTTGAACTCCTGACCTCAGGTGATCTGCCCACCTCAGTCTCCCCAACTGCTGGGATTGCAGGCGTGAGCCACCGCACCCGGTCAGTAGTCACAATTTTCTGACAGATGATTTACCCACAAAAGACTTACACACATGTCTCTTCTTTCATTGGACCTTTGCCCTAAAGCAAACACAAGATAAGGAGGTAAATGGGCCCATCTTAAGAGTTGAGCCAGCTGAAGCCCAGAAGAGGGACATCCCTTGGTTCTGGTGCTTTCCTGTCCACTTTAACTCAATTCTGCCAACCCCAGGGCCTTTGTATGGACGGGGAACCCAGAACTACTTTATTATTAGGTCGCTGGAGAAAATGAGGGCAGACCTGAAAGGAGAAAGAACCTGCGAGCGACAGAAGCAAAAGTAGTTTTATCAAAGTAAAAGCTAATTACAAAAAGATATTTGGAGTCGCTGCTTGGACAGAAAAGTTCCCAAACTACTTGGAAAATGATGTTCTTGCTGGTCGATCTTTAAGGGATACCATTCAATTTACTCCAGGGCTCAGTTTGTTTATCTGCATTGAGGGGTGGGAAGTGGAGGTAGCTGGAGTATCTGACTCTTTCAGATGAAAAACCCAAGACTTTTATTTTGGACAGGGATTTTTCAAGCCCTCCTTCTGCCTGTGCCACATTCTGCAAGATTCAAGGGGAAGAGAACAGAAGAAACAGGGTTCTAATAACTCCATCCATCCAAGCAGCTCATTGCTGTATCAGTACTGGCCAGTAGAAACATAATATGAGCTCATATGTAACTGCAATTTCTCTAGAAGCCACATTTTAAAAAGAAATGGGCAGGCTGGGTGAGGTGGCTCATGCCTGTAATCCTAGCACTTTTGGAGGCTGAGGTGGGAGGATTGCTTGAGCCCAGGAGTTTGAGACCAGCCTGGGCAACATAGAGAGACCCCATCTCTACAGAAAAATTAGCTGGGTACAGTGGCATGCCTTTAGTCCTAGCTACTCAGGAGTTTGAGGTGGGAGAATCGCTTGAATCCAGGAGGCAGAGGTTGTAGTGAGCTATGATCATGTCATTGCACTCCAGCCTGGGTGACAGAGTGAGACCCCATCTCAAAAACAACAACAACAACAAACAAAAGGAATTAATTATTATTATTATTTGAGACGGAGATTCGCTCTTGTTGCCCAAGCTGGAGTGTAATGGTGCCATCTCAGCTCATCGCAACCTCCGCCTCCCGGTTTCAAGCGATTATCCTGCCTCAGCCTCCAGAGTAGCTGGGATCACAGGCATGCGCCACCATGCCCGGCTAATTTTGCATTTTTAGTAGAGATGGGTGATTTGTTTTTCTAAGACCACCAGAGCGGGCACAAAAGAACCAGCGGGTAGGCAAGTGTAGGAGCAAAACTGCAAATTTATTTTTGGTCACCTAGCTTCAGGGAAAGAAGGTGGGTAGGGAGAGGTCTCTCGGCCTCCGGCAAAGGAGGCCAAGAGAGTCACCCGGTGAAGCTCTCGGACGGAGTTCCTGCAGTCCCGACAGGAGTGAGGGACTGAGGAAGGCC
>NW_012116888.1:230518-230869 GCF_000951035.1 Colobus angolensis palliatus | reverse complement strand
GGCTACCAGTCGATGAGGAGCAAGGAGGAGGAGTCTGGGCAGGAAGGGAGGGGGTGGGGAGAGTGGGGAGAGAAAGAGGAGTATAGGGACGAGAGAGTAAGGCCCAAAAGCCTTGTATGTAATTAATTTCGGACCACTTGCCTACCCGCTGGCAGAAATTGCTGAGGTCGATTACGCCACAGTGGAAAGGAAAATTAACTGCTTCCCCCTAAGGTCTTGTTCGAGCTGTAAGGTTTTTAAATTGGCTAGGAGGCATCCTAAGGGGGTGCTCTTTGGAAATTTGGACTGGGGGTTTCCCGTTTGTTTCCTCTTTACTTACACAATGGACACAATGGAAATGGAAGTGGATCT
>NW_012116888.1:215007-229988 GCF_000951035.1 Colobus angolensis palliatus | reverse complement strand
GTGAGAGTGAGGGAAGCGGGTCTCAGGTCCTGGTCCATCCGCAGCGTGGAAGGAGGAGGAGAAGGCTCCCCGGACCCTGGGGGCCCTGAGGAGGGGTCTCCTCCCGGGTTTCGGCACCAACTGATTTGTTTTTCTAAGACCACCAGAGCAGGCACAAAAGAACCAGCGGGTAGGCAAGTGTAGGAGCAAAACTGCAAATTTAATTTTTGTCACCTAGCTTCAGGGGAAGAAGGTGGGTAGGGAGAGGTCTGTCGGCCTCCAGCAAAGGAGGCCAAGAGAGTCACCCGGTGAAGCTCTGGGACGGAGTTCCTGCAGTCCCGACAGGAGTGAGGGACTGAGGAAGGCCGTGGGGCGCGCTGGCCGGGAGTGGCTTTTCTAGGAGTGGGAGGGCAATAGGCGGGGCACGGGCGTGTCGGGGAGCGTTCCGCAGAGGTGCGACCAGGTAAATCTTGGTCTCTTCGGATTGACGTCACCTGGTGCATGCCCGGTTGGCCTGCACCTTCCCGGGCGCCGGCTGCATTTTCGCGCGTGCGGGAAAAGCTGGTGATGAAGAACCCAGAAGTGCACCATCTTGCCTCCGTTCGTCCAAGCAATGGGGTTTCACCATGTTGGTCAGGCTGGTCTTTAACTCCTGACCTCAGGTGATCCGCCTTCCTTGGTCTCCCAAAGTGTTAGGATTACAGGAGTGAGCCACCATGCCTGGCAGGAATTAATTTTAATAATATGTGCTTTTACCTAATATATCAAAAATATTATTTCAACACATAAGCAACATAAAACTTATTGAGGGACTTGATATCAGTTTTTGGTACCAGCCTTGAAATCTGGTGCGTATTTTCCACTTAGAGCACATGTGAATTGGGACTAGCCACACCTCCCGGGCTTGTTAGCCACAGTGGTTAGTGCTTACCATAATGGACAGTGCAGCTTTAAGCCCGATGAGGTAGGCAGGGCTTATTTCCCCCTTTTACAGATGGAAAAAGAGGTTCAGAAACCTACAGGTGTTCCTTGGCTGAGCAGCAGGAACCCAGGCCCCAAGCCTTCCTGCTCCCCACAGGCGGCTTCTCCCATTCTCTCACTTCCCTCCACAGCCTGAAGCACAGTCCCGGCCTCCTTGCAGCTCACAGGCAGCTGGAGAGGCAGAACCAGCTTCAGCTCCAGTGTAATGACTACCGTGACTGCAGCAGAGCGGGGCTTCCATGCAGGGAGGGGGCCGTGAAGGCGGGAGGAGACAAGGCCAAGTTATCTCTCAGCAACGGAATGGCTTTGGCTATGAGCTTCGTGTGGGCAGGGCTCCCCAGTAAGCTGGCAACAGATCCCCTGAGACTTTCCTGAGGAGCCACCTGCTAGCATTTTTTTCTTTTTCTTTTTAAGACAAGGTCTTGCTCTGTTACTAAGGCTGGGCTTAAGTCCACCTACCTCAGCTTCCAAGTAGTTGGGACTACAGGTGCACACCAGCACACCCTACTAATTTTTAATGTTTTTTTTTTTTTTAAGAGATGAGGTCTTACTATGTTGCCCAGGCTGGTCTCAAACTCCTGAGCTCAAGCAATCCTCCCATCTTGGCCTCCCAAATGGCTGGGATTACAGGTGTGAACCACCATGCCCCGCCTACCTGCCAGCTCTCTGTACCTTTAACTCATGGTGTTCATCTGCACACAGTGTTTCATGTTTCCATGAGCCTTGGCCCCTCCAGAGAGACTCAAAGTGCCTGGCATAAAGAAGAGAAGGCATCCATTAAAATAACAATGGTAACATTCCTACAAATACGGTAGCAACGCATGTCTACCCAGGGCAAAGTGGTTCTCCCACTGACAATGCAGTATTTCTCCAGCATCCCTGGGAGGCAGATTGGATACGCATTATTTCCCATTTTGGGGGCCATTCTCCACTGCCCCCAGGCCCTGTGCTGGCCTTCTGGAGGAGCACTGACTGCCCTCATGCCAGTGTCCTGCTGTCCACTTGGGGTCTGCAGGCTGGTTTTCCCTGGACATGGCCAACTCAGAGATAATTTGATGTGATCCATACATTTAGGTGCTTTTTCTAATAAAAGTTTTATTACAATAAAAGTAAATCTAGAAAAAGCTTTTTGAAAAGCAAATACTGGCCAATCACAAACTCTTGGCTCTATAGACAAACAGCTTGAGCATGGGTTATACACGCCCAAGGGACAGCTTGGCATGGGACAGCTTGGGCATGGGTTATACACGGAGCCTGTGCTGCTGAGCAAAGCCAGGGGGAGGGCTGAGAATGAAAAGACAACGTCAGAGCCTGGCCCTGCCACTCAACATAGAGACTTCAAAGATGTCTCTATGGATATCACAAAGATCTAAATATGCTTTAGTTAATTTCAATGCTATAGCCAATTCTATCTAACAGTGTCAAACAGTATTAGTCAATGAATTAGATCTTTAAAGTGCTTTTCTGAATTGATGCACAATTTTACAGCATGACCTTGAGCCTGGATAAAATACGTTCCCTGCCTTGAACGATGCTGTGATGATCAACTGTATTAGTTTAAAGGAAAGTGCTCTGTAAACCAGGAGGTTACAACAAATACATACAGGTTGTTATTACGATTAATCATCCTCATTCATTTTTCTTTAACCCAGCTGCAACTGGTATTAATCTTTGTAGTTTTTGTGAGAATCTTCTCATCAAAAAGCTTCTGTACTCTTTAAAAAAATTTTTTTTTCCCCTCAGGCTCTCAGTAACAGTTTTTGAGACAGGGTCTCTCTGTCGCCCAGGCTGGAGTGCAGTGGTACAATCTCAGCTCACTGCAACCTCTGCCTCCCTGGTTCAAGCAATCCTCCTGCCTTAGCCTCCCGGGTAGCTGGGACCACAGGCACGCAACACCATGTCTGGCTAACTTTTGTATTTTTTATAGAGATGGTGACTCACCATGTTGCCCAGGCTGGTCTCAGAGTTATGGGCTTAAGTGATCCTGCCAGCTCACCCTCTGAAAGTGCTAGGATTATAAGCATGAGCCATCATGCCTGGCCAGCCTCTGCAGTCTTAAGTTTCCTACATAAAAAATATTTATTTTGCCCTCAGCCCAGAACCCATCTTCTCATTCTGGCACCTAAGAACCAGGAGCAGGCTGGAGCAGGAACTAAGTCACTGTGACCTTTCGCTCTTGACTGCTCCTTTTTTTTTACAGTCAGGGTATGTTTCCACACACGACTTTCCATGCCCTCTGCTCCCTGGGCCACCCTGCCTTTCACCCCAGGCCCAGTGATCAAGACAGGTGGGGACTGAGTTCATGGCTCCTGCCCTAGAATGAAGAGGGAGTGAGTTGAGAGCAAAGGCCAGGGTCCCCACTGGCCCTTCTCCCCACTGCCAGAGGAGAGTAGGGTCAGGCCAGAGCTCTCGGATTCTGCTGTTGGTGGGCTCTGACTGCACGGTGGGGGGCACTCGCCGGAGGCATCATCTGGAGGTGGAAAGTGGATCTGCCGACAGCCATCGTGGGTGTTCCGTCCTTGAGTCTGCTTTTCATGATGTTACTCATCTGTTTGCCTGTGGGGATGAACATCAAATTCCAAAAACAAAATGAAGCCAGCGGCCAGCCCACACCCCTGTGCCCTCCTGATGAAGACGCCGTGAGCTAGGCGGTTGGCCCGCCTCAGTGTGATGAAGGTGAGCATGTTGTCACCCTTCTTTCCTGAGCCTGCCCAGGACCAGGTACTCCCTCTCTCTTTGATTCTGCATTCTACCGTCTCCTTTTTTTACTGCCTTGTGGAGTTCCTTGATTCCTCAGGGGGTAGTAGGGAAACTGAATGCTTCCGCTTTAATAATTTTGTTCCTGCCACATATACATGTGAGAGGGCCTAAAATATGTGTGCAGTTTTTACACAAGGGATGTTGTACTCTGCCCAATGTCTGGCACCTTGCTTTGAACAGCATAGATCAGGGATCATTCCATTTTCATACAAACAGAATGCTACCTTATTCTCTTAGATGGCTGAACAGTGAATGAACCGTGATTTCTTCTTCTTTTTTTTTTTTTTCCTGGAAGCATGCTAGACGACTCACCATGATTTATTTAGTACATCTTCCCCTGATTGACGTTAGGTTGTTGTCAGCGTTTAGTGACCAAAACCGTACTGCACCCTGATGCATATGTATTACTCGTCTGTGTTAAGTCGGGACGTTGCTTAGTCCAGCTGGAGGAGAATTCTAGCCTTTAACACTCCTGGGTGTGAAGTCACAGTGGCCTGGGTGGGCCTCCCAGGGCCTGCTTCCAGAGAAGTCTCCGTATGTCTTGTGGGTGGCTGTAGAACCTGGGAGTGAGGCTTGGCAGTAAATCTGCAGTGAGAAATGTCACAACCCAAACAGTAACTCATACACAGATCTTCACATGTCTAATTCCACAAGGATCAGCAGCTAGACCATTACCTGGAGCTACAGACCTGATGAAAGCCCCAGAAATGGCTAAGGCAGAGGAAGTGACTGAAAGTTGTTTGGCAATTTCACACAGTATCTTTTAGATATTTTTAAAGCCACTGAGCAATTCAAATCCTCATGTTTAGGGATAGATTCAAAGGCCAGTCTTTTCACTATTGGACTGGAATGATTTTTAGTCATCTCACCTCCCAGCATTTACTCCTTTTCCTGGATGCAGCAGCCCCATCTCCTTCCAGGGTGTCACCTGTTCAGGTCAGGTACCTCCTCAGGGGAAGCATCCCTCACCTACCAGGTTGCCAGGGCATGTGACTCTGTCTGGAACAACCACACTCTCTCTCCTGGACTTCGACTGCTGCGAGGAGTGAGGCTAGAACCAGAGAAACCTCGCTGATGCTGACTCATGCTGGAGGTTCCTGCAGAGTGAGCGTCAGAGCTCATGAGCTCATCGCCTTAGAAACCAGCATGCCTGAACTTGACCTCTGGCTTCTGCAGCCAGGCAGCAACAGTAACAACAGCAACTCCCTCCCCGCTCCTCAGGGCCCATTTCTGCCCAGCTTCTCCTGCCTTGGTCCATCGTGGTCTACACTCCTCCTGTGCCGTCCTCCCAACCCCTCAACCATCCTGGCTTCCTGTTACGCAGAGGTCCCCTTGACCCATCCCATACCTCCCTCACTTCCATGCTCACCTGGGAGCTGCAACCAGAGCCAGCTAAAGGTCTGCATCCCCCACCCCAAGTACACCTTCACTCTCCCTCCAAAGCCCTGTCTCACCTCAATGAGATGCCTCACTGCGATTCTGGAACCATTTCATCCTAATTGGGATCAGTTTCTCCCCAGTCCTGTGACTTCTGCCTCTCGTCACCCTGAAGGCAGGCAGGAGAGCCCTGGTGTGGCAAAGCTGGGTGGGGAGCAAATGGGCACAGGAGAGAAGGGGGAAGGTGGGGGAGGATGAGTCACTGGCAGAGTGGGCAGGGGTGCTAAGGAAGGGAATGAGTGCATGGACCTGGGCTTGATGACTCAGCTACTGAACACCAAGATACTGCAATTTGAGAGTTCCAGAAAATTCTCCCTACTTAGCGCTAGCTATTTTACCAGCCTGGGTTAATACAGGATCTTTGGATCCCTTGAGAAAATGAAAATATTTAAATTGTGACCCCATTAAAATCCAGGCACTGTTATTTGGATTTGTTCATAACTAAGACCCAACAAAGACCAAGCAGTCAGAGGATGAGACACCGGTCTGTTGGCTCCAGAAGACGAAAAACAAATCAGAAAATCTGAATTTGAGGACTAGTTTCCCACTTACTACTCAGCCACCTTAAGCAAGGTGTTTGATTTTTCTAAACACCAATTCTCTCATTCATACCAGGTCTCTCCTGCTGTCTGGAGAATGGGTCAAAGTGGGTGAGGGAAGGAATGACCCAGAAGTGAGGCTGGAGGGGGCGGGAAAAGAGTGGAGTGCCAGCATCCCTGCTTCTGCCTGTGCTCCCCAGGCAGCCCCTACACACACCTCCCTGTCTCCAAAGCCCCCAGCCATGTCTCCATGGAAACGAGGCAGGAGCACAGAGCAGGCTCTGAGGTGTGCATTGCTGTGCATCTGTAGTTGCTGTATAGAGTGAGAGCAAATCTGGCAATAAATTTGATAGTAGGTAAATAAATGAGGTGGTCCCAGGAGAGAACTGCTCATGCTCTGGAAGACTCATGTGACCAAAAAGGGCAAACAGGGTGTCCTAATTTTTTTTATTTTTATTTTTTTGAGACAGAGTCTCCCTCTGTTGCCCAGGCTGGGGGCAATGGTGCAATCTTGGCTCACTGCAAGCTCTGGCTCCCAGGTTCAAGCAATTCTCCTGCCTCAGCCTCCGGAGTAGCTGGGATTACAGGCGCGCGCCACCACGCCCAGCTAATTTTTGTATTTTTAGTAGAGATGGCATTTCGCTATGTTGGTCACGCTGGTCTCTAACTCCTGACCTCACGTGATCCGCCACCTCGGCCTCCCTAGATGCTGAGATCACAGGCATGAGCCACCACACCTGGCCCACAGTGTTCTGTTTAACAAGCAGTCTGGCCCAGCCATCACTGGAAATCCACCTGGCTTCAGGTCAGCCCCATGCTGGTCCCTTCCTGAACTCTTTAGACCCTAGGCTGTTGCCAGTGGGTGTGGGGTGGTGCGGGAGGTGGGTGCTGGGTTTTGTTCACCTAGAAGTTTTCAAATGAAACCGTGTTCTGGACTCTGGAATGCCCGTGAGGCCTTCAGTAGACCCCACATCATCACCTCTCAATGCCTGCCCTGACAGGAACTAGGACCCGTTGTGAATGTGAGGGGAGCATGGCCATGGGCTGGGCATGAGCAGCTGTCCCCAGGCTGTCATATTCAGAAGACACCTAAGGTTTGAGGGTTTACTGGTTCTTTCCTCCTCCTGGAAGGCCTCCACTGATTTTAAACAAATGATTGATGCATTTATTTATTTATCTATTTATCTATTTTATTGATTGAGACGGAGTCTTGCTCTGTAGTCGCCCAGGCTGGAGTGCAGTGGCTCCCTCTCAGCTCACTGAAACCTCCACTTTCTGGGTTCAAGCGATTTTCCTGCCTCAGCCTCCCAAGTAGCTGGGATTACAGGCACCTACCACCACGCCAGGATGACTTTTTTGTTTTGTTTTGTTTTTGAGACGGAGTCTCGCTCTGTCACCCAGGCTGGAGTGCAGTGGTGCGATCTTGGCTCACTGCAGCCTTTGCCTCCCAGGCTCAAGCGATTCTCTTGCCTCAGCCTCCCCAGTAGCTGGGATTACAGGGTGTGCCACCACGCCCGGCTAAGTTTTGTAATTTTAGTATAGACGAAGTTTCACCATGTTGGCCAGGATGGTCTCAAACTCCTGACCTTAAGTGATCCACCCTTCGAAGATCCCTGCTCTCTCAGAATTTGTAATATAAACATAATGTTAATGAGAGGTACAAATTAGAGAACTTATTAAAGTCAAAAGAGTGAGATTTAAAAAATACAGTGCAGTTTTAGAAGTGGAGAAATTGGAATCCTTGTGCATTGCTGGGGGAATGCATTTTAATTTTAATTTTTAATGTTTTTTAGAGACAAGTTCTCACCATGGCCCAGGCTGAGTGCAGCGGAGCTTGCATAGCACACTGAAGCCTTGAACTCCTGGGCACATGCGATCCTCCCACCTCATCGTTCCGAAGTGCTGAGATTGCAGAGGTGAGCCTGACTGGGAATATAACACGGTATATAGCCTCTGTGGAAGACAGTATGACCGTTCCCAAAAAGTTAAACATAGAGTCAACATATGATCCAACAATTCCTCGTTTAGGTCTATACCTCAAAGAATTGAAAGCAGGGATTCAAACAGACAGATAGCTATACACCCATGCTCATAGCAGCATTATTCATGAGGGTCAAAAAGTGAAAACAACAGGAGAATAAATAAGCAAAATGTGTTGTAGTCATACAATGGAATATTATGCAGCCTTAAAAACAAAGAAAGTTGGCTGGGCGCGGTGGCTAATGCCTGTAATTCCAGCACTTTGGGAGGCTGAGGTGGGTGGATCACCTGAGGTCAAGAGTTCGAGACCAGCCTAGCTAACATGGTGAAACCCAGTCTCTACTAAAAAATACAAAAATTAGCTGGGCATAGTGGCGGGTACCTGTAATCCCAGCTAATCACTGGAACCGGGGAGGTGGAGGTTGTAGTGAGCTGAGATTGCGCCACTGTACTCCAGCCTGGGCAAAAAGAGGGAAACTCTATCTCAAAAAAAAAAAAAAAAAAACAGGAAGGGAATTCTGATACATGCTATAACATGGGTGAACCTTGAAAACAATTACACTAAGTGAAATCAGCCAGACACAAAAGGAAAAATCCTGTATGATTCTATTTACATGAAGTACATAGGAAAATTCATAGAGAAAGAACACAGAATAGTGGCAACCAGAGCCTGAGGGGCAGGGGAAATGAGTTAGTGTCTAATGAGTACAGTTTCAGTGTGGGAAGATGAGATGTTCTGGAGATGGATGGTAGTGACGGTTGCACAGCAGTGTGAATGTACTTAATGCCACTGAACCGTACACTTAAAAAGGGTTAAGGCCAGGCTCAGTGGCTCACGCCTGTAATCCCAGCACTTAGGGAGGCTGAGGTGGGTGGATCACGAGGTCAGGAGATGGAGACCATCCTGGCTAACATGGTGAAACCCTGTCTCTCCTAAAAATACAAAAATTAGCTGGACATGGTGGTGGGCACCTGTAGTCCCAGCTACTCAGGAGGCTGAGGCAGGAGAATGGCATGAACCTGGGAGGTGGAGCTTGCAGTGAGCCGAGATCGTGCCACTGCACTCCAGCCTGGGCGACAGAGCGAGACTCCGTCTCACAAAAATAAATAAATAAATAAATAAATAAATAAATAAAGGGTTAAAAAGTGGCACATTTTATGTTGTGTATATTTCACCACAATAAAAGACAAAAAAGTAACGAATGCACATAGTAAACTAATTCATTCAAAAAAGTGAGTGTTTTCCAATTGAGTTTCCCACCCTGTTTCCCAGTCTTGCTTCTCAGAGTTACCCATTGTTAGCAGATGCTGGTGGATCCTCCAAGACATGTTATCTCTACACAAATAGAATCACACTGTCTACAAAACTGCAACTTTTGTTTTCACTTGCTAATATCACAACCATCTTTCCAATTCAGTACAGGAGCATCAACCTCATTCTTCAGAAAGTTTCGTTTTAGGATATTCCATAATTTAACCAGTTCTCTCTTGATGAACATTTCGGTAACTTCCAGATTTTTGCTCTGCAAACTATGCCACATTACATATGTTTTTGTGCTGCATTAATTATCTTTTACATAGCTGTGGGAAGATATCTGTTAGGTAAATTCTCAGGAAAGGGGTTTCTGGATCAAAGGGCATGTGTGCTAAAAATGTTGGTAGATACTGCAAAATTGCCCCACAAAAATAATGCGTTATTTTTCATTCCCACCAATGGGCTAACTCGTTGGCCGTCCCTCTATCCCTCCCTCCCTCTCTTCGTCCCTTCTCTCCCTCCTTTTATTTCCTTCCTTCTACCTAACAAACAGACAAGTAAAAAGTACTTTTTTTGGCTGGGCACGGAGGCTCACGCCTGTAATCCCAGCACTTTGGGAGGCCAAGGTGGGCGGATCACTTGAGGTCAGGAGTTTGAGACCAGCCTGGCCAACATGGTGAAGCCCCATCTCTACTAAAAATGCAAAAAATAAGCCAGATGTGGTGGCAGGTGCCTGTAATCCCAGCTACTCGGGAGGCTGAGGTGGGAGAATTGCTTGAACCCAGGAGGTGAAGGTTGCAGTGAGCTGAGATGGTGCCACTGCACTCCAGCCTGGATGACAGAGTGAGACTCCATCTAAAAACAAACAAAAAAAAAATACTTTTTTTTCAAGGTACATAACAGGAATAAAAATAAAATGTATACTGTTCTCACAGTTTGGTGATTCAGGTTTGCTGTGTTTATATGACAGATTATTTTGAAATGTTTGGGCCTTAGGCATGCTTTTTGTGTTGTCAATACACATTTAAAAAAAAATCTTTTATTTTAAGGAATGACTGTTGCGCTCAGGGTATAATTTTAGTTTTGGTTGTAATCACCCTTTCTTCATATGATTACTTATTTCCCTGAAGTTTTAAATTTTTTTGAATAGGTAATATACTTCCATGGCTCACAATTCAGAAATAAGGACCAATGTACTGTGAACAATTTATCTCTTTCTCTTATTTCCTGTCTCTAGTTCCTACCACCTTCTCTGTCCTCTGAAATCCTGTTTTTAATTTCTTATATATTCCTCTGGTTTCTTTATGCAAATGGAAGAAACTTCAAATATAGATTCTTATTCCTGTTTTTTTAAATAAATAATTTCATCTTTTAATTTAGATTCAGGAGGTATATGTGCATGTTTGTTACCTGGATATATTGCGTGATGCTGAGGTTTAGGGTACAATTGATCCGGTCACTCAGGCAGTGAGCTTAGTACCCAGTAGTTAGTTTTTCAACCCTTCTCCTCCTTCCTCCCTTTTTCCCTTCCTCCCCTCTCTAGTAGTCCCCAGTGCCTATGGTTGCCATTTTTGTGTCCATGTATATCCAATATTTAACTCTCACTTACAAGTGAGGACATGTGGTATTAGTTTTCTGTTCCTGCATTAATCCACTTAGAAGTCCTCCAACTGTATCCATGTTGCTGTAAAGAATGTGTTTTGCTCTTTTTTTATGGCTGCATAGTATTCCATAAAGTAGAGCTACCACAGTTTCTTTGTTTAATCCATGAATGAGCACCAATCCATGACTTTGCTATTGTGAATAGCACTGTGATGAACATACAAGTACGTGAGTCTTTTGGTAGAACTATTTGTTTTCCTTTGGGTATAAACCCAGTAATGGGACTGCTGGGCTGATTGATAGCTCTGCTTTAAGATCTTTAAGAAATCTCAAAATTACTTTCCACAGTGATTTAACTAATTTACATGCCCAGTAACAGTGTCTAAACGTTTTGTTTTCTCCATAGCCTCATCAGCTTTTTTTTGACTTTGTAGTAATAGCTATTCTGACTGGTGTGAGATGGTGTCTCATTATGGTTTTGATTCCCAGTTTTCTGATGGTTAGTGGTGTGGAGCATTTTTTCATATGTTTGTTGGCTCCATGTGTATGTCTTCTTTGGAGAAGTGTTTGTTCATGTCTCTTGCCTACTTTTTAATGGGGTTATTTGTTTTTTTCTTGTTGTTACTCCCTTCTTTTTTTTTTTTTTTTTTACACAGAATGTAGATACTATTTGTTCTACAACATTTTCCCCTCACAGTTGTTGGTAAATCTTGGAGTTCTTTGCTTACTAGTAGATAGAAAGCTTCCTCATTCTTTTGTTTTTTTTAAATTAAGGTATGATTGACATGCCAAAAGGCTGTACATATTCAGTTTGTACATCTTGATGAGTTGAAAATAAATATACACGCATGAACCTGTCACCATA
This sequence comes from Colobus angolensis palliatus, assembly GCF_000951035.1. Classification (NCBI taxonomy): domain Eukaryota; kingdom Metazoa; phylum Chordata; class Mammalia; order Primates; family Cercopithecidae; genus Colobus; species Colobus angolensis. Next base: position 218,590 of record NW_012116888.1, on the reverse strand, counting down.
ACAAAGCCATAAACATAACCATCAAATCTAAAAGTTTTCTCTCTCTTCCTCTTTTTTTGTGAGTGTGATAAGAACATTTAATATGAGCTCTATCCTCTTAACACAATTTTAAGTGTGCAATACAGTATTGTTAACTATATGTGCCATGCTGTACAGCAGATCTCTAGGATTTGTTCATCTTGAATAGCTGAAACTTTGTAGCCTTGACCAACATCTCCCTGTTTCCCTCGCCCCCCAGTCCCTGGAACCCTCATTTTTCATAGTTGTATGTCCATAAAGTATTGCATTACTGTGGGGCCTTAACTTTATTTAACCAGCCTTCTATTGATGGATATATGCTACTTACTTACTTACTTTACTGTTATAAGTAGTGTTACCATAAACAGCCTTATATATGTGGGCATTTTGGATTTGTACAAATCAATCCTAAGTGTAAACGTGGAATGGGTCAAAGGATTTATTTTTTTTTTTAGAGTCATGATCTTGCTGGAGTGTGGTGATACTATCATGGCTCACTATGGCCTCAAACTCCTGGGCCCAAGCAATCCTCCCACCTCAGCTTCCCAAGTAGTTAGGACTACATCACAGCCAACTAATTTTAAACATTTTTTTTTTGTAGAGATGGGGTATTGCTCTGTTGCCTGGGCTGGTCTCAGACTCTTGAGTTCAAATGATCCTCCTGCCTCTGCCACCCAGAGTGCTGGGATTATAGGCATGAGCCACCACGCCTGGCTAATTTATCTTATTTTGACAGATGCTGTCAGATTGCCTTTCAGAAGTGGTTGTATCCGTTTACATTCCCACAAAGAATGTTTGAAAGTTCCTCTTTTTCCACAGACTCACCAACAGAGAATGTTATCAACTAGTTGGATTTTTGCCAATGTGATAGGTGAAAATTATCTGTAGTGTTAATTTGCAGTTATTTTATGAGAGAGTTTGATTATCTTATATGTTTAAGAGTCACTTGATTTTCTTTTCTTTGAATTATTTGCTCATTTTTCTCTTATTGGGTTATTGATGTTTTTCTAGAAGCTCTTTATGTATTAGGGAGATTCACTCTTGTCTGTGATATGAGTTGTAAGTTCCTCTTCCCACAGAGTCACCTGCTTTTGGTTTTGCTTATGGTATATTTCATCACTGCTTTCGGAATTATAATTGTTTAATTTTTTTAAATTTTGAAATAATTTATGACCCAAAGAGTTACAAAGATAGTACAGAGAGTTCCCTTAAATCCTTCTTTCAGCTTCCCCCACTGTCCTCCAGAATCATGATACAATGAGTTTTGGTCAGAAAGGTAACATTGACTAAGCAGAGTTAATTAATATGTAGATTTCAGTTGGGTTTCCCTTGTTTTCCACCTAATGTCCTTTTTCTGTCCAGGATCCGATCTAGGATCCTATTTTGATTGAGTTGTGATATCCTCTGAATCTCCCATCTGTCACAGTTTCTCAGTCTTTTCTTGTTTTTCATGACCTGGACAGTTTTTAACAGTAATGATTGGGTATTTTGTAGAATGTTCCTCAACTTAAGTCCATTTAGTGTTTTCTCATGATTATAGGAAGGTTATGGATAATAACCTTCATATATTGGGGAGAATAATGCAGAAGTAATGTGCTTTTCTACCAGTGCACCATGTCAGGGTACATGATATTAACTCTGATTGCTTGGCTAAGACAGTGTCTGTCTGGTTACTCCACTGTAAAATTTCTATTTTCCAACTTGTAATTAACAAGTATTTTGGGGGAGGTACTTTGAAACTACTGAAATATCCTGATTTCTCTTAAGCTTCTGATGCAGGGCAAGTGAGCCTCCAAATTGGAGATTAGCCAGAGGGGGTTTTTGGCTTTGCTCAGGAAAGAATTCAAGAGTGAGCCAGTGGCGTTAGACAGCAACTTTTATTGATGCGGTAGCGAAGAGCAGTAGCAGAGGAACTGCTTCTTCTGGAGCAGGGCTACCCATAAGCAATGTGTCCAGAGCAGCAGCTCAGGGGCAGTTCTGCGGTCATACTTATACGTACTTTATTATTATTTATTATTATTATTATTATTATTTTATTATTTTTGAGACAGAGTCTCGCTTTGTTGCCCAGGCTGGAGTGCAGTGGAGTGATCTCGGCTCACTGCAACCTCTGCCTCCCTGGTTCAGGCAATTCTCCTGCCTCAGCCTCCTGAGTAGCTGGGACTACAGGCATGTGCCACCACGCCCGGCTAATTTTTTATGTTTTTAGAGGAGACAGGATTTCACCATGTTGGCCAGGCTGATCTTGAACTCCTGACCTCAAGTGATCCACCTGCCTCGGCCTCCCAAAGTGCTGGGATTACAGGCGTGAGCCACCATGACCGGCCTGTATTTTATATGCAAATTAAGTGATGTGTTATTTAGAAATTTCTAGAAAAGGAGTCATAACTTCCAGATATTGCCAAGGCAATGGTAAACTGTCATGGCGCTGGAGAGATATTTTTGGTGCCTCTTCTCTGTTTCAGCCAGTCTTCAATCTCGTCTGGAGTCAAGTTCTGCCTCCTACCTCACTTCTGCCCACTAATTTTAGCATTTTTATGTGGATCTTGTTACAGACTGGACCAGGTACATAATTTGTAGGTCTTAGCACAAAGCGAAAATTCAGAATCCCTTTTAAATAAATTATTAGGAATTTCTAGATGGAGACAGCAGAGAATTACAGTGTGGGGTTTTAGTTATTGCTGTGGAATTTTGATGGTGATTTTACTATTTCACTCATTATTTCTACACTTACTAATTGGAGTTCTTCTGTAAGGAAGAGCTGTCCCTTCTGCCCTATTTATTTATTAAGTCATTTATTTACATCAATATGAATTTGTGGACATTTATTTCATTCCTTGGGTTATAAGTCAATACTATTGTTATTCATTTTTGCTACTCATATTGTTTCAGTTTTGAAAACTTGGAGAGCTCTTTCAAGTGGTTCTTGTGTTCTTTTAATATGCCCCCATCTTTTCTTATTTTTTTTTTTTCTTTTTGAGATGGAGTCTTGCTCTGTCACCCAGGCTGGAGTGCAATGGTGCAATCTCGGCTCACTGCAACCTTTGCCTCCCGAGTTCAAGTGATTCTCCTGCCTCAGCCTCCTGAGTACCTGGGATTACAGGTGCTCACCACTGGGCCCAGCTAATTTTTGTGTTTTTAGTAGAGACAGGGTTTTGCCATGTTGGCCAGGCTGGTCTCAAACTCCTGACCTCAGGTGATCCGCCTGCCTTGGCCCCCCAAAGTGCTGGGATTACAGACGTGAGCCACCACACCCAGCCTTTATTTTTTATTTCTTTTAGTACTTCCTTACTTCCTGGTAGCACAAGATGCTCCAGGTTTATTTGCATTTTCTCTTTCTTAACCCTGGAATCAACCACTTCTCCAGGGATCCCTGATTCTTCTTATTATTGGAGAATGGTATTTAGACACTAAGTGTGCTCATAGGTACTGGAGTGTCACTGTTTCTAGCCCCTCTCGGTGAACAGAGCTAGGAAATAGTAACCCATACTTACAAACATATTTTATTTCATCCTATTATTTCACTCACGATTTTCAAATATCATTGCTTTTTTTTTTTTTTTTT
>NW_012116888.1:189140-214957 GCF_000951035.1 Colobus angolensis palliatus | reverse complement strand
TTTTTTCTTTTCTTTTTTGAGAGGGAGTCTTGTTCTGTCACCCAGGCTGGAGTGCAATGGTGCGATCTCAGCTCACCACAACCCCAGCCTCCCAAGTTCAAGTGATTCTCCTGCTCCAGCCTCCTGAGTAGCTGGGATTACAGGTGCACACCACCATGCCCAGCTGATTTTTGTCTTTTTAGTAGAGACGGGTTTCACCATGTTGGCCAGGCTGGCCTCCAACTCCTGACTTCATGATCCTCCCACCTCGGCCTCCCAAAATGCTGGGATTGCAGGTGTGAGCCACTGTGCCCTGCCAATCATTGCTGTTTTTAAATTAATAAACTTTATCTTTTAAAGCAGTTTTGGTTTCACAGCAAAACTGAGCAGAAGGTGCAGAGAGTTCCCATCCACCTCTCCCCACACATGTGCAACCTCCCACACCACAGACATCCCCCACCAAGCTGTTACAATCGATGCACCTGCACTGACTCACCCTCATCACCCAGAGTCCACAGTTTACATTGGAGTTCGCTCTTGGTTCTGTACATTCCATGGGTTTTGACAAATGTGTAATTACATATTTCCACCTTTATAGGATCATGCAGAATAGTTTCACTGTCCTCAAAATCCTCTGTGCTCTGCCTGCTCATTCTCTCCCTTCCCCCAACCCTTGGTAACCACTGACCTTTCTGCTGTCTCCATAATTTCGCCTTTTGAGAATGTCATGTAGGTGGAATCATACCGTATGTACCTTTTTCGGCTGGCTTGTTTCACTTAGTAATATGCATCCAAGTTTCTTCCCTGTCTTCCATGGCTTGATAGCTAATTTCTTTTTAGCAGTAATATTCCGTTGTCTCGACGTACCACAGTTTATTTATCCATTCACCTATTGTCGGGCATCCTAGTTGCCTCTAGGTTTTGGCAATTATGACTAAATCTGCTGTAAACTTCTGTGTGCAGGTTTTTTTTTTTCTTTTAGACAGGGTCTCACTCTGCTGCCCAGGCTGGAGAGCAGAGGCACAGTCATTGTTCACTGTAGCCTTGACCCGCTGGGCTCAAGCGATCCTCTCACCTCAGCGTCCCAAGTAACTGGGACTACAGGCATATGTCACCATGCCTGGTTAATTTGAAATTTTTTTTTTAGATATGTGGTTTCTCTATGTTGCTCAGGCTGGTCTCAAACTCCTGGGCTCAAGCAATCCTCCAGCCTTGGCCTCCCAAAGTGCTGGGATTGCAGGTGTGAGCCACCATGCTTGGCCTCTCTGTGCAGATTTTTCTGTGGACGTAAATTTTAAATTCATTTGAGCAAATATCAAGTAGCGTGACTACTGAAACATATGGTAAGAATATGTTTTGCTTTGCAAGAAACTTCCAATTTGTCTCCCAATGTGGCTGTACCATTTTGTATTCCCCACTAAAAATGAATGAGAGTTCCTGCTGCTCCATATTTTCACCATTATTTGGTGTTGTCCGTGTTTTGGATTCTGGACATCCTAATAGGCTTGTGGTGGTACCTCATTATTGTTTTAATTTACAATTTCCTAATGATATATAATGTTGAACATCTTCTCATATGCTTACTTACCATCTGGGTATCCTGTTTGGTGAGGTGTCTGTTAAGCTTTTTTGCCCATTTAAAAAACGTTATTTTTTACTTTTTTAGAGATAGGATCTTGCTATGTCACTTAGGCTGGAGTGCTGTGGCACAATTGTAGCTCACTGCAACCTTAAACTCCTGGGCTCAAGTGATGCTCCTGCCTCAGCCTCTTGAGTAGTTGGGAGTACAGGTACATGCCACTGTTCCTGGATAATAATAGTAGTTATTATTATTAATTGTAGAGAAGGGGGTCTCGCTATGTTGCTGGGCCTGGTCTTGAACTCCTGGCCTCAAAGTGATGCTCCCACCTTGGCCTCCCTAAGTGCTGGGATTACAGGTGTGAACCACTGCACCCAGCCTCTTGCCTATTTTTAAATTGAGTTGTTTGTTTTCTAGTTGTTGCATTTTAGGTGTTTTTTTGTGGGGGGCTAAGGAGATGGGGTTTCACTTCATTGCCCAGGCTAGAGTGCAGTGGTACAGTCATGGCTCACTGCAGACTCAACCTCCTGGGCTCAAGCGATCCTTCTGCCTCAGCCTCCTGAATAGCTGGAACTTTTTATTTTGTTTTGTGGAGATGGGATCTCACTATGTTGGCCAGGTTGGTATTGAACCCCTAGTCTCAAGCAGTCCACCCACCTCAGCTTCTCAAAGTGCTGGGATTACAGGAATGAGCTATGATGCCTGGCTAAGAGTTCTTTGTATAATCTGGATAACAGCGCTTTGTCAGATATGTCTTTTGCAAATGTTTTCTACTAGTTCGTGGCTTCTCTAATCAGTCTCTTGGCATTGTCTTTCAATATTACTACTAAATTAATCACTTTGAAACTCTATAGAGAATTTTTAAGTTCATTTTATTTATTTATTTTTTTGAGATGGAATCTTGCTGTGTCGCCCAGGCTGGAATGCAGTGGTACAATCTCGGCTCACTGCAGCCTCTGCCTGCCGGGTTCATGTGATTCTCCTGCCTCAGCCTCCCCAGTAGTTGGGACTACAGGCATGTGCCACCATGCTCAGCCAAGTTTTGCAGTTTTACCATGTGTGGTTTCACCATGTTGACCAGGCGGGCCCCGAACTCCTGACCTCAGGTGATCAACCCGCCTCTTCCTCCCAAAGTGCTGGGATTACAGGCGTGAGCCACCGCTCCCAGCCTTTAAGTTCATTTTTAAAAGTTGTTTTTTCTTCTTTTTCTTTTTTCTTTTTTTTTTGAGATGAAGTTTCACTCATGTTGCCCAGGCTGGCATTTAATGGCGTGATCTTGGCTCACTGCAGCCTCCGCCTCCTGGGTTCAAGTGATTCTCCTGCCTCAGCCTCCCAAATAGCTGGGATTACAGGCATGCACCACCATGCCCAGCTAATTTTTATTGTTGTTGTTATTGTATTTTTAGTAGAGATGGGGTTTTGCCATGTTGACCAGGCTGGTCTTGAACTCCTGGCCACAGGTAATCCGCCCTCCTCAGTGTCCCAAAGTGCTGGGATTACAGGCCTAAGCCACTGCACTCAGTCTCATTTTTAAAAGTTTGAACTCATTTTTTCCTTGTCCTTTAGTATGTTTTTCAGTCTCTGCCTTCTTCCCTCTTATCCTGTCTTCACCCTTTCACAGCTTGACTCATTCAATAAACATTGAGAGTGCACCTACTATGTGCCAGTCTCTATAGATACTGTGGGTATGCTATGGAACAAAAAAGATAAGCTCCGTGCTCTCTTGAGTCTTCCTGAAGGGCCACATCTACTACATACATAGAAATTTTAAAAGAAATACATGCTCGTTATTTAAAAAAAAAATAAAATAGGAGTGTATAAAGTAGGATGTGAATGTTTCCCCTCAGTCACCCTAATCCCACTCCTCTGCAGTCTCTACAGTTAATGGGTTGGGGTATAGACTTCCATGGTACCTTTGGCTAAACCAAATCTGCATGATGTGGAGGGTCTCGGGTTGTGGCAGGCCTGGCAAAAGTATTTCCAGATGGAAACTGGCACTGGTTGGGATGTAAAAGCCAAGTCAGAGTATCCCCATTTTCATTCCCAAAAGTTCTGTTTTCGCTAGGCTTGCCTTGGTTGTTGCCTGCTGACCTTGGAATTACTTGAGGCTTCCAAAATGTGTTCCTTGGAACCCTGGCTGGGATGTTGTTCTGAAAGATTCCACGGTCAAAGGAATATGAGATACACTCTCTATTGTATTTCCTTCTTGGGGGCTCATTATGCATATCAAAGCGTCACAGCTCCGAGAATTCCTGTAATCACAACTCCTGCTTATTCCAATGTTCCCTAAGTGTATTTAATCATGTCTTCTGTTTGTTCTGTGTAACTCGAGTAACCCCTTGTTGATCCCAGGTTCTGTGGAACTGACTCAGGGAGCCCAGGAGCCCGTGCTAGTCCATCTGCATGTGACCCTTGCACCAATAGCTCAAGCAGGTAAGCAAGCAAAGTGTTCCAGATCAGTGACTGACACAGCATCCTGTGCAAATGTGCAAATATGCTGTTGACTACGGCATTTCTCCAGGGCATTTTGAATCTTTCTAGGGTGAGCCAAAGGCCTCCGAGGATGTGAGCTTCCCCTGAAAAAAATTCACAGCAGATGATGAGTGATGCAGACCAACCTTGCCACCACTCATGCAAGAACATTCTATATTCACTACCTTTGCTTGTGAAACCCAGTGACCACTGTGGGCTCTAGGCTTATTTAGACATAAGCCTGGCTTGCACTCCAAATTCAATGCCTTTTAGAAATCTAAAGTACTCCTCAGAATTTCCACCATTTCCCTAGATACCATGCCCTCATGTTATCTCTGACTTTAGCTCCTGTTCCTATGGGTGCTGTCCTGGTTCCACGCCTCCAGATGGTAAAAATGTCAGCCCTTGAGATTTCTGCGAAGGGAGTTGTTCTCAGCAAGCATGTGCTATATGGGAGGTTTGGAGCAGGAGTGGGCATGTGAAGAAGACAGAGGAGAGGTCTCGGCAGCCGATGGTATAGTAGGCAGCCCCATCTGTAGAGTCTCTGATCTTGGGGGCACCACTGGCCTACATCTCATCCAGTCCTGGCTTCCTTTGCACGTGTTGCTGCTCTTCCTTTCCTTCCCCTCTCTCCACCTCCTTCACTGGAGCGAGACTCCGGACTCACGCAAGAGTTCAGCCCTATCTGTAGATCTCACCTTACTCAGAGGGGCTTATCAGGCCGGTGGTGAGGGAGTGTGGTCTGTAACCTCAGGAAGTGGGTTGGCCTGTTGGAGCATGAGCTCTTTTTTGGCTTTGTAGCTCTTGGTATTTGTTCTTCTTAGGTTTTCTAGTGCTTTCTGAAAACTCTGCTTTCTCAGGCTGTAGGACTTGGAATTCAGGGCATTTCCCAACGTGGGAGCAATGAAGGAAGCATAGACAGAGAGATATGTGATGTGCGTGAGAAAGGACAATTTTTAAAATTTGTAATGAGAAAAAATTTCTTGGAAAAGATAATCTAAACAAAAGAAAAAAATCCAAGTTATAAGAAGAGTATACCAGGAAAACCAAGCCTCCCTCCCCACGTTCAGTCCCTTAGTTTGTGTTCCTAAAATAGCCACGGTCACCAGCTTGTTATTGATTTTTTGGGAAATGTTTTATGTGTATATAAACAGAAATGTATATGTATTCTCCCCCATTAAAAAGTAAATGACAGGCTGGACGCAGTTGCTCACACCTATAATCCCAGCACTTTGGGAGGCTGAGGTGGGTGGAACATTTGAGATCAGGAGTTCGAGACCAGCTTGGCCAACATGGTGAAGCCCCGTCTCTACTAAAAATACAAAAATTAGTTGTGCATGGTGGCAGGTGCCTGTAATCTCAGCTACTCGGGAGGCTGAGGCAGGAGAATCGCTTGAACCCATGAGGTAGAGGTTGTAGTGAGCCGAGATTGCATCACTGCACTCCAGCCTGGGCGACAGAGTGAGACTCTGTCTCACAAAAACAAACAAACAAACAAACAACAATAAATAAATAAATAAATGGTAGCCTGTCATACATATAATTTTACTTTTGCCTTTTAAAAATTCACTATTTTACATGGAGCTACTTATAAATATGTGTTCATAAACAGACACAACGCACATATATTTTATTTTTTTCCTTTTATTGGCACAAAAGTCAAACCTAGGGGATCCTTCTCATCGGCCATTGGAGAAGGCTTCTAGGGCATGGGATTTTCCAGTATGAGGTGGGATGCTGGGTGCCAGACACTCCTGATGTCAGATTTAGTGATGATGAACACTAAGCATCGTTTCTGATTGCTCATGGCTGTGGCAGATTGTATCCTTGTTCCCAGTTCTCTTCTGTCCACTCTGTAACAGGATCTGTCTGTATCACCCCAGGCCACGGGACCTGGAGCACCTTCCCGTGGGAGGAGTGTATTCCCTTGCCTCTTCAGCTTTAGGCTTGGAAGAGGGTGGGAGTTGTACACGCCAAGTCCAAGTCAAAGCTTTAAGGGCCACTGTGGACTTCGGCTTTGTGTCTTTGTCCGTGACCATGAGGATGGAGGTAGGAGCTGGGCTGTTCCTTCAGCTTGGGTCTCAGACTAAGAAGACATGGAATAAAGCCACAGTTGACCCACATTTTATGAATAATGTGCATGAGAAATAAACCGTGCTGGCTGTAATCCCTTAAAATTCTGGCGTTGTTGGTTACAGCAGCCTAACCTGGTGAAAGGTGACTCCTGCTGGGAGACAGTGTTGGCTGTGTTCAGTCACAAAGCACCAGACAGCTCTGAGGACCTGATTCCTTGCTTGCAGTGTCCTCTATTTGATCTGGATCAGCTGTTAGTTGATAAAGAAGCTGAGCTGTAATCACAGTCCTTTGGGAGACCAAGGCAGGTGGATCACCTGAGGTCAGGAGTTTGAGACCAGCCTGACCAACATGGTGAAGCCCCATCTCTACTAAAAATACAAAATTTGCCAGGCGTGGTGGTGCATGCCTGTAATCCCAGCTACTTGGGGAGGCTGAGGCAGGAAAATTGCTTGAACCTAGGAGGTGGGAGTTACAGTGAGCTGAGATCGCAGCATTGCACTCCAGCCTGGGCAATGAGAGCAAAACTCTGTCTCAAAAAAAAAAAAAAAAAAAAGGAACCTCAGGTTGTTATTACAGGAACCAAGATGTCCCATACTTAGTCACTTTTCTATACTTTCTATATCACATGGAAGTGCCAGTGGCTGGGGATTTTCAGGAAGCCATCTGGCAATGCAAAACAAGAGTTTTCACTTCTAGAAATCTAGCTCAAGATAATAATTAAAGATATACAGGGAGGCTCATGAAACAGTTAATTGAAAAATTGGAAGCCACTAAATGCCCCATTACAGGGGAAGAGTGTATACACTATTCTATATGATGGACATTCTGAAACCATTAAAAATCAAGTTGCTGAATATTTAATGACTTAAAGGAGATGTTGATCTTGAATATTGAATGAAATAAACAGGACACAGAACTGTGTATGTATGACCATCCTAATTTGCAGAACAAATTTGGGATTGTGCAGTTTATAATTTTATATAGTTTTTCACTTACACTTGTGAATAAGCATTTCCCCTCAGTCGTCAAATATGTAAATATGTATAAAAAGAAGACCAGGAAGGAAATAAGCAAAAATAGCGGTTATTTCTAGTAGATAGCATTTCCTATCCTGTACTTTCTATATTTTCTAAACAGTCTATGATGACTGTGTACTACTTTTATAATTAAAAAAAAATGGCTGCTACTTAAAAATGAGAATTATTCCGGTCACCTCTAGGGCTGTGCCTCTGTGCTGTGGTTATCCAGGGGCCTTAACTGGGGCTCCTTGTCTAAGAACAAGCCTGTGTGTTTAATTAGGTCGCTCTCCTGCTGACCTAGAATCTCTGCACAGGGCTTAGCTTGTGCTGCCCAGAACCCCCCAGGAGCCTCCCTCCAAGGGAACTCTCAGCTTCTCACAGACAGGCACTGCTTCCGCCTGCTGAGTGTGAATTTGAGACTTCTGTGAACTGTCACTCCGACAGAGCTGCCACTCTCAGGCCTCTCCAACCTATTTTCTTTAAGAATCAATTCAGACGGCCAGACACAGTGGCTTCTGCCTATAATCCCAGCACTTTGGGAGGTTAAAGGCGGGTGGATCACTTGAGGTAAGGAGTTCGAGACCAGCCTGGCCAACGTGGTGAAACCCCGTCTCTACTAAAAAATACAAAAATTAGCTGGGTGTGGTGGCGTGCACCTGTAATCTCAGCTATTTGGAAGGCTAAGGCAGGAGAATCGCTTGAACCCAGGAGGCAGAGGTGGCAGTGAGCCGAGATCGTGCCACTGCACTACAGTCTGGGCGACAGAGTGAGATTCTGACTCAAAAATAAAAAATAAAAAATAAAAATAATTAAATAATTAAATAAATAAATTCAGACATATCTTATTGAAGAGAAAATGAAGACTTGGGAACATTTTAACAATTTTGGGATGATGAGAATTCATTAATTCATTAATGAACAATAGCTGCGGTTGCAGGCAGCTACCAGTCATTGTTTCCTATGGCCTTCCCCGTATGTCCTGTGTCACATGCATTCAGGCTCTGGAGTGACTGGTGTGTGGACAGAGGGAGAGGGAGAATTCTCAGAAGTCAAGCTGGCGTGACAGCTGGAAGAGCTGCCTGGGAAGGAGCTCATCCCAAGGGGAGAAGGAGCTTGGCATAAGCAGCTTGACTCAATAGGGAAGCCTTCAGTATAGACCTCCTGGTCTGCTTCCCCACGTGCTGTTTCACTCACATCTTTATCCAAGTCTGGCCCTTGTGACGGTGTGCCGTGTGCTGTGTGGGGTGCTGTGCGGTGTGGTGCGTGTGTCTGAGTGTGAGTGAGCGAGTGAGTGAAAGTTCAGGGTCCGGCGTCCACGGGGGAAGCTGCAAAGGAGTCAGGGAGCAGAACTGGGGACAGGTGGAGAAGGGGCAGCTGGGACTGGCAGCCTCATAGGACAGAGTCTGTGAAAAAATAGTACAGCATCATCCACTTTCAAAAATAGTCTTCCATAGCTGTTTTACAATAACCCGTGTGAACTGCTGGTGACACCTTGGACCTTGTCATCTCCCAGGCTGGTCCACATCCAAAACCTTACATTTTATCATCTTTAATGGTTTTAAATTCAGGTAGGAGGTACACACAGTGATGTACATTAATTCCTATGCCCGCTATTGGGTCTGTAAGATTCATCCATGTTACTGTGAGTAGCATGGTTGGTTTTTCTTCATTGCTGATTCCACTGGGTGAACACTTCACCATTTATTTACCCATTCTGGAACTGTTGGATATCTGGGTTGTTTTCAGTGTGCAGCGATGATGGATAAAGATGACATGGCATTTTGCATACGTCTTTTGGTGGACACACACCATTGTCTTTTTTTGCTTATTTGTTTTGGGATGGTGTCTCACTCTGTCACCCAGGCTGGAGTGGCGTGGCAGGATCTCGACTCACTGCAACCTCCACCGCCTGGGTTCAAACTGTTCTTCTGCCTCAGCCTCCTGAATAGCTGGGACTACAGGCATGTGCCACCACACCCGGCTAATTTTTGTATTTTTGGTAGTTAGGTTTTCACCATGTTGGCCAGGCTGGTCTCAAACTCCTGACCTCAAGTGATCCGCCTGCCTCAACCTCCCAAAGTGCTGGGATTATAGGTGCAAGCCACCGCGCCTGTCCCATGCCATTGTCTTTTAACCCACTTTCCTTCCTGTGGCCTATTTGCTGCTCATTGAGACTCCAGTCCTGCAACCCTGCCGGGTTTCTTGCTCATCAGTCTGGCTACTGCCCTGATTCATTTCTTTCTTGGCTAAGACTCATGCATGGGGTGTCTTTCACAGGCTGTTCCCACGTCTGCACCCTCCTTTCCCTCTTGATTCCTGCCCTATCTCACCACTGACATCCCATTGGCCGGCCGAGGCCTCCCCTGACCTAATGAATAGTGCAGGGGGCATTTGGGCCTTCTCTCCCTCTGCCTTTCTGCAGCACTGTGCCTGCTCCAAGGGCTTGGGTCAGCCTTTCTCCTCCTCCTCTTCCCCTCCTCTGCCTGCTTCCTCTCAGCCTCCTCTGCTGGGTCCTCTCCTGTCTCCATCCCACCTGGTTGTTCCCGGGGCTCTGTTCTTGCCTCTCTTTCTATCTCTCTCCAAGGGTCCTCATGCTGGATCTTTAGCTGCCATAGATGCTGATGCAACATCTCTCATCCTTGATCCCTAGGTCCAAAAACCTAGGGGATTTTCCAAACTTATTTGGTGGAAAACCTTGATAGGCCCTAATAGGAGGTTATTTGCTGTCCCTATGTAGCCACTTCGTGTGAATGAATATTCATATGTTGGCTGCAGGAATGTCAACGTGTTTGACTATGGGCTGCTGCCTCAGATCCCAGCAAGGGTGTGATCATGCATATATAGAGGGAATTATGTTTTACCTTCTTACCTCCAGAAAATATTAAATCTAGCTAGGCATGGTGGCTTGTGCCTGTAATCCCAGGTAGGGGCTGAGACTAGTGTATTGCTTGAGTCCAGAAGTTCCAGACCAGCCTGAGCAACATAGTGAGACCCCCGTCTCTAAAAAACACTTTTATCTTAAAAGGAAAACATTGAGGTTGAGGATGGTGGTTCATGCCTGTAATCCCAGCACTTTGGAAGGCCAAGGCGGGCAGATGACCTGAGGTCAGGAGTTCGAGACCAGCCTAACCAACATGAGGAAACCCCGTTTCTACTAAAAATACAAAAAAATTAGCTAAGCATGGTGGCGGGCACCTGTAATCCCAGCTACTTGGGAGGTTGAGGCAGGAGAATCGCTTGAACCAGGGAGGCGGAAGATGCAGTGAGCTGTGATCATGCCATTGTACTCCAACCTGGGCAACAAGAGCAAAACCCCATCTCAAAAAAAAAAAAAAAAAAAAAAAGGAAGGAAAAGAAAATATTGAATCTGAATATATCTGGCCCTAATGGGTTCAGATTAGGAATTGTAGACCTGGAACTCCCAAGTGTGCCTCAGCCCAGGCCTCCCCAGCTCATGAATGGGGCCGTTCACCCTCCTGACAAGCCCCCTTCCTTCTGGCATCTCTGGGTGGGTGACTCCATACTCCTCTGGCTCCTTAGAATCTAAGCCTCTTCCTTCACCAAGATCCCCTACGGTTCATCAGTTCTCAAGTCCTGATTAACGTAGTGGGTCTCTGGCCTGTCCTCCCTTCTCTATTTCCCATTAATTCAGGCTCTCAACAGTGCCTTCCTGGGCTACTGCAGTGACTTCTCAGCAGCTCTGCTTTATCTGAGCTTCCAGTGCCTCCTTGAGCTGACACCAGGGGCAGCTTTAGAAACCTGGTGGAGCACACCCTCATCATGCTCAAGATGCTGCCTGGCTCCCCACCACCTACAGGATCAAGGTCAAGCTCTTTAGTGGAACACAGGAGCCTTCCTGATCTGGCCTTGCTCTCCTCTCCCATCTCCTATGGGTCCCTGACACTGGTTGTGGGCGGGTTACAGCCCTTCTCCCTTTCACACCCACTGTTGCTCTGCTAAGAATTCTTCTTGTGGTCTGCCTAGGGGGCTCCTGTTCATTTTTCAAAAGGGAGTGGGCATCAGCTTCTCCTGGAACTGCCTTCACCCCGGTGCCCTACAAAGGCCAGGCTTTTGGTGAAATACAACTCTCCTGTTGATGTCCTGCTTCCATATTTTATGCCCAAAGCCCCGTGTCAGTAATGGAACATTCTAGTAGGAGCCGAACTTGCCCTCTCAGTGTCACTTCTCTCAAGTCCCACGTGAGTGGCATCTCCTTCCCCTCCACGCCCCTTCCGTGTGCCCACTACTGCTCCCAGAACTCTGGCTTGATGAATTCTTCTCCTTACAACATTGTGACAGTCCCCTCTGGAGGATGATTGCTTGAACTTGAGCTCTGGACAGCTTCCCAGTTTCTGGCACCCCTTCTCATCCAAACTTATCAACCTGATCCCAGCCCAGACTTCATCCACAGACAGATGGACTCTATCCTTAAGGCTTCCTCTCCCTCTCCCTCATCACAAATCACTCTGCAAGCCAAAGGGGATTTTCTCCCAAATTTTCTCCAACGTCTCCCCTCCTAGCATCACACCCACCGAGGTCTGATTCAGGCTCAGCATTCCTTGCCCTACTCACTGCAACAGTCTCCAAACTGGCCCTCGATCCGGGGCCAGGGAGATCGACCCTTCTTGCACAGGGGACCAGGTCACTCTTCGTCTTGCCGTTTTCCACGTATGATCTGTCGCCTACAAGATAAAGTCCCTGGAGAGCCACTGCGGCATGCCCCAGTTCACCCCTCATGCCCTTCTGCTGCATTCCCAGTCATGTGTCCCCCCTCCAGCCAGGCCTGTCTGCTTGCGATTCCTGCCCACTGGCCAGGCTGTCGCTCAGCACCATTCGTGGACACCCTTGCATGAGTGTGGCTCCACCTGTCCTTGCCTGGTGGCTTATCCTTTAAGGCTTCCTTCTCCAGAAAGCTCTCCCTTATCCCCCGGGTGCTCAAGGACATAAGCTCATCTTTTCACTGTTTCCTAGTAACACGTGTTGTCTGTCTCCTCCTGTACTATGAACTCCCTAAAGGACAAGTGACACATCTTACTCATAGTTTTGAACCCAGCTTCCAGCGTGGGCGTGGTGGGAGGCAAATGAGTAATCAACGCATGTAATCTGACTAGGATGATTTATCAATAGGAGATGCCTGGAATACACAGATCTCAGACTCCCACCAGCTTCCCTTTGCCTCTGAACTCTGCCCTGGCCTCTCCTCATCTTGTCCACATCCTGCTGTGTAGATACTCGCCCCTTCCCACTCTGAAGGTTGCAGGGAGGGGGCCGTGGCTCTCTGTGGGAGAGGTGCCCCAGCTTTGGCTCTCAGCCTCCCCTGGCTGAACCTCAGTGGGAGCTGAGCAGGTTTGCCATGGCCTTGGATGCCCTTCCTTCCACCCCAGATCTTGCCTCGGGGCTCTCCTGCAGCTCCCTACCCTCTGCTGCTGGACTAGGAGGCCTCCAGCACCCTCCCTGACATGTTCCTCCAGGAGAGCACACAGCTGTCTCCTGAGCCTCCGGCACCCTCCACCTCCACCATTCTCAGATGCTTCCCTGGGGAGACACAACCTGTCAGGACTGCACAGCTGCTGAGACGAGGACCCCCTTGGTGTTCCAATTTAGGAGTAAATAAGGCTTCGCTCCCTCAGGAGTCGGTTTCACGTTAAAGAGGAGTCCCAAGAACCTTGCACTGATGGCACCTGGGGGAACCCTTGGCTCCTGGTCTCCCCTGCTTTCTCTGGGCTGTGTAGTGACCTTCCTGTCCCCACCTCCTTTCCACCTATCCCTGAAACTGCAGGCTCCAAGGGCTCCAGACCGAGCTCAGGGTCAGTGTCTGGCATGCCCTCTGCCCAGCCCTGGTCCCAGCATACCCCCCAGGTCACATAGGTGCACCCTGTTACCCACCCACCCACGCTCACACATGCATGCAGGCAATCACACGCGCTGACACCCACACTTATGCACATGTGTGCACCTGCTCACATGTGCACACACACCCACACTCACACACATCCCCCACTTACAGATCACACACATCACAAACTCCTGGCAATGTTCATTGTTTTGATGGAAGAAGAGACAGGTTTTTGGAAATTTCCTAATCTCTCACCCTAAATCTCTCCCTCCATGACCCCGAACAGAAAAAGGGGCCAGCATTTGCCCTGGGTAAGGCAGAATTGAATCTGGACCATGGTGCCCCATGTCTCTGACCCATTCTCAGACCCATCCAGCCAGTGGAGACCACCCTTTGGTCAGAGACTGGTCAAAGTCCCTCCCTAGCCACCCTAGAACATGCCTGTTAGCAGTGTGGCCACATCAGAGGGGAGCAGATACCTGGGGACTCTAGCAGGGCTCCAAGGCCATTGCCCTCAGGGCAAGTCCCATCCTTTGCTGTCCCCTGTGGGTCATTTTCTTTCTGCCTCCCAGCACTTGGCTCCTTGCTGGCTGTGTGAAATTCCTTTCTCTTCTAAACTAATAAAAATCCTACATTTTCTTTAACACCTCATCCAAGACTCTCCTCTGTTAAAAAGACTCCCTGACATGGTGGTTGGGTCTCTGCGTCAATCCCCTGTACCAGCTGCACCTGTGTGAGGAAGGCCCTGTATGGAAGGAGGTTTCTGGTCACCTCAAGATGGTTTCTCCAAGCTCAGGAGAATGGAAGTTGCCCCATCCCCTGGTCACAGGTTCCACACCGCTTAAAGCTGTGGTGGATGCACTGTGGGGATCTGGAATTTTGCCTCTTACAGAAGGTGAGGGGAGACAGCCACGCCCTATACTTGGTCCCTGCCCCACCATGCACCCTGGTTCTGGTGACCTCTTTGAGTGCAGGCAGTAGTGGTGAACAAAGCCTGCTGGGCCTTGACACTTTTTTTTCTTTTTTAAGGGAGTGAGTCTCACTCTGTTGCCCTGACTGGAGTGCAGTGGTGCGATCATGGCTCACTGCAGCCTCCACCTCCTAGGCACAAGAGATCCTCCCCACTCAGCCTCCTGAATAGCTGGGACTGCAGATGTGTGCCACCATGGCTAATTTTTTGAAATTTTTAAAGAAATGGGTCTTATGGTGTCCAGGCTTGTCTTGAGCTTCTGGCCTCTACTGATTCTCCTGCCTTGGCCTCCTGACTCACTGGGATTATAGACGTGAGTCACCGTGCCAGGCAACACTTTTTAAATGGATACAGTCTAGGTAGGATAATCAAGAGGAATGCTGGCTGGGTCGGTCCTGTTTCCACCTCCCTGTAATAAAGGAGAGCTGCCAAGCTGGGGACTCAGAAGAAGGTGTGAGGAAGAGGGGAAGAACTCCAGAACAGCAATAAGGAGGCTGGAAAAGGGGTCTTGGAACATAGACCATCTTTTTAAGACATTTTGAAATTTGTAAGTAATTTCAAGTTTATGAAAAGTTGTAAAAGTAAAAAAATAGTACAGAGAATATCCTTACAGCCTTTACCAAGATGTACCTGTTGCTAACATTTTACTCTGTTTGCTTTGTTGTCCCTGTTCTATATGAACACACATGGGTATGTATGTACGTATATATGTGTGTGTATATACGTGTATGTATGTACCTGTGTGTATGTATGCATGTATGTGTTTGTCTGTCTGTATGTGTATACAGACAATTATTTTTCCTGAACACTTGAAGCTAAGTTACGCTCATCGTGAGCTTTATCCTAAATTCTTTAATGAGTATTTCCCAGGAATAGGGATATTTTCTTACATTACCACGGTATAGTCATCAGTGTCACAAGTTTATATTGAGACAGGACTTTCATTTAACCCACCACCCACATTGCAATCTTATTTGTTGACCCCATCATGTCCTTGGCACTATATGTGCCTGCAGTACAAGATTCTGCGTAGGCTTGAATATTGCGTTCATTTACTGTGGCTCTTTAGCCTTCTGTAATGTGGAACATTTCCTCCGCCTTTCTTTGTCTTTAACGACATTGAAAAGTCAAGGGACTTTTGTGAGGGGCCATGGGCAGAGGCGGTTTTGCCTACTGATTAAGAATACAGATGCTGGCACCCAGCTGCCTGGGCTCAGTCCCACGCTGCCATTTATCAGCCTGGTAAGTGTAGGCGAGTTGCTTAACCCTTCTGTGCCTCAGTTTGATCCTTCACGAATCCAGTGAACAGTTAGCCTGTCACGTGGGGCTGTTAGGAGGCTTGGCACACAGTAAAAACAGGGCAGCCATTCGCTTATTGTTACGGTGGCAAGTCTTTTCTTGAAGAGGTTCCCAGTGCATCAAGCCTCACAGGGGTGCCTTAGCATTGGCTCAGGGATCAGGATCAAGTGGGGACTGTGGCAGCCTTCAGTCCTTCCTGACTGTACATGCGGTTAGCCTAAGGACTCTGTGGTCTGGACAAGCAGTCATATCCTAAGATGGTAGCAGAGACCATGCCAGCCAAAGACTCAACAGGGATGCGGCTACCTCAACAGAGAGCAATGTGTGGACCTAGGACCCTCCAGGAGGTGAAGCCCTTCCCAATTACAAGTGTGGCTGGGGGTAAGTCCCACGTTGTTGAGTCAGCCCCAGAAGAGGTACCTGGAGAAGGGACCTGAGAAGCCACTGAAGTGATGAATCGTACCTGAACGTTGCTGGATGGCTTCATCACCCTCAGGTGCAGAGACTTCAAGACAGAGCCTAAGTTGAGCTATAGGAAAGGCAGGTTTTGTACAGCTGCCATGATGCCTCCCAGTGGAAGGGCTCAGCAACTCCTAGAGACTTATCCTAACCAGATATTACGCCTCCTTCTCTTTTCTGACCTAGAGAGGAACCAGGCAATGTGGAAAAGGGGCTTAAAGGGCTCCCATGAGATGAGCAGAGCACATGGAGTAATGGGTGGAAGGGACTCCAGACAGCCTCCTGATTTCTGAAGCTCAGTTCCCCCCGACACCTTCCATGAAGGCTGCTGTATATAGCCTGCTAACCATCGGTCTGTCTATCCCTGAATCTACCCACCCAACTGTCCATTCGCTGATTCGTGCATCCACCCATCTCTCCATCCATCCTCCATCCCGCCATCAGATGAGGAAACACATATCTTACAGCCTCCATATCCTTGCCTCACCATCCTAATGCAGTCATGTGGTGCTTGACCACAGGGATATGTTCTGAAAAACGTGTCGTTAGTCGATTTCACCATTGTGCGATGTCATAGAGTGCACTTACACAAACCTAGGTGGTACAGCCTACTACATACCTCGGCTGCGGGGTACAGCCTATTTCTCCTAGCCAGCATCACCACAAACATGTGAGAGATACTTTGCATTATGATGGCGATGAGGTCACTAGGCCATAGGAGTTGTTCAGCTCCTTGTCATCTTATGGGACTAAGTGGCATGGGGCTGTTGTTCAATGCGCTCTGTGGGAACCTGCTGAAGATGGATGCCCATGGGAACATGCTGCTGGGTGCCCATGGCTTCACCTTCCTCTCAGAGTAAGGGACAAAGGGTGCCGGGAGGGTGGCAGGCCAGGAGGGGAGGACTGCTGACCGTGGGGGAGGACAGAGGGAGGGAGGGAGGAAGGACACAGGCCCACAGGGGAGGCTCAGCACAGAAGGGATGGGTGGGGGTTGGAAGGGATGGCTGGAGCCTGGACAGGCCTCCAGGAGGCAGTAGGGAGGGGACATTGGCTGCCCCCAGCCTACCTCCTTCTCAGGCAGAGATCTGGAGCTTCTACCCCAACAAGTGCATTCAGAGGGATGACCTACAGCACGTCCACATCCTCAACACGCTCTTCAACCTGCCTGGTGGGTGGAGGGTTGAGGGCACGGGAGGTGGTCCCGAGGTCCGGAGCTGAAGGTTCCAGGTCTGGCCTGGTGGGGAACTGCCTGGCTCCCTGGCCTGACGACTGACCGGCCTGTCTGCCCCAGAAACCTACCTCTATGCCTGCCTGGTGGACTTCTTCTCTGGCTGCTCCCGTTACACCAAGTGCGTCTCATGCCCTGTCCAGCCCTGGGGTGACGAGTAGGACACAGTCACTGCTCAGGGACCAAACCCCAAAGTGGGGCCCCCCAAGGGTTCCCCGAGGGGCTGGAAGGGTTCCAGAAGGCTCAGTGGGAAGGCCTTTACTGCAAGGTGGCCCCCAACCCTGTCACCGGTGCTGCCCCCAAGGGATGACCCTTAGTCTTGGGTGATGCCCCTCTCAGGATGGCTGGGACATAAGCCCAGTGAAGGCCTCAGTGTGGCTGGTGGGGTCACTCTGGTGTGGGACTCAGGGCTGGAGGTCGTGTCAGGACCCCTTATTGACCTCCCCTGTCCCCTCTTGGCCTGCCCCAGCTGTGACACCAGTTATCAGCATGGGAACCTCTTCATGTCCTTCCGAAGCCTCTTCCAGGATGTGACTGATGCCATGACTAATGTCCACCAGTCGGTGAGTGAGTGGTCCAGGACCCTCGGACTGCTGACCTGCCTGCTCTTGGTTCTCCTGGGCAGCCTTCGGGCCTCCAGTCCCCGTAGACTTTCCATCCTCTTCCCACTGAGGACTGAGGTCTGGTCTGGTCTTCCCAGAGCCACCCACTCTCCTCATCTTGTACACAGACATGTGGGTGGGTACACACACACACACACACACACACACACACAGACACACACGGCCCTTTGCTCCCTCCTGCAGGGCTGTTTCAAGGAGAAGACCCTGGAGGACTTGGAGAAATACATGGAGAAGGATGTGAGTGGCCACAGACCCAGGGCCATGGCCATCACCCCTGAAGCAGCAGGGCTGCCCCCCGCAACCCTTCCCTGGCTTTCTTTGATGTTTAGGCTGAGCTCTGCTCCCCAGGTGCTGGGGGTCTTTTTACAGGGCCTGGTGCCTACCTGCCTGGGCTGGGGTGGGCTCCCAGAAGGCTGAGACCTGAGGAGGGGATCCCAGGGCGGCTCTGGGAGTCCCACCCCTGCAAGTCCCTCTACCTCTGCTCCAGCCACGCCTCCCCATCGTGCTGGGGAAGATGAAGGAGGTTGGCAAAGTGTTTCTGGCCACCAACAGCAGCTACAACTACACCGATGTGAGTATGTGTATGGAGGCGTGGGTCCTCGGCCTCCTTCCTGGCCCCAGGAGACATGGAGGCATCGCAAGCAACACGGGGGTTGGGGGGGGGTGGGGAGCAAAGACCCTCCTACCGCCACCACTGGGCTGGTCTCCTGGGCTCCATTTCTTGGCCTTTCAAGGCCTCAGGGGAATGAGCAACTTTCTCACCATCTTGTTCCTGTGGCCACCAGTGTGCCAGGGGGATGGTGGGTGAGGGCAGAGGCAGGCGGTGGCCCAAGTTTGGTGCCCTGACCCTGCTTTGTTCTTGCCAGGCCATCACGACCTACCTGTTCAGCATCAGTGAGGTGAGTGTTGGAGTGTTGCGTGCATGGCTGGGGTGGGCTGTGCAAAGGGCCAGGGCGCCAGGCTGCTCCACAATGCTGAGGGTCTCTCCCATGTCCAGCCTCCCTTTGAGGAAGACCTGAGTGTGTGAGTGGTCACTTCTCATGAGTGGAAGCTCCCCAGTGGGTGGGAGGCTGGTGACCTCAGCCAGGCCATGGGAGGAGCCTTTGGGGGGGATAGCAGGCAGTCAGCTATGTGGGGAGGAGCGGCAGAAAATGGGTGAGATGAGGGCATGGCAGGTCAAAGGGAGGGGTGCTGGGAGTGACAGGGCCTGGTCATTGGGAATGACCAGGTGTCACTGGGCAGGCAGCAGGGCCCTAACTTGGTAGCCATGCTGGTGCCACCTGTCCCTGGGTCTCTGTGCTGTGAAGAGATCTGGAGGCTGGCCTGAGGGTGCACGTGATGTTCGACACCCAACTCCATAAGTTCCTTTTGAGCACTTTCTAGTGCCCAACTTGGCTGGGGACTCTGGGCAGCGAGACCTGGTTCCCAGGGGCTGGAGAGGTCTCATCCAGCTGGGAGGTTGGTGGGGAGAGGGCAGGCTGTGGTGGGCGACCGGCTGTGGCAAGGTCAGATTTACCAGGCTGTGCGTGTGCGGCCCGTGTGCACCCCCAACAGGCTGAAGCCTCGGTCAGGCCCTGGAGGCCCTACTTCGACCTGATAGTGGTGGACATGCAGAAACCCCGCTTCTTTGCAGAGGGGGTGGTCCTGAGGCAGGTCAACACGGTAATGGCAGGTGCAGAGGTCAGTCGCCCTGCACCCATGGACCATGGTTGGGGAGGGCAGCCTGCCTGCCCCGTAGACTTGACCTGCTTTTGTGGCTGGCAGCTCTGCTGGCCTGTCTGTCCCTGGAGGCAGGGAACCTGAGGCCTCCTTCAGCGCCCTCTGCTGCCTCCTTTCTCCCACACCCCCATGATTACCTCTGCCACTCCCAGCTCCCCGCGACCCTCTCTAGCTAGAGACCAAAGATGTGGTTCTCCTGGCTCCAGGGCACCCCTCTGCCCCTCCAGGACTCAGGAAAGCTCCGCGTGGGCACCTACACAGGGTCGAACCAGCACTGTGCTGTCTACTCTGGAGGTACCAGCTCCCACCATGCCCCATCACTCCTTGGGAACCCTCCCTCCCTCAACTAAGAACGCAGGCCCCTCACCTGACCCAAGTCACCTGCCCCAAGGCAGGAAGGGCAAACAGGTGTCTGTCCTCCCTTGGTGGGGCAGGCTCATCGGACATGGTGTCCGAGCTGCTTGGGGTTCGGGGGAAGGACATCCTGTATATTGGGGACCACATTTTTGGGGACATTCTGAAGTCCAAGAAGCGGCAGGGCTGGCGGACTTGCCTGGTGCTTCCTGAGTCCTGGGAGCTGGACATCTGGGCCCGGGAGAAGGGTGAGCTGTTGGTGCCGGGAACAGTCAGAGGGGTACTGGCCACCTGTGGAGAGGCCCCAGCACTGCCTTCTCCTTTTTCCCGTGGGAGGTTAGTAGTTGTGACCAGGAATCCTGGCCGCTCTGTTTTTTCTGGGGGAGGAAACAGACAAGGAAACAGAGACCCAGGGAGGCTAAGCGGCCTGTCCCAAGTCACACAGCCAGTAGGGGCAAAGCTGAGAGTCAAATCCACATCTCCTGACCCAAGACTCCTGTGGTGTTTCTGCAGGCGTCACCTTCCTCCTGCACCTGACCCCACCCTCCCCACCCACCCCGAGGAGGTTCAGTGAGTGGAAGGTACACACCCTCCATCCAGGAATGACTTGAAGTCATCCTCCAGGGCAGGGAGTCGTGTGAGCCCACGCAATTTGGGGTTTGTCCTGAGAGCTGAGGCTTTAGGTTTGAGTCATTGCTGTGTGACCTCAGTAAAGTCGCCTGACTCCCTCACCTGTCCCATGGGGTTTATGGGGCCTATGCTGTCCTTGCTTCAGTCTGGGCAGAGTCTCACCACATGTAAGGGGCCAGGGATGTTATGTTCACAGTTGGGGGAGTGCAAGTCCTTGGCTGGGCCACGGCAGACACAGGCAGGCAGGGCCAGTGGGTGACACGGGCCGTCACTCACCCCCACTGACCCCTTGCGGCTTTTCAGAGAGGTTGGAGGAGCTGAAGAGGCCGGACACGCACCTGGCAGACATATACCAGTGAGACCCTGGCCTTTCTGGGGGGTGGGATGGGACGGGGAGAGGGATGGAGGGGCAGTGGCTCACATCCTTTCCTGGCAGCGAGGTTGTCAGAACAACAAGATGTGTTTCAGGCTAAGCTTCCCTAGCAAACTGGATGTGGGGACCCCTCTGACTCCCTTGGGACTGCTCACACTCTGTGACCTCTAGGCCCTTCTTCCGAAGCCGTCCAGCACTCAGGGACTTGCCCTCGCTCGTGTGCACACACCCAGCCCGGCACCCCACTGGATGTCCGCACGGTGTCCCCCCACCCGACCCCTGCTGGGGTCTAAGGAGACTGTCCTGGCACTCGGAGGCTCTGTGTCTCCCCTGGGTCACCTGGCTATTTTTGTACCAGGCACATGGATGAGAGCAGTTGTGAGCTGCAAGTCATCAACTTTACCAAGAGAGAGATCCAGGTGAGAGCTGGGTGGTGAGGGAGGAAAGGACAGGCCCAGTGGGGGTGGAGCTGGGTTCGCTTCCAACTGCTTGCCTGCCTGCTTTGTCCTTGGTGCCAAAGGCCCAGTTACCGGATTCTCCTCAACCGTGCCTGGGCGCTACCTGCCTTGTCAGCCAGCGCCCTCTGCTGGCCCACATTCCAAAGGTCAGTCCCGCACTCCTCGCCAATCACCCTGCCTAGGAAATGCCTGCGTGCTGGCTCGGCCCTTATTGACCCACTAGCCAGTTCTGATAGGAAATGCGATTTAGGGCCAGTGAGCCCAGGGTCCTGGGGAAAGAGAAGAAAAGACAGTGTTCCCTCGTGGCATTACTGACTGGCCACCAAAAAGCTGGAGGTGCCCATGGGCCGGCCAGATGGAGGGAATCAGGTCACTCGGTCATCCCAAGCGCAGCTGCAGCCGATCACAAAGGGTCTTTGCAGAGCCTTTTACAAAGCACAGCCGTTTGATCTTCCCCACAGCCTTAAGAGGTGGACGGAGCCGGCATTGTCACCTTTATGTTACAGAGGAGGAAACTGAGGCTCAGAGAGGGGTCATCCTGGGAGTAAATGTTGGGACCATTCTCTAGGCTCTAAAAGCAGACAAGGAAACAGGGCCTGGTGGCGGGGTGGGGCCTGCCAGGAGAGTAGGAGCGGGGCTGGGGGTGTCGCCATTGCCAAGTCCTCTGTTGGACTCAGAAGGTAAATTAAGCTGTGGGTTTAGTCCTGGGTGGTCCGTCTCCAGGACCAGGCAGGTAACTGTGATGGAAAGCCGGAGTGGGGCCTGTGGCAAAGTGGGGAGCTGCCCCACCTCCAAAAGCCACTTGTGCAGTCTGTGGGTCTACAACATGCTGCTCCTTCCCTACAGAGGGGCATAGGCCTCAGTGTCCCCTGGTGAGAGGCCCAGAGAGGCCAGGGTTGCCCAGAAAGGGAGTAGGCGAGGGCAGGCCTAGGTGGGCTGGGATTTCAATTCAGTGTGTTGCCCCTCTGGCCAGAGGGTCACCCGGGAGCTGGACCTGTGCTATAGCACCGTGGGCAGCCTGTTCCGCTGCGGTTTCCGCCAGACACTCTTCTCCAGCTGGCTGATGCGCTACGCTGACCTCTACACTGCCACCTGCCTCAACTTCCTGTACTACCCACTCAGCTCACTGTTTCGGGCGGCCCCGGAGTTGGTAGGCCCCTGTGGAATCTTCACGGCTGTCTTTGAACGTCTGTCCTAGAAGGACCCACTGGTCCCTAGCCTTGCTAGGAGCTTGCAAGGTCACCAGCCCCAATCTCCCACCTTCAGACTCAGTGGGGTCACAGCCTTGCAGATAACTGTCCATGTCTTAATAGATGCATGGGAAGAGTTAGGTTTATACAGATAAGTTGCCTCAGCAGGGATATTCTTCCTCGTGCCCAACCTTAACTTCTGCTTTAGATTGAGACCACAATATCTCATCATTTCCTTGGTAGAAAAGATACCAGTTGCAAGGAGGAAGGCACAGAACTCCTATCCTCAGTAAGTGGCTTCCAAGGGGGTGGAGGAGGCAGCCGATGATACAGTAAATACTCTGGCTGGTTTTCCTCTGGGAGACTGGAGGATGCTTCTGGGTTAAGAACAGGGTGGTAGAGACGGCTATGATGGCACTGGGCAAGGGTTAGCAGGAGTCATGAGACTGGCCAGTGCAGGGCTTCCCTGGAACCTGCACATGTCAGTCCTCCCAAGTTGGTATCATCATTTCCATTTGATAAGATGTAGAGCCTGCAGTTTAGGATCTGGACTTGAAGCTAGACCTTTGAGGCTCCCCGCCGCCTGCTTTCCCTGCTGCCCTTGGCTGCCCTCCAGATGTTTGAGAGGAGAAAAACCATTTATTGAGTGTCTGCTGTGTTTCCTGCACTGGGCTGGGTGCTTTTCATCGATTCTGCTTAATACTCAATATAACTCAGCAAAGTAGGTTTTATTTTCCTCATTTTGTCATTGATGAGGAAGGACAGAGAATCTAAGTGACTTGCTGTCACAAAGCTCATGGACCACACAGCTGGGATGTGAGCCTGTCAAGCTCCAAGGGTCACACTCTGTCCCCTGCACTGTGCTGCCACACGCTGGGGGGAACTGGCTTTCACTGGGCGGCCTCATCTCATCTCTGGACTCTTAGATGGGCTGGACCGGAGAGCTCTCGTGGGCAAAGCTGGGGGTCCAGGCATAGCCATCTGTGCTGGGAGATATTATTGTTAAAGTAGAGACCAGACAGGTGAAGAACACACTGGCTCCCCCTCCCCAAAAGTGACAAGGCAAAACATTTAAAGAAATTTGACCTTGTCAATCTTCCTGGTTTGGGATTTTTTTTTTTTTTTTTTTTTTTTTTTTTGAGACCATATCTCGCTCTGTTGCCCAGGCTGGAGTGCAGTTGTGCAATCTCTGCTCAATGCAACTTCCACCCCCTGGGTTCAAGCAATTATTGTGCCTTAGCCTCCCAAGTAGCTGGGATTACAGGTGTGCACCACCATGCCCGGCTAATTTTTACGTTTTTATAGAGACAGGATTTCACCACGTTGCCCAGGCTGGTCCTGAACCCCTGGGCTCAAGCAATCCACTTGCCTCGGCCTCCCAAAGTGCTGGGATTACATGCGTGAGCCACCGCACCTGACCTTGGCCTGGGATTTTTGAGGAAGTGAAGTCTGGCTACCAGAACCTTCATGCCCCTGCTGACCTTCCGAGGCGCCTTCCTCCGCAGCAACGTTGTTGGGCAGGAAGCGGGCAGCTGTGGGCAGGGGAGCCTGTGCATAGCTGAGGAATCCTGGAAGGCCTGGAGTGCTCCACCTCCACCTGCATTGATCCCTACAGATGCCACATGAGTCAGTCGTGGAGCAAGAACGGGCCAGTCTGGACCCTGCCTCCTGCCTCCTCTCCTGCAGCCAGAGGGTGAGTGGCTGTGGCCGAGGAGCTCTGTGGCCACAGAGGGCTTGGGGTCCCATGGGCTAGAGCAGTGGTTCCCAGTGGGGTTGTATCAACCCCAGGGCGCATGAGGCAATTGATGGTGGGGCTTGTGGGCTTGTTTCCGTCTGCAAGCATAGTCGTTCCTGATTATTTATATAAAAATACATATTATTTTATTGTAAAATGCTTTTCTTTTTATTTCTCCTTTTTATAGTTAGGGTATTATATTGATATTTTAAATTATAGAGATGATAATTGTATCGATGAATTTCAATTCAGGATGGAAAAGTAGAAGTTAAATATTTGTTTTTAAAATGGGATATTGGGGCCAGGTGTGGTGTTTCACGCCTATAATCCCAGCACTTTGGGAGGCTGAGGCAGGCGGATTGCCTGAGGGGCAGAAGGTCGAGACCAGCCTGGCCAACATGGTGAAAACCTGTCTCTACTAAAAATACAAAAATTAGCTGGGCATGGTGGTGGGAGCTTGTAGTCCCAGCTACTTGGGAGGCTGAGGCAGGAGAATCACTTGAACCTAGGAGGCGGAGATTGTGGTGAGCTGAGATCGCACCACTGCACTCCAGCCTGGGCAACAGGACAAGACTGTCTCAAAAAAAAAGCGGCGTTGGATCCAAAAGGGCGACAGGTTCTGCTCAGCAGTGCTTTGTGCACTGTTGGGCCCTGCACCCCTACAGACTGCTGTTGGCCAATCCATACACATCATTCCCTCCAGGGAAGGTTGCAAGACGTGCCCTCTGCCACACCGAGGCTTCCTCCGGACACACTTTGTTAACATCAATGACTAGCAGCTCTAGCTTCAGATCCCTTTGACACTTTATGCGGCCTGACCTGCCTCTGAGCTGAGACAGGAGTGGATGCCTGGGTTCCTCGTTGGGTTCTGTACCCCTAAAACCCTGCATAAAGGTTCCTGTTCCTCCCTTGGCTTTCTGGGGGCTCACATTAAAAGATGTGCATCCCATAGGTCCCCTTTGGCTGTGTTGTACCAGGCAAAGCGTTCATTCTTTCAACCAGTGTTTACTGAGCAGCTCCCGTGTGCCGAGCAGTTTAGAAAACAAAGTGTAAGTTACTTCATTCCTGCCCAGGAGAAGCTCAAAATTCATGCGTGTTCCACAGGCTTTAATCAGTGGTTGGCAACTATTTCTCTATCCTAGCCCAGCAGAGAGATGGACACACTCCTGTCAGCGACAGTGGCTTGCTGGGGAAGCCTGTGGTTTGATCCTTCTACATCCTCACCCCATCAGGATCCAGCCTAGGGCATTTTGACACATTATCTACCCCTGGTTGGGAGTCACTGTGTGAGCCTGGGAAGAAAACATCCATAGTCACTTTCTGTGTTTCTTATAAGGGTGAGGGCAAAGAGAGAAACGAGGACCAGGAGAGTTACATCGAGGCTGACGGGGTCCCAGACATGGGCCAGCATCACGGGTCATCTTCTACTTGAGATATTTTTCAGATAACAGAAGTATAGAAGAAGGAAAAAGCAACTGTATTGAAATCTCCTAAATGTAGCAGATTTGGAGCCTGCAAACACTTCTTTTAGGGAGGAAGGCCTTAACCCACAAGGCCTCCCCGGCAGTCTTTGAGATGTTTGGAAATGTGTGCACAAGTGAAATTATTTTACCTACTTCTCTTGAACGCATGATGTCTCATATCCAATTTTATTTCTAAACATGTCTTTTAAAAAATAGTTATTTCTGTACACTTTTTTTTTTTGAGACAGAGTCTCGCTCTGTCGCCCGGGCTGGAGTGCAGTGGCTGGATCTCAGCTCACTGCAAGCTCTGCCTCCCGGGTTTATTTTACCTACTTCTCTTGAACGCATGATGTCT
>NW_012116888.1:167248-189055 GCF_000951035.1 Colobus angolensis palliatus | reverse complement strand
AGCCAGGATAGTCTCGATCTCCTGACCTCGTGATCCGCCCGTCTCGGCCTCCCAAAGTGCTGGGATTACAGGCTTGAGCCACCGCGCCCGGCCTTCTGTACACTTCTGATTCTGTTACTAGTAAGAACAATAAAACCTGATTGGCTCTATACCTCACTAACTGCTTTTTCATCTGGGTCACTACGAAAGATGTTAAATGAGATAGCCCCAATGTCTTTGAGTTTGTATATACGCATTAAAACACATAAAAAGTCATAGTCATGATTTTAAAACTTCACTCTCGAGTGTGTTAGAAGCTTCTCTGTGGTATTAAAGCGCTGAGGCATCATTGTTTTGATGTCACTGATTGCAATTTACTCCTACAGTTCACTTTTTGTCTGTTAGTGGTATCATCTGGCATTCTATGGAGACCTAGGTTGAATCTGTATGTTTGAAATGACAAAGTGAACCCCTGAAGGAACGGGTCTGAGGATACACTTCATTAGCTTCATTTTCTGTGGATAAACAATGGCAACACTTGGATACCTGAGGATAAATAAGGGACAACGGGCCATGGAATTGGAGAGTTTACTTTTTTTTTTTGGGACAGAGTCTCTTTCTGTCGCCCAGGCTGGAGTGCAGTGGCACGATCTCAGCTCCACCTCCCGGATTCAAGCAATTCTTCTGCCTCAACCTCTGAGTAGTTGGGATTACAGGCACACTCCACCACACCTGGCTAATTTTTGTATTTTTAGTAGAGACGGGGTTTCACCATGTTGGCCAGGCTGGTCTCAAACTCCTGCCCTCAAGTGATTCGCCTGCCTCGGCCTCTCAATGTGTAGGGATTATAGGCGTGAGCCACTGAGTCCGGCATCTTTTTTTTTTTTTTTTAAACATCTTCTTTGCATTTTGGAAGCTTGCAGCTTTGACACTGCTAAGGCCTTTCCTTCCTTTCCCTGGATTGACTTTCAGGTCCCAGAGCCTGCAGGGGCAGGTTCTCCAGGTAGATACCACGTCTCACTGGCCTGTGTCTTTAAACACTTGATTCTTACTCAAGGGCTAAAGGATAGTATTTATCAGAAAAACTGCTCAGACCCTAGAGCCCATACTTTTCCAGAAAGGTCCTGAAATATAGTGTAGTAGCTAATACTACAAAAATCAAATCTTCGAATTCCTACCCAGGGTAGAGAGGAAACAGAAAAGGACTGAGGGATAAACAATCTGGCAGAAATGCCTTAGGGGATCCTAGCGAGGGAGAGGAGAGAGGCAGGGGCAGGGGCAGGGGCAGGAGAGAGTTGGCCAAAGGGCCTTTCCTGTGCTTTTCCTATGCCCGGCCCATTCCCTGCCTCTTCTCCCTGTTACATCTGCTCTCCCCTCAGCTAACCTCCCTGACTAGACCAGTTTCTCTTTAGTCCCTCGCTCATAGGCCTCTATTTCTCAGGCCTTGGAGTCTTGCATTTGTGGTTCTTAGATTAACATGTGTCCCCACTAGACTCTCAGCTTCAAAAGGTAATGTCCTTTTGGCTCACTGTTGTGTCTACAGTATTTTATTGAATAACACATGTCACCCAGTTTATCATTACTCTTGTAGAACTACAGGGAAAGGGGCGAGGCAAAGAGTATGAGACAAGAGAAAGCGGAGAAAGGACATAAGGCTTTGGATTAGAACGCTGCTTCTAAACTCTCAGGAATGTGTCTCGCTAGGAGGTAGGACAGATAATTCTATTTGGGTAGTTTTGTTTTTTTTTTAACCTGATGTCACCTCTGCACTCTTGTTTTATCTATACCTTAGAGACAGAAGCACACCATTGCTTCCAAGACTGTGTGCAGACACTGACATTCATCTCCCATTTCTGGAAGAATTTTTAGCTGGGCATGTGGCCATCTGATACACATTTCCCTGCTTCTTTAGATGGGTGGGGACATGTGACCAAGTGCTGGCCCCTAAATTCTGGACAGAAGTAATGGTCCAACTTCCAATCTGTGACCTTAGGAGGGGTGTGCCTTCCCCTTCCTCTCTTCCCCCTTCCAGCTGGCTGGAGAGCGAAGTTGGTTGGGAGCCTTCTTTGGCCACATGGACGAGGCTGCCTCCGAGGGATGGTGGAGTCACAAGACAGACATAGTCTGGACTTGGCATTAGATTAGCATTGGGCTGTCACTTGGATGGCTGATGTGAGAGAGACGCATTTCCATTTGGGACTAGTGACAGCAGCTGAATTGACATCTCATTCTGGCATCGTCTTGAGCAGTCAGGAAATGAAGAGAACAGAAGCAGCATCTCTGGGGTAGTGAACTAGTGGTAAAAATGTGATCATTTATTTGTAGAATAAATGACAGTACTTTGGCTGTCACAGTGATTCCTGCTTGGTAAACTGGGAACAGTTCAATAATTTATCTTGCTCAGATGTGTTGTTTCCTTATCATCACCCTAGTCCTCATTTCCTTACTTTAAATAGAGATAGGAGTTAAAAGTTCCGGACCTGAAGCCAGACAGCCCTGATTTTGAAATTGCAGGACTGACATTTACTAACTACTCTGTTTCCATAACCATGTCATAAAGCTATTGTAAGGGTATAGTGAGATAACGGACACGGAGCTTGGCCAGAGTAAGCACTAAATAAGGGTTTTCTATGCTATTATAAGAGACTGTGTGTGTGTGTGTGTGTGTACATTAGTCAGGATTTTTTCTTTAGCAACTAAAGGAAACCTAATGAAATTGGTTTGAGAAAAAAGAGAATTTATTGGCTCATATAACTAAAAAGTCCAGGGTTAGCCCAGCTCCAGGCATAGCATTAACCAGGGAGTCAAATCAGGCACTGGACATAGTTTGCTCTCTCCAACTCTCAAGTTTATTCCATGTTGGTACTATTCTCTGGCAGGTTTTGTCCATGGGGTTATAAGATGGCTGTCCCCAAACTCCAGATTTCTCTCTTTTCAGCTACTCTACCAGGAAGTATCTAATGAAAGTCTGGGAAATGATGCCTCACTGGTTGTGAGACACTATCCCATCCTCCAATCAATGCCACTGGCCAGGGAAATGCCCAGTTTGGCTTTGCCAGGCCTGGGTCACATGCTTATACTGGGGTTGAGCCCATTCTTCTTAAACCACGTAGATTGTCAGCAGGAAAGAGGTGGTAGTAGGGAAATTGGGGTGCTTTTTTTGTGAGACAGAGTCTTGTTCTGTCGCCTAGGCTGGTATGCAGTGGTGTGATCTTGGCTCACTGCCCCTTTGTTTCCCGGGTTCAAGTGATTCTGCTGCCTCAGCCTCCCGGATAGCTGGGACTACAGGCGCACCCACCACACCTGGCTAATTTTTGTATTTTTAGTAAAGACAGGGTTTCACTACGTTGGCCAGGATGGTCTTGAACTCTTGGCCTCAAGTGATCGGCTCACCTCGGTCTCCCAAAGTGCTAGGTGTGAGCCACCACACCCAGTTTGGGGTGCTTTTATTAGAAGGGGGAGTACATGCCAGCAGGCAAGAACTTTCTTTTTTTTTTTTTGAGACTGAGTCTTGCTCTGTCGTCCAGGCTGGGATGCAGTGGCACGATCTTGGCTCACTGCAACCTCTGTCTCCCAGGTTCAAGCAGTTCTGCCTCAGCCTCCTGAACAGCTGGGATCACAGGCACAACCACCACACTTGGCTAACGCTTGTATTTTTAGTAGATGGGTTGGCCAGGCTGGTCTCAAACTCCTGACGTCAGATGATTCACCCGCCTCGACTTCCCAAAGTGCTGGGATTACAGGCATGAGGTACCATGCCCAGCCTCAGGAACAGTATTTTATAGTATGTAAAAGACTCAGTCGAGTGCCTGGCATAGTGAGCACTAATAAATGTGAACCATCATGCTTCTCCTCTGTCTTCTGGTTCATGGTCATTCTGCACAGAGCTACCATACATAATCCCCCCACCTTTCTTTCTTTAAAACTTGCTTTACACTCACCTCCTCTAAAAAGCCATCCCTGAACAACGTTAGGCTTATTTCTGCAAAGGCCCGTATTTCCACTACAATTCCCTATGAAGCTCCTTCCCAAATTACGGGCCCACCTTCTTTCTTTTCCACTCTCCCTCTTTCTTGCTCCCTATGTCTAGGAGCAGCTATTTACTAAACAAGAGGGTTACTGATTATCTACAAAGAGCCCCAGAATTAGGGTGCAGTTTTCTGCAGCTGCTGTACCATCCACAATCATTTCCACATCCTTTTGTGTCTGGAAGACTCTATAGTCTGACGAGGCTGTTCAAAACCTCCAACTTGCCATTTTGAAACTGATACATTATTCGACACCAACAGTTCAACCTACACTGTTATTGCTGGTACCCAGGGTAATACTGTGAGACATCCTGCAAGCAACTAGCAATACAGAAAATAAAACTGCTCTTTTGAGAACTAATCTTTAATCTCAAGACAATGGTTTTGAGGAGAGAGACATAAAACCACCATAAAGAGACAACTGACTCCTAGGCCTGGGGTCAGGGGAGGGATTTAGGTGGCAAAGATGGACCATTCTAGAAGCCAGAAAAAAAGTAAGCGCACAAGCAATGGATGGCAGTGCAGGATCAATCATGAGAACCTGGTCAACGGACTTAGGACAGCGTCTGAGATCTGAGGCAAGAATATTCCTAACACAGGACTCGCTTCAGACTCTCTAAGCCTGGTGATTTTCAATATTTGATTCCTCTAAGTCCCATGTTCAGACTCTGTGATCTCTAAGCAGCCCTCTGAGCATTATTTGGCTTCACAGGTAAAGTTAACTCTAATTCCTGCATTTTGGTGACAATTTTATTTTGTTAGGTATATTTAGGATTTACAACATGATGTTATGGGATACACATAGATAATAAAATGGTTGCTATAGTGAAGCAGATTAACATTATCATCTCACAGTTTTTCATGTGATAAGAGCAGCTAAAATCTACTTACTTAACAAAAATCCTAACACAATTGTATTAACTTTAGCCCTATCTCTAGGCTTGTTCGTCTTATCTGCTATTTTGTATCCTTGGCCTACATCTCCCCATTTCCTCTTCTCCAATCTATGGTAAGCACTGTTTGTGTACTTGAGCTCCTTTTTTTAAAAAAATTAAATATTCCACATGTGATATCATGCAGTATTTCTCCTTGTGTCTGGCTTATTTCACTTAGCATGTTCTCCAGGTCCATCTATGTTGTGGCAAACAGCAAGAACTCTCTCTTTTCCAAGGATGAATACTATTCCATGGCATGCATATGCCATATTTTCTTTTATTTGTCCATTGATGGGCATTTAGGTTGTTTCCACATCTTGGCTATTGAGAATAACACTGCCACAAACATGGGAGTGTAGATATCTTTATGAGGTGACGATTTAATCTTTTTGTTTTTGAGACGATGTCTTGCCCTGTAACACAGGCTGGAGTATAGTGATGTGATTCTGGCTCACTGCAACCTCCACCTCCCGAGTTCAAGTGATTTTCCTGCCTCAGCCTCCTGAGTAGCTGAGATTACAGGTGCCCGTCACCACGCCCGGCTAATTTTTGTATTTTTAGTAGAGACAGGGCTTCACCATGTTGGTCAAGTTGGTCTCGATCTCCTGATCTCAGGTGATTCACCCACCCCAAAGCGCTGGGATTACAGGCACGAGTCACCGCACCTGGCCGGTGATTTCATCTTGTTTGGGTACATACCTACTGGAAGAGGGTCACGTAACAGTTCTATTTTTGATTTCTTTAGGAGCCTCCATACTGTTTTCCATAACGGCTGCACCAATCTACATGCCCACCAACAGTGTACTAGGGTTCTCTTTTCTCCACAATCTCATCAACATTTATCTCATGTCTTGTTAATAAGTCATTCTTATAGAGTGAGGTGATAGGTCACAGTGGTTTTAATTTACATTATTCTTAAAATTAATGATGCTGAACTCCTTTTCATATCTATACCTATTGGCCATTTTTTATGTCTTCTTTGGAGAAATGTCTGTTCAGGTCCTTTGCCCATTTTTAATTATTTGTTTTTCTACAATTGAGTTGTAAGAGTCTATCTCTTATTGAAAGTCTGCTGCTATTACAGGTTTACAGCTCAGTTTTTTTTAGCTTTATTATAAATCTGATTTTCAGAAATAGATCTGCGTTCCTTAAAAAAATCTAGTTCCTGGATGAGGCTCATAGACCTTTGATCAAAGTCCATTCTCCTTGGTAATGAATGTTCCTTGTGAGGTTTCTTGGGACAGCCAACTGGTGTATCCTTAGACAAACTCCTAATTCTCTATGCAAAGCCATTATCACAGTTTTCTAAAATAAGTAAGATAAACAAGCAGGAACTAACAGAAATTTAATGTTGTTTTAAGGTAATACTTAAATATTAAGAAAGCCAAAATTTAAAATGTGTTGACTAGGTTTTTCTACACATTATATTTACATAATGACTAAGGTAAAACCTTTCCACAAATAAGTTGCCCAGGAGGAAGAAAAAGCAACCTACAACAGTCTCTGGGGCTTGCACTGCCTTCTCAGGCCAGCTATCCCCTAGCTGAGCAAAGAACTGAAGTGAAGAAGCCAGTGTCCACTCCCCACCCCTCTCCCCTGCCCCCCTTTTGTTACTTGAAGTGTTTGAGTAACAAATGCAAAACTAGATTTGGATATAAAAGCTAGATGGCC
Organism: Colobus angolensis palliatus; assembly: GCF_000951035.1. NCBI lineage: Eukaryota > Metazoa > Chordata > Mammalia > Primates > Cercopithecidae > Colobus > Colobus angolensis. Next base: position 182,442 of record NW_012116888.1, on the reverse strand, counting down.
ACGCCCATTCAGGATTGTGTTTCATCTGAGACCTGGCACAGGAAAAACAAGAATTATCTCTCATTTACAAGGATACTGTGATGGAAGTCAGAGATCACACATAAATTTATGATCTCTGAGCAAAGGCACAGCTAGCATAAGCTCATCTGTAAAATGAGGGGTTTTGACTTGGCCATCTGTCAAGGTCCATTCAGCCTGTCAAGCTAGTGTCAAAGTTCAGAACTTCCACGATGAAAGGACTTGCCCTCTGCTAAGGTGGGTGCAGAAAGAAAAGTCCCATTATATTGTGGGACCAACCTTCTGATATAAAAAACTATGTTGGGATTAAAGTAGATCAATAAAGTATAAATTTTTATCATAGTTGTAGGGTATTAAAAAGTTTGAAATTTATGTATACTGTAAGACTGGCAAACTACAGTCTTAAACACATAAAGCAAAGATTTTCCCATGGGGAGATAAAATTTGAGACTAAGCCCAGTGAATTACTTAAGTCCTGAGAGTCCATAATCTGCATCCACGATGCCTCTCTATTACACACTTTTTTCCAGGTCACTTGGACAAGAATACTTCTTGTCTTATGGAGGTTCTGAAACACCTTTTTAAAAAAAAGCATCAAGAAATTATGATTCAGGGGTTTGAAACCCCAGTGTTACAGGCAAAGCCTCATTTCTACGGAATATAAAACATCTTGTTTCTTCCATTTCTAACAGTTCATCAAGAGAAGCCACTACCAAATCGTGTTCCTGCAGCATTTCCGGGTAGCGGGACACTGCTCGCTCAATCCTCGACGAACGCCGTACAGGAGTGATAAGTTTCATGTCTTGCGCTTCTGGCATCCCATTTATTCTGAGAGACAGCAAGAGATGCATTAAAAACCTTATCATTTAAAACAAGTCTCTTTATTATTTTTTGTTTCTTATTCCATAACAAAAACAGGGAAGATATTTTAACATAGGGCGATGCAAGAGATATGTCTAGAGCAGCTTTCATCTGAAGATGGCTTTTTCCAGGAGTTCAAGACCAGCCTGGGCAACCTAGTAAGACACTATCTCTACCAAAAAATATAAAAATTAGCTGGGCATGGTGGCACATGCCTGTAATCCCAGCTACTCAGGTGGGTGAAGTGGGAGGACTGCTTGAGCCCAGAAGGTCAAGGTTGCAGTGAGCTATGATCACACCATTGTATTTCCGTCTGGGCAACATGGCAAGACCCCAGTCTCAAAAAAAAAGGCTTTTCCCTGATTTCCAGAATGTATTGGGTGGTGTCCATCTGTTCTTGGATGGCGTAAGCATAAGGATTTATTGAATTAAGTATGAAGTGTGACTTTTATTTGAATAATAAAATATTTTGCAAATATTTGGCAGTTGGTGTTTATTTATTCTATAAGTTTTCAAAACAGGTGACAGGTTTTCAGGAAATGGGGCCTAATATCAAATTTGGTTGAATTAATGAATTCCAAGATTCTTTCTAGCTTTTTTTAAAATTTTTTTAAAGACAGGGTCACTCTGTTGCCCAGGCTAGCGTCCAGTGGTGCAATCACAGCGCATTGCAGCCTCCACCTCCTAGGATCAAGGCATCTGCCCACCGCAGCCTTTCAAGCAAGTGGGAGCACAGACACGTGCCAGCATGCCTGGCTGATCTTTGTTTTTCAAAGAGTTGGGGTCTCCCTGTGCTGCCCAGGGCAGTCTTGAACTCCTAGGCTCAAGCAATCCTCCTGCTTGGCCTACCAAAGTGACAGGATTACCGGTGTGAGCCACCATGCCCAGCTCTTTTTCCTGTAGTGGGAAAATGGTGTGTCTCAGAGAGTTTAGGATTGGAAGAGGCTCAGCTGTGCTTTCCAGGAAACTAAAACACAGAACTGTTGTCTTGGTGCCCTTGTCTGGAATTCTTTCCAGATCATGATCAGAGAAGAGTGGTGCTACACTCACATTTTAGAAAATGACACTGATGCCCTGACATGACTCCTTAAATTACTATGGATTCTGCCTTAAATTTATACTCGTTACAAAATAAAACGCTTCTGACTTTATGAGCAGTCTCTGACTAGTACATACTCCACTGCTCTCCCTGTTCTTAGAGGGGTATTCACTGTCCCTTTCCTCCCACAGCTACAGAGTTTGCTCCTGCTTGGGACTTTGTGCCCCATCTTATTGCCCTAACCCTACTCAACTGTGTCAGGACTTGCAGGAAAGGCAGATAGGATCTGCAAGTGCAGGACAAATGAGAGTGAAAAGGTAGGAGAGACCTTAGGAGGGCAGGGGTGACTGCATTCTAATACCCCTCCTGACTCTGGCAGTACTTTCCTCACTGCAGGTCAGGTCTCATTAGGGTGGTGAAAGGGGGATGGTGTGTGCAAAGAAAAGACACAGACCTTCCTGTCAATGGTTCCAACCTCCCCTCATTCTCAGTTCTTTCGTGAATGCCAAAGATGGATTAAGCCATTTGAACCTCATATGAAGCAGAAGTATCTATAAGCTGCTGTTACTCTAGATCTATGAAGGAAAAACTGAGACTTGGGCTAGAATTAAGTGTGTAAACACAAAGCCTGCTTTAGAGTCTGCTTACCTAGGGATTGGACCAATCTGTAATTTGATACCAGGATAATTATGCTGTTCTGCCTTGGCTATTTGGGGTGTTGCCATGACTTGTTCCCTCTTTTTTGGAGAAAGACAAGACTTCACAGATTCCATCTTCTTGGCCAGCTCTTCCACTGATGTTATATTAGTTTCAGTAACTAAAGAATCAGAAGTAATTCCTGTGTATGTAAGATCATGAAGGAAGTAAGATTTAGCAACTTAATATTTCAACTAAAAATCAATAATGAAAAATACAAACATACAATGATTTCCCAGTGATCTTCATGGGCTCCACATACTGAATAGTGATTGATTTGAGGTGTGACCTATAACTTGTTTTTTCATGTTAAGCCCTGTAGCAATGTCCTGCTACATCAGGCTACCCTCCTAGCCAGCCCTGCAAACAGCTGTAGGTAGATTCCTGACACCCTTTCAAGACTCTGAACACATCCCCAGTCTCCTATTCACTCTCAAGAGAACTCTCTTAGGGACTATCACTGGCCTTCTACCCTTACACCACACCTTGGATCAATTTTCTTGAGTCATTAAGGTTAACTCACACAACCTCCCAATCCCATTCCTACCCAGGATGACCACATGGTTACTGCCTTGGACAGTGGGTAAAAACTGTCTTGCATTAAGTTTTCATGGTAGCCCAAACACAATCACGAAAATGAAAGGAAGGAAATCAGACTGTGCCAGGCACACCGTGGCTAGAGGCTGACACCCTAAGTGAGGCCAAGAGGGTGCAACAAAGGCATGGATTCCTGTCTTCTCTTTTTATTCAAGAACAGTCATGTTTTAACCAAATATCTGAATTGTAGTCTCATTCCCAAACAATCTACTATTACGTACATCTATTTTATGTCCTTCTTCCCACATGTAGTAAGTTACTTAGCTACACGACCGGATTGTTCCCCAGTTAAGTCTACTCTTTTTTTTTGAGATGGAGTTTTGCTCTTGTTGCCCAGGCTGGAGTGCAGTGGCGCAATCTTGGCTCACTCCAAACTCTTACTTCCTGGGTTCAAGCGATTCTCCTGTCTCAGCCTCCTGAGTAGCTGGGATTACAGGCACGCACCACCACAACCGGCTAATTTTCATATATATATATATATATATATACACACACACACACACACACACACATATACATATATTTTTAAGACAAGGTTGTTCACCATGTTGGTCAGGCTGGTCTCGAACTCCTGACCTAGGTGATCCACCTGCCTTGGTCTCCCAAAGTGCTAGGATTATACAGCCTAAATCTACTATTAAAGGACAAAGATTTGTCACCTTCTAAGATAACAAGAATCCAATTTATTTTCTAAGGATAGCTTGTTTTTTCTTTCCATTCATACCACAAGTATCATAAGCAATTATAATGTCACTTGTGATTGGCACAATATATTTCTCATAGAAGTCTTCTAAAGGTTATGACCACTGACAGTAACGGTCAATCAATTGACGAGATTCCTGAGATAGCTATTTTTAAAGGGATAACAAATTTAGATGAGTATGTTGGTGGGTTTATTATGATTAAACATGTAACTTAAGGCATTTTTCCTTTCTGCCTCAGTCTCTTCCAGTAAAGAGCTGTTTGTCTTCTCCCATCTAGGATTCCAGGGAAGTAGGACACTGCAGTCTAGGCTGTTCTGGTGGAAACAACCTTTGTTCAGTGTTGAGCAGTGTATTTACTTGTAATCACACAAATAAATCAGCTGATGACAATGGCTGAAAGGGCCAGGTCATGGAAACCAAGAAGTGAGAAGCATTTCAAGGGGATAATTCTTTTCTTCTTTTTCCTATATGTCCTGGATGACTTTTACTGGTACAGCTAGAGAAGATGAATTTAAATACAAAAATAATGGTACCTTCTGTGGTTTTGTTTGAGTCTTGCAAAATATTAAGAACAACTTCCCGCAACTCTTGTATTGGCTGGAAGGAAGGAAGAAAGAAAACATACAAAATCTTAAAAACATTCATGGAAAAAATTTGCTCAGGAACTTTAACTTCAAACAAATGTTTTATAATAAAAATGTTTCCTTTTAAAATCTCGTCTAACTATAAGTCTTTTGTCTAGCTTGACAGTTTTACAGCTTCATGAGAAAAATAAAGGAACACAGAAAATTATGATTAAGTGTTGGCACACTTGACTTAATCAACAGATGTATTTAAAGTTGTCCATAATGTAATTTGTCTACATTGAATTCTATTTTCCTATTGATTTGTATAACACATCAAATATGTATTCCCGCATAAAGATTCTCGCCCAATGATGTAAAGCTAGCCATACAGAAAATGCATAATATATATATTTATTTATTTTCTTGAGACGAGTCTCGCTGTGTCCCAGGCTGGAGTACAGTGGTGTGATCTCAGCTCACTGCAACCTCCGCCTCCCGGATTCAAGCGATTCTTTTATCATAAAAGTCATATATATATTATAGAAAAATTGAACAATAGGTTAAGCTTAACAAATGAAATCACCCATAATTCCATCGACCAAATACAATTTTTTTTTGAGATGGAGTCTTGCTCTGTCACCCAGGCTGGAGTGCAGTGGCGTGATTTCGGTTCACTGCAAGCTCTGCCTCCTGGGCGCCATTCTCCTGCCTCAGTCTCCTGAGTAGCTGGGACTACAGGTGCCCACCACCACACCCGGCTAATTTTTTGTATTTTTAGTAGAAACGGGGTTTTACCATGTTAGCCAGGATGGTCTTGATCTCCTGACCTCGTGATCCACCTGCCTCAGCCTCCCAAAGTGCTGGGATTACTTACAGGTGTGAGCCACTGTACCCAGCCCCAAATACAATTTTTTATGAGAGGGAGTCTCTGTCACCCAAGCTGGAGGGCAGTGGTGCGGTATCAGCTCACTAGAAACTCCACTTCCAGGGTTCAAGTGATTCTGCTGCCTCTGCCTCCCGAATAGCTGGGATTATAGGCATGCACCACCCCATCTGGCTAATTTTTCTATTTTTAGTAGAGATGGGGTTTCGCCATGTTGGCCAGGCTGGTCTCGAACTCCTGACCTCAGGTGATCCGCCTGCCTCGGCCTCCCAAAGTGCTGAGATTACAGGGATGAGTCACTCTGCCCGGCCAAGATACAATCTTTGTAGGCATTTTAGGCAATTTTCTCCAGCTTTTCCTTTCTTTCTTCTTTTATTTGTTAACATACTTGGAAAAAAAACAAAAAACTTTTATGGAAAAGTAATTTTCTGATAAAATTATCTGAGATAGCCTTCATTTTTCAAGTATGTAAACTATGCCATGAAGCAGAAGTTGTACTTTCCCACAAGAACAGTATAGTTGGAAGTTTGTCTTCCTTACCTGTGACTCTGTATCAAATAGATATAAACTGACAATAAAGCATAAAAGCAAAGCTTTCCATAGATTTTTTTCAAAATCCAAAAGAGAATTATGATTTCAGCTAAATGAATGGGAATAAACACATAGAATATATTACAAAGAGTGAATTCCATAAAACATTCATCAAGTGTATTTTACATTTGTATAGCTTTCTGGTTAAAGATGGTGGATTAAATATACCTTTATTTCTAATCGCTCTTGAAAAGCAACTGAAAGGATAATAAAGGGATTAAAAAGAGGCAATAACCACAAAACATAGGAGAGAATAAATGGTGATAAGGTTTTGGAAGCTTCAATGCAGAAGGAAGAGAGGTAAACAATTTGATTGACTTGAGAGAGCCAAATCCCAAGCTGGCAGTGTGGCTGAGAAACAAGCTGGCAGAACGGCTCAGGAATGTGTGGCAGAACGGCTCAGGAATGTGTGGTAGGGCCCAAATTAGGAGGATTCTTTAACATCTGTTCAAAAAGCAGTCAGACTTCCAAATCCACCCTGCACCCTGCCTGGTAACTGTGTCTGACTCCCTTCATCCTAACAGAAAACTGGGGATGTATTCTCCAAGTCTCTGAGGGAAATCATGCAAGATTGGGATAGGGTGCTTTCTCAGAAAAGGAGATAAGCAAAAGTTTCCATGTTGAGGGTTGAGACTCCCTGCTCTCTTCTCTCCCACAGCACTGGCAGTCTGGTTTCTAGCTCCCAGGAAGGAGATTGGAACATACTTCTGCAGAGAACTTGTCCAGCTTAAGAGTAACGACCTAAAGATACTGATATTGAGGGTTTTCTAACTAATCAACTCAGCCAGATCACCCTGTGGTGAAGCCCCATCCATGTGTCTAGAGTTTTAAATAAGCTTTTTCAGACCTACTTTATGTATGTGCAAAGAGCCCAGTTTCACCAGCATCTGTGTAAAGCGTTTAATGAATAGAGAACAAAACAAAATAGAACAAACAATAACAACGAGAGAGAAAGAAATGAAAAACATTGGAGAAGAAACAGAAAATGTAGAAAGAAGAAAACTGATATGGGTTCTAAAAAACAAGGGATCCACCCAACTTAAGAAGGATGTAAAGGGAATCTAAAGGTGATGGTAAAGAGATCCCAGAAAGACAGCTGGTGAAGATGGCAGTAAAGTGCAACTTGTTCAGTCTGGAATAAGCCAGAAGGGTCTAGGAGAAAGGTCTCTAAGGAAAAGAAATCAGTAGACTATCTGATGTTTTCAAAGTATTGAGGAACTCAGACAATTAGAGTTTGTGACTTAATTATATATAAATACTCAGAAAACTAAGCAAAGGCAAAACAAGACAGTAACTCCAGGAAGAGTAGAAAGTTCTGCTTGAAAGGTAAAGTAATCATAGTATATATTACATGGCTCAACATACTGATATATTTCTTATATATTCATTAACAATGTGAATGCTAAATAGTGACCTCAGAATTTCCATGACTCTAATGAAAGTATGAAGAATGGCAAAGGTCTATAAGGATGGTAAATAGGGGTGTGTATTTGTGCGCACTGGGGATCTGCGTATGTATGTGTGAAAGAGGGCTAAATCTTCATTCTGCATAGCTGGAATTCCATAAATCATATCTAAAACTGAAAAATCAAGAAACAGAAACATGTTTTCTGAAACTACAGAGGTTAATATAAAAATAATCAGTTTGCTCTGGGAAGGGGGAAATGGCAGGGAAGGAAGACAGAGGCCTTACTGAACGAAACTCACCAAACTACTTGACTGTTTGAACTATGTGCATGTACAATTCTGATTTTGAACCATTATGGAAAAAGGTACCACAGAATATGGAATATGACATGGAAAATGACATTTTAATGAAAAGCGTTATAAAGCTATTTGATGCAGTTTTTGTAAATAACTATATAGTTTTTCTTAATAAACTTTCAAATTAAAAGTTATTTATGTAATGGCTCTGAATTACTGACTTAAGGATGTTGATGTATTGGGTTTAATATATTTTTAGGTTCTTTATGGTAAGGTATTACTTTATAAGTGTTGGATACCGATGTTGCAACCTTCTAACCACCATATTATAAACAACAACAGAGAACTCACATGAAAGAGAATTTTAAGAAGTTACCCACCCAAGACAGATACTCACTGTTGCCCCATTTTTAATGGCCTCTTCATATAGCCCGATAACATCAAAGGTGCCTTTACTTGCCAACAACTTTGCTTTGCAGATCCAGAATTTAGCGAATTTTTCAGCTTCAGGAATGCTGGACAATATGTTAAGTATTTCATCAGAAGGTACACCCTGAAAAAAACCAAAATATCCAGAGGTAATTATTCCATTTCACTGTTAGTCTCACATCTTCTAATATTTATTACAGCAGGTATACAGAAATTGGTTTGATCACTAATATTTTTGAACTATAAAAAAAGTCAATTTTACTGAGGTACAATGTACATGTAATAAAATGCACCTGTTTTAATTATCCATTTTAATGATTTGAGACTTTTTTTTTTGAGATGGAGTCTCGCTCTGTCGCCAGGCTGGAGTGCAGTGGCATGATCTCAGCTCACTGCAACCTCCACCTCCCGGGTTCAAGCAAGTCTCTGGCCTCAGCCTCCCGAGTAGCTGGGACTACAGGCACGTGCCACCACACGCTCGGCTAATTGTTTGTATTTTTAGTAGAAACGGGGTTTCACTGTGTTAGCCTGGATGGTCTTGATCTCCTGACCTCGTGATCCGCCTGCCTCGGCCTCTCAAAGTTCTAGGATTACAGGCATGAGCCACCACACCTGGCCTAATTTTTTTTTTTTTTTTGAGACAAGGTCTCACTCTGCTGCCCAGGAGTGCTGGAGTGCAGTGGTACGATCACAATGCGCTGCAACCTCTACCTCCTGGGATCAGGCAATCCTCCCACCTTAGCCTCTCAAGTAGCTGAGACCACAGGCATGAGCCACTGTGCCTGGCTTCCTCATCATTAAATTTTAAGAGTTATATAAGACCAAGTAGAAAATGTTTATCATAGCTGAAGGTACGAAATATGTTCATTTTTACATGGTACAAAAACAAAACATATCATAAACATTTCTTACATAGTCATAATATTCCATATTTATAATAATGAGAACACTGAGTAGTGATCAGAATTTCCATAGGACTAATAGCAATGTAAAGAATGACACAGGCGTGCAAAGGTCATAGGGGTATATGTGTGTATGTGTTGGGGATTTACGCAGGTGTTTATGAAACAGGGCTAAACCCCACAAAAAGAAACTTTGAAATGGATTCACTGGTTTGGTTCCCTTCTGGCTTGTGCTGCAAGCAGGACAGGGATATGGACCCAGAGGAATGGGGAGCACTACCATGTCCAGAAATCCAGGTATTGGCACACTCAGCCAAGCAGCACTATCTACTGCTATTGAAATGGGGGAGACACAAAGAGGTTAAGTTCACAACTGAGAATCACTAACATTTGAGAAAACCAACACTACATGAAAGAAGCATAAAATTCAACAAACAAGAATGAACACTGGAGCAAAGAGGAATATTTTTAAGAGTATCACAGTCAATATCTTCAGAGTGATGAGACTGTATTGCTATCATGAAACTAGAATGGGCTGTTAGGAAAAATAACCAATAGAAGGGTAGAACAATTGCACGGGCACCGCTGAAGATACATCTGTGAGCTGAAAATTCAGCTGTGAAATCCTCCTAGAAACCAGTGCAACAGAACAACAAACAGTATGAAAACAGTATTTAGAATTCTGAAGGATATATCCATTACTCAATAATTCTAATATCCATCTAAGAGAGTTTCTAGAAGGAACAAAGTTAAACACACAAAGTGGTTGTAGGAGAAAACTTTCAAGAAATGAACAAAGAAACAGTTGTTCAGACTGAAAGGCTCTCAGAGAGCTAAGTAGGATGAATGGGAGAAAAAAATATAAAAACTTAGAAAACCAAAGATAAAAAGAAAATCATAAAAGCTTCCAGAGAGGGGGAAGAAAAGGATTATCTATAAAGGAATGAGAATCAGACTGAAGTGAGACATTAACAAATCAACAACTCCAGATGCAAGAAAGAAAATGAAGCATTCACTTAAATTTTTCCAGGGAAAACAAGCTGAAATTAAGAAATTTCCCCCAGCCAAACTATGATTCCAGCATGAAGGCAAAATAACAGTTTCACGAGAATACAGACTCAAAACGTTTGCCATTCAAAAATCATAAATTTACTAGTGAGTAAACTTTAGAACTCACATGAAAGACTAGAAACAAAAGTAACTGCAGGCCAGGCGCAGTGGGTGGTTCATACCTGTAATCCCAGCACTTTGGGAGGCTGAGGCAGAGGACTGCTTGAGGCTAGGAGTTTGAGACCAGCCTGGGCAACACAGTGAGACCCTGTATCTACAAAAAAATGTAAACAATAATGGGTGCAGTGGTGTGTACCTGTAGTCCTAGTTGCTCGGGAGGCTGAGGTGGAGGTTCGCTTGCATCCACCCAGGAGTTCAAAGTTGCAGTGAGTTATGATGGCATCACTGCACTCCAATCTAGGCAACAGAGTGAAACCCTGTCTCTTAAAAAAAACAAACCAAAAAAGGAACTTCAAGAAGAATATGATATATATTCTGCAAATCATGTTTGAGCTTACATCTACCACTTTATTTTCATTTCAGTGTATTATTTTTCTTATGAAATAAAACTAGATCAAGCACAGAAATGAGGAAAAAAAAGAATTCATGTAAGCTGAATTACAAAACAAAATGGCCGGCATAAGTTTAAACATACAAGTCATCATAATAAATGCGTATGAACTAAATTTGCTTTTTAAAAGCAGAGAGTTTCAGATTTGTTTAAAAAATGTAACTGTGTGCATTTATATGAGACATACCTAAAATAAGTCAACACATGAAGGTTTAAAGGAAAGGGATGGAAAAAGAACTACCAGACATATTCTAACAACAAAAAGCAGGTGTGGCAAAATTAATCAGACAAAAGCAAATCATGAATCTTTCTGTACCTAACAACATAACAGAAAAATAGAAAGTAAAAATTGACAGACATATGAAGAGAAATTGTCAATGACTAATCACAGTGCCAGGGAGAGACTTTTGCCTATTTCTTTCAGAAAGCAATGGATCAAATAAACAAAATAGGATATACATTCTTTTCAAACACTTTTGGAATATTTACCAAGAATGATCAGATATTAAGACCACAAAGAAAATTTCAAGAAAATCCATCAAGTAGAGTACACATAGGCCACATTCACCAACTACAATGCAATATAATTAGAAATTAACACCAGAAAAAAAACTACAAATCTGGAAATTAAAAGATATTCTTCTAAGATATTTTTTGGGTTAAAGAACTCAAAATGGGAATCTCAAGCTATTCAGAAATGAACAATGAGAAGATATGTCAGTTAGGAAGCTTCTGTGTGTCAGCCCCAAAACCCATCCTCTGCGTTGTGATGCTGGGGTTGAAACTTGTAAACCACTTTCTGCTGGGCACCAGCTCCCTGCTCAGCTCTGCCACTAGGGGGCACGAGAGGGAGGCTGCAGGGATGGAGAAGGAAGACACTTGCTTCGGCCTATTTGCTTTCCTTACCCCAGCAATGGTCCCTCGCCCTGGCAGCAACAGTTGGTCCTAGCCTCCATCTTTTTTCCTCCCATTCCCCCCTCAGAGCCCACCTCCCTGTGCAGCTTCAAAGGCAGGAGCACCAAATGGAGAGTATCTTTTCCTCAAAATCTGAGCCCCAGCCCTGCAGGGCCTCTCCTCCAGCATCTGCTGGGTAGTATGCCTTCCTTACAGTTGGGAGTCCCGTTTCTACCAGGGTTTGTCTCTCCTGCTTCTTGGTTTTGATACCCTAACCTCTCTTTGTTCCCCTAGACCTAGTGGGTACTAGCTGCTTCCTGCAGTTATCACCACTGTTACCTCAGGTTCCTTTTTGCTGTCAGACCTGTGTATAGCACCTGCACCCCTTCTGATCCCTTCAGCATTTTGAGCGCTCACTGTGTGCTTTCACAGCCAGCATCTGTGCTCCCTTGTATGTGACCAGAGAGTGGGAAGTGCCTTGAGAATTCTTGTCCGCCTGAGGCAGCCATGAATAAATGACAATGGAAGCTTGAACACTGGAGCTCCCGTGCCTCTGATCAGGATGACTCGGAGAGATGTGAGAGTAACACTGTCTCCAGAACATCCCTGTGGGGCTGTGCCAGTCACCCTCCATGGACTCGCTTTTCTGATCCTACAACTTCACTCCCCTCCCAGTTTTCCCTGGAGTGTCTTCCGAATAAACTACTTTCACAGAGATTCTCCTCTTAGGGTTCACCTCTAGAGAACCCACATAAGATACTGTGTAACCAATTACATTATTTCTGTGGTTTGTTCTTCAGACTTCACCCTGACACATAATATGACCAAAGTAAAATTCAGAGGCAAATCTGCTATAGCATTGAACATATTTATAAAAAAAAAGAAATTCTCACTTTTAAATGATCTAAGGTTTCAATTAAAAAGCTAGGAAAAGAGCAATAAATATAAAAATAGATGCAGACATTGATGCAAGAGAAAAAATAATCAATAAAACTTGAGGTCTTTTAAAAAGATTAATGAGAAAAAATCTTTGGCAAGTCTAATTTTTAAAAAGTCACAACATTACTCAAGTTGACTCAAGATATATGAACCCTAAATAGAGCAATGACCCCATAATAAATTGAGAGGATATATACAAAATTATCCTCCAAAGAAACACGGTCCAGATGATTTTTATGGGCAAGTTTTTATCAAACCTTCAAAAAATAAAAATAATTCTCATGTCATACAAACTATTTTCAGTGTACAGGACAAAAAGGAAAACACTCAACTCATCCGCCTAAGTCAGCATAACATTGGTACTAGGAAAACACAAGACAACCAAAGTACATAAAAAAGTGAATAAAAGAATTCCAACTCACAAACATATAATACTTCCTTTCTCTCCACACCTATACTCTATGGACATGCATGAAAACAGAAAGAATGGCAATGGTGGTCACCTCCAGAGAGAAGTCTGGGATGCCTAAATATGCATGTTATAGAGGGAGAGGGCTGATCATTTATCTGTATTGTTTGAAATGATTTTAATAATAAAAAGGTACTCATGTTTTAAAATAATACAACAAAAACAAAAGAGGAAAAGAAAAAGAACTCAAGTTTAATTCCACAAGGAGAAATGTTAATATTTAACTGGCTGTTGTGAAAATGTTGCCTGGGGTAGATTTAAACTGAACTTTTTCTTTTTTTGGCTGATGTTCAACATTACCAGCCAAAGGACTGAATGAGTTTTGCTTTAGGGAAGGATCTTAGTATAGAAGTTTATTCCATCATTTTTTATTAATATATTTTTCCTTGCCTACCATCATACTCTTTGCCTATCATCTATTTTATCCTTATCTGCAGAATCCAAGATAAAATTTAAATACTACTTATAGCTACCCAGAGTATTTAGAATACTTCAACTTTACATATAAACTTGCCTTCTGACTTCAGTTTCAATGTTAAATGTGTACTCTTCAGAACCTGATACGCAAAGAAAGCAAAGTTCCTTTTGGAGCCAGTTTATTTGGATTAGTTTTCCAACTTCTTTGTGCCTCAGTTTCGTTTGTAAAGTGATCATAGTAACAGTGGTTATAATTATGTGAGGTAATCTCAGCTAAGTGCTTATAAAAGCGCAGACATACAAAAGCCACTGTTTATGGGCATGTTATTATTATTATTATTGCTATTATTACTCCATATTTAAAAGAGTAGCTAAGTTTCTGCTTAGATGAAGGGTATCTCTCCTATACTATATTTAAGAAAAATGTCCAAAAATTCTAAGACTTTGGGCCAAAGCTGGAGGAACTTATCTTCTTCACTCACCCCTTCGATGAGGTTCAGACATTCTGTCAGAGTGTTGTTAATTTTACTGGACAGTTCGAGTTGTGCTTTCTTTTCCTCCTCTTCTTTTTCAATGCTCTTCCAGAATGAAATATTCATTTCCTTTATTACTTTTCTTTTTGTTTTAATTTCCATAGGGGGCCGTTTATAGATTTTTCCCTTAGATTTCTGCCATTCTTCTAGTTGTTTCCTGAAATTCAATTAAAGGGAGAGTGGTTTTATTTATTTATTTTTAAACACAGTCAAGCTGCTAAAGTATATGATATGTATAGATCGAGTATAATTACTTTCAACTACAGACAAAATCAGGAGAATGGAATTAAAAAACAATTAATAAAAATAGATGCAGACATTGATGCAAGAGAAAAAAGTAATGGGTAATGGTAGCACTGGGTTGCGCCCACCCATGAGAAGGCAGACACCAAGATTCCTAGATTACACGTGGCCAGCACTTCAGACTTCAAATAGAATTTGTGATTATTATTATTCTTTGAAAGTTTTCACTTCACTATGTGCTACTTGACACTTGCTTTCCTAAGACATCCCTCTATTTTTGAGATGACTAACTTAGCACTTCATTTCTCTCACCATAAACTGTCACTCAACCCAAACCTACCAAGCCTGCATTCTACCCTCAATAAGGTCTTGGTGTGGGAAGCGACCCACTTAACCTAGTTCCTTAGCCCTCTCTTGACCAGACGTGACTCCTTCATAAGCTAGACCTGTAATTTCAGGGCTCTTAAGTAGCTGGCTCTGATAGTGCCAAGTCCTCAATCTTGCTGTCCGCCACTGTTCACCTTTTCCACTCCAGCTTCTAAGCAGGTGACAGACTGCTTTTTGGGGGTAGGGGCACCAAGACATGTAGACCTCATGTTTGGATGTAGGCACTCCAGTTTCTTTAAATTACAACTACATATTAATAATGACTTTCAAGTGTACATTTCAGCCCAGATCTCTCCCTGGATCCCCAAACTTTGTAAAACCCACTGCCTAGTTGATATCTTTTGATGTCTGACAGGCATTTCAAATTTAATACTGTGCATTTCAAATTTAATACTGTCCCAAACAAAGTTCTCGATTTTCATCTCTGCATCTGTTTCAAATTTTTCTTACTTTGGTAAATAGCACCCCAGGCTGTGTCACTGCCAAGGACTTTCCATGGCTCTTGGAATAAAATTCAACATATTTTCCATGGCTGAAAGGCACAGTGTAATCTGGCTTCTGCCTACCTCTCCAATCTGGTATCACACTAGTCTCCCTGTCACTCACCCCCTCTAGGAGCTCAGGTACCCTTGCAGTTTTTTTTTGTTTTTGAGACACAGTTTTGCTCTGTTGCCCAGGCTAGAGTAAAGTGGCACGATCTC
>NW_012116888.1:110615-166755 GCF_000951035.1 Colobus angolensis palliatus | reverse complement strand
ATGTTGGCTAGGCTGGTCTCAAACTCCTGACCTCAAGTGATCCGACCACCTCGGCCTTCCAAAGTGCTGGGATTACAGGCATGAGCCACTGCACCCTGCCTCTTTGAAGTTTCTTGATCCACTTATTCCTGCCTTAAGGTCTTGCATCTTCAGTCCTCCGCTCAAATGACACCTCCATGGAGAGGCAATTACCTGAAATTACCGTGCCTTATTTAGTCATTGTGTTGGTTTTCTGTCTCCTCCACTAGAGTGTGAGCTCTATGAAGGCAGAAATCTTGGCAGTCCAGTTCCTAGCACAGTGCCTAGCACACATAGCTATTTAATAACACACAGTAAAATTCACCTTTCAGTGTGCAATTCTGAGTTTTGACAAATGCCTGAAGTCAAGTAAGTCTATTATCAAGCTCTAAGACAGTTTTAACACCATCAATAATTCCCTTATGCTCCTTGGTAGTCAGTCTCGCCCCTAATCCCCAGCTCCTGAATATCACTGATCTATTTTTTGTCTTTATAGTTTTGTTTTTTTCCAGAATGCCAGTAACTAATTTTTGAATGAATGAATGCTACTAACTCTCATTTCTGACTCCAGAGCAAAATCCATGCAACGTTTATTATTTCAGCCCCAAATCCTGCCCCTCGCCTTCACTCCAACCACCTACTTGATGATAGAAGTTGAGACATCTGGCATGTGCTTCCTCCATGTTCCTAGCATTTTTCCCATCTCCTTAGCCTTCCTTCTAATCATAAATGAAAAGGGAACTTTCCCTTTCTAAAGGCAATTTACTCCTAGGACCTCAATACCACAGTTTTGTTTCTCTAGTACTTTCTATATATATCAATTAGCTCCAGAAGGGTAAAGACTGACTGGGTGCTCATCACTGTGTCTCCTAGCGCCTGGCACATTGCAGGTGCTGAAGAAACACCTGCAGAATGAGTGAATGAATCTCTCCCTTTCCAGACTCCTTCTCTTTTGTAATCAAACATGTTCAACATGCAACACAGTCTTATGACCAATCCTCTGTTGTCTGACCTAGACTGTGAGCTCCAGGGCTGGGACCCTGACTTCCTTATTCACCACCTCAAGGTCTCTACACTCACTTCTCTTTCTGCTCAGGATTGTCCTTCTTCTTGTCACCAGCCTCTCCTCAGAGTTAGGTCTCAGCTCAGATGTTGCTGTTGAAAGTACCTCTACTGATCCTTCTATCTAAAGCAGCCATTCCAGCCCTTCTCTCTTGATCACATCACCCTGAATTAAGTTGTTTACTTACTGTCTCTTCAGGAGGGCAAGGGGCTTGGTGGTGGTGTTCAGAGCTGTACGAAGCATATATGCATACCTGCTTGAAGTACAAAATAAGGAAATTTCTGACAAGCAGGTACACGTATATGCTTCTCCTGGGTAGAAAGTGTGAAAAATCCACTGGCTCAGTTTCAATCAATGTATGTTAATATTAACCAACATGAAATCTTGATTTTTTCTTTTTTTCTGAGACGGAGTTTTGCTCTTGTTGCCCAGGCTGGAGTGCAATGGTGTGATCTTGGCTCACCGCAACCTCCGCCTCCCGGGTTCAAGCAATTCTCCTGCCTCAGCCTCCAGAGTAACTGGGATTACAGGCATGTGCCACCACACCCAGCTAATTTTGTATTTTTAGTAAAAACAGGGGTTCTCCATGTTGGTTAGGCTGGTCTCGAACTCCTGACCTCAGGTGATCTGCTTGCCTCGGCCTCCCAAAGTGCTGGGACTATAGGCGTGAGCCAGCGTGCCCGGCCTGAGATTTGACTTCTACCATCTGAACCCTGCATTTGAACTGACTGCTCCTCTCTGTTTGAGCTTACTTGCCAAAACTTGGCCCACTCAGACTCATGGAAGTTTCTGGTTCTTCCCCGATAACTTTTCTGAACTTAACCATTGGTTTGCTTGACAAGAGACTGTCTTCTCACTTCCTAGCTATGTGAACTCTTACCTGTTCTATTGCTGTTCAGCCTAGCAGAGCACTTCTTGAACGTGTCTACATCTGCACCCCCTACTTCTTACTCATCCATTCTGTGTTTCAATTTCTTAAAAAAAAAACTATTTTAAGCATACAACTACAGAAAATGATTTATAACATATGTACCACCTAGCCCTGTCAAGTCTTAATATATTTGCTTGAAATCTTTTTTCAGATTATAGTTAAAAATTACTTAGGAGCTATTATTTATGGCCTATTTCCTGACCAAGTCTTCTTGATGGTCGATTTTCCTAATTATCTTAAGTTGCAAAAGTTTAGAATTAAAGCAAAGTACCTTCGATCCTCTGCTGTTGCCTTGTTTTTAATATTTGGGTTTGTTCGGGTCTCATTTATGGTTGTGACATCAGCTTTTTTGGGAGCGGTCTTGTTCAGAAAATGGTTCTGGGGAACAGCCTTTTTCAAAGTCCGTGCTTTTTGTTGAAAGTCATTATTGTCACGTTTATTACAACTGGTTCCATTTGGCCTTATACTAGGGGTGCTTGGAATGGCTGAATTAAATCTGTCAACTGTCATATTAGGCCTCTGGCTTATGGCTTTTGGTTTTTGCAGTACACATGATGTCTGAGGTATACAACAAGGTTGGGTGGACTTCTGATCTTGCTTGATGTCTGGATGTCTGTTGTTATATTCACCCTGAAGCAAATTGGGGTACGTTCTGGGTTTGGTATGTTTCATTCTCTGTTCAGTAACAGGGTATGACTGTAACTTAGTTTCATTTGGTCTTTCATATTTACCCCTACTAACCTTTACATCTTTGATGTTCTTGACCACTACTTTCTTTGATGACTGAACTTTACTAAGGGTCTGAATAAAGTGAGAGGGAACCGTCCTTGAGGGTTTTACTCCTGGTCTTGCAAGATCTGCTCCTCTAGAGAGTTGTTGTGATTTTACTGGGAAAGTCCTGCTTTGTGTTTCTCCAACAAATTGTTTATTAACTCTATCTTTCAGAACAGCACTATTAACTGAACTTTTGCCCAAGGCTTGTTTAGGAACCAAACTGTTCTTGGTTTGATTAGAAGAGTTAGTCTTTGGCTTACTTGTGGTACATAAATTAGGATCTGGCTTCCTCTCAGGTTCTGTTAAGATATGGGGCAAGTTCTCTTTGTTTGTTTCTTTTAGAAAGTTATCCAAAGATTCGTTTTCAACATGGGTATTATTCACAGAGTCTGTACATTTAGCATTTCCTTGATTTGTTAACTGCTGCTTTGTAGTTTTCAATTGCTCTATACTAAGTGACCCCACGGGTTTTCTTGACAGTTCTCCTGTTGTGGATGATCCAGCTTCACGCTGTTGAAAACTCTTGCTAGAAGGCTTAGAGTATGGATTAGAAGAAACATATTCTGAAGTCAGCCTTTTGCCCAGAAGTTTTGGTGGCTCCAACTTCGGCTTCTGGGACCCTGTAGTATTAGGTGGTCTGGGTTGGAGTTTAATGCTGATGGATCTTTTAGGTTTGACAGGCAAAACAACATGGTTGGTAACATCATTTTTGGGTTTAATAATCTGAAAAAACAAAGAAAATATATATTAAAAAATTCCTAACAATATCCTACTGTTTTTAAAATAATAAAAATAACTGTTTAACACATGCTAAAAAAAATTAATCATTTTTAGATTTTCACCTAAGAAAGCTGAATTCTCAGAAAGTAAAGAACGATTAATAGGTAGTTTTTGTGTTTTGTTTTTTTCTTTTGAGACAGGGTCTTGCTCTGTCATCCAGGCTGGTGTGCAGTGATGCAATCTTGGCTCACTGCAACCTCTGCCTCCTGTGTTGAAGCAATTCTCCCACCTCAGCCTCACAAGTGGCTGGACTACAGGCGTGTGTCATTACACTCGGCTATTTTTTTGTATTTTTAGTAAAGATGGGGTTTCACCATGTTGGCCAGGTTGGTCGTGAAATCTTGAACTCAAGTAATCCACCCGCCTTGGCCTCCCAAAGTGCTGGGATAAAAGGCATGAGCCACTGTACTTGTCCTAATAGGTAGTTTTTATAACTTGAGTTCCTATCAGAAATATATTAGAATCTTTTAGCTTGACAGAATTAAGCAGAGATGCAGTGAATATAAAAAACTTGCTCTTTCAAAAATGAATTTGCCTCAAACAGTAGTTGTTGAATGCCTATTATATCCTAAGTGCCCTCCAAAGGACCCTGAAAAAATATATACATAATGAACTTATGTTAGGGTACCTCCCAACAAATCTCTCCTAGTACTCTATAGTCACACTATATGTTTTTCAAACCACTACCTTTGTAAACATCACAGTATCACTCAAGAACCTCTGTCTCATCCCTGGAGATTGGTGACAAGGAGATAGGTGGCAGATGATGTGAAGTCTGAGATATGCTGCCACAGCTCTCAATAAACATGTAACATCTTAGTAGTCATATGTGTAAAATCAGCCAGGACAGGGTTTTAAGGTTAGAGTCTATGTTAATAATAAACAAATGTTTAGTCATGTGATTTATTTCTGGATGAGAAGGTAGGGCTAGATTACAGAGAACTCTGAAAACTAGGGGAGTTTAGAATTCATATGGTAAGTAATTGGGCAAGCCACTATGAATTCCTGAGCATCTATCATGAAAGCAATTACTCAGAAAGGAGAATTTCACAGAGATTTATGGAATATGTTTCCAGGGTAAGATATGGGAATGCTAGAGTTACTGCTCTATTTTTGATTTGACAAATATTGTGAAGAATCACTATATAAGCCTGGCAAGTATGTAAAGAATATCTAACCAGAACCATTTGGCATTAAGGGCAAAGAGATGTCTACTCCGGATGACAGTGGTGTGTGTGTTGTTGTTAGGGGTGAAACGGGGGAGAGATGTGAGTGGGAGGCAGAGAGATGGATGGTATACCCATAATGGCTATATCTGGATTAATCTCTGAGCACCAGCATTTACATACACCTTGGATCCCTCCATCATTGCTTACTGAAGAGGTGGAGGGATGTTGGCATGAAAGCTTCCAAATGTGTGTTAATTTTAGTTGCTCTTTCTTTTATATTAAAAACAAATTGATATAATCCACAAACCATAAAATTCACCATTTTAGTAAGTGCACAATTCTGTGGATTTTAGTACAGTCACACTATTATACAGCAATCACCACTGTCTAATTCCAGAACATAGTCATCACCCTAGAAAGAAACTTGATTTATTTGTTGGCAGTCACTCCCCATTTTCTGCTCCCTGCAGTCCTTGGCAACTGCTAGTCTACTTTCTGTCTTTATATGTCTACATATTTGCCTGTTTTAGATGTGTCACATAAATGGAATCATGTAACATGTGGCCTTTTCTGTCTGGCTTCTTTCGCTTAGCATGTTTTCAAGATTTACCCATGTTGTAGCACGTATCAGTACTTCATTGCTTTTTAAAATGAACTTTAGAGCAGGTTTAGATTCACAGTAAAACTGATAATAATAATAGTATCTATTATCTAGGAAGGATGCCACATATCCTGGTTTTCAAAAGATAGTTTTGATTTATGCCTGTTGGTCAAAGAGTACTGCTTTTTACTCTCAAAAATGTCCTGGTTTGGACATTAAAGCATATGGTCTACTTCCTTACAGGGTTGTTCTGAGTGAGGTAATGTATATAAAGTGTCTGGGTGTTAGTTGCTGTCATGTATTGAAAGTGTTATATAAATTGTCAAGCATTATGTAACTGTAATGATGACTATTATTTACGTCGTGTTTTTAGTTTCTCCTAAATTCTGTAATTCCCTTCCTGAGTTCATTTTTTACTTTTACAACTGTGTAAAGCAGATAAGGTAGGTATCATCTTCATTTAAGAGTTGATGTACTGAAATCAGTACTTTCAACTTCCAGAGATGCCTCAGGGAACTCTGACTGAGGGCCCTTTCCAGTAGATTTTTCTTTAAGACTCGCATGCTACACTGGTTCAAGCTACATAAAGTAAAAGTGTAACCCAGTGCTTCCCAAACATTAAATCATTGTGCATAAATTTTGCCTTATATACATTTTGCTATCCTTCACAGTGTCTAATGATGTCATGTACATACATAACATATATATGTCTATATATGCATATGCATATGACAAATATGACTGAGGTCATTTGGTGAATGAATCATTAAAACTTATTAAAATTCTCACCAATGAGAATGTTTCACTTCAGGAAGTACTATTTGAGTTACATTTCAGAACACAGATAAAAACTATGCTTTTAAAAACTAAAGGTGAGATTTTTATTGCAGATGAAGAATCTGTGTCTCTTTCAGAGGGCTGATTTCTTCCATTTAAACTTTAAGTTAAGGATCCTTTACCATTCTAATGTAGCTAAATTAAATTGAGTAGGAAGCATATACTTAAGTGGCTCGGAAGGTTCAATGCAAATATTCTTTTAATGACTACTGAGCTATTTAACTTCATGGCAGCATACCAAAGTGGTTAAGATCACAGGCTCTCAGCTTTGTCACTTAATAGCTATGTGACATATTTAACCTTTCTGTAACTTAGTTTGCTCATCTGTAAAGTGGGGCTACTAATAGTAGCCTCATAAGATTGTGAGGACTCAGTGAGGTAACGCAAGTCAGAAAAGTATCAGGCACACAGTAGGTATCCAATAAATGTTAGCTATCAAGAGGACTAAAGTTCACTTGAGACTTTTTTTGGTTAATAAAACTAAACTATAGTATGTCATACTTTTCAAAAAATGATTATCTCTTATTAAACCAAACTGTTTTTATATCTATAAGAAATATCTTTGAAATACATGTTCTTTAGGTTGCTAATATCTTTATTATTTTTATTACTAATCATACCCATGAATGCATATTTTTAAAAAGACTAATTTCTACTTACAGATTTAGAAGGTGGTGGATTCAGGCAATTATTCTTGGATTTCAGATAAGGCCTGTAAAAGACAAATTAAAATTAATCCTCAGCACAGAAGGATGAGCTTGGGAAGTACAGTGATTAAAAATTATGATTAGAATTTTAAATAATTAGAATTTCTGTAACGGCAAAATAATTCAAAATTATATTCAATAAAGTCTCCTTATCATCATTTCTTTAGTTCTGTATCCTCCCCCTTGGAGACCACCAACTGCTCCTACTTTTTTTTTGCCTTGTGATCCTTACAGAGACTGTCTATGCATAAATCTAGCGTTCTCACAATATTAATGAGATATATGTGTTTCCTTCATATTTGTATAGTCTTACTCATTCAAACATCATTCCTGCAGCACTGCAATGTGCCAGACACTGAAGATACAATGCCAAATGAAACCATTAACTGCTTCTTTAAAAAATTTCCGGCTGGGCATGGTGGCTCACGCCTGTAATCCCAGCACTTTGAGAGGCCAAGGTAGGCGGATCACGAGATCAGGAGATAGAGACCATCCTGGCTAACACAGTGAAACCCCATCTCTACTAAAAATACAAAAAAATTTAGCTGGGCATGGTGGCGTACACCTGTAGTCCCTAGCAACTCAGGAGGCTGAGGCAGGAGAATGGCGTGAACCCAGGAGGTGGAGCTTGCAGTGAGCCGAGATTGCACTACTACACTCCAGCCTGGGCGACAGAGCGAGACTCCATCTCAAAAAAAAAAAAAAAATTCCTTGTTTTAAGTATCTTCAAATACTATCTTTTCTAATTTTCAAGGGGAAAAGTGATACCAAAAAGAAAAAAAAAAACAGCAAGACACACATGAAATCTAGCTAGTGAGATAGGAAATGCAGAAAAAGGATAGGAAAACAGAGAATAGAAGGAATCAATCTGCATGGACCAAAAACTTGCTAGACTAACAAGGACTTTGATTATGACTTGTTTGATGTTTGTCTCTCCCATCCAGAACATAAGCCCTGGGAGGGCAGGAATGTCTGTCTTGTTAAGCACCATATCTCTAGCATCAGAAGTGACTGAGACATTATAGGTACTAAATAAATATTTGTTGAATAAATGAATTAGGTTCATTTAATCAAGGAAATAGAGGTGAGTAAACACCCAAGATAAAATAAAGGGTGAAAGCTAACTTTGTAAAAATTAATTTTCAAATAAATATTTAGCAACTCAAATGGGGAAAAAATTAATTAGTGCTAAGAAAGAAGGACATATAACACCACAAAGATGGTAAGAATCTACAAAGGATAAAAATGAAGTGGTTATGTTCTGTCTACGTCAACAGAAATGCTAAGAGAATGACTCGAGAGCTGGAGGATATCGCTCTGCTATGGAGGATTGATTGTAACTGGCTCTCCTGCCTTAGCAAGAAATGCCAGAACCATGGTCATTCAAGTTCTTTTTTTTTTTCTTCATTCAAGTTCTTGACCAAAAACTGCCTTCATGAGAATCAACTTCCCCAAGAAAATAAATGCAGAAACAGACAAAGCTTCCAGCATGGTAGATAATACTGACCCTTCCCTCCTTCCTTTGGAGGTTCGCACAGTAACAATGCATAAAGCTTTGCCAATGGACTAAGCACTGCCCAGGGGGTTTGGTCATGCCTGGACTGAAATGCTCTTTTTGCGTTATCATAGATTCTAATGCAGTCTGAGTAGACTCTAAGCAAAAGTGACATGTTTCAAAAAGGCTTTAAATTGCTAGTACAAAGAAGGCAACAAAACTTGCATAACTGTGGACACATAAACTCACTTGGTGTTTTGGCTCTTCAGTTTTCCCTTGGCTGCAAGGTACTCCTGAAGTTTTCTCTGTCGCTCTTCTGCAACACAGGCAAGCAAACAAACGACATAACTTTAGTTCATGATTTTAACCAGTTCATTAATATTCTAAAAGATGACACTTTTCTCTAATGATTTTGGCTTTGCGACATAATGTTATAAAATCCCTAGTCCTATAAATTTGCCTTCAAGTTAATATCAACATCAACCATATCATTTATATGCCAGGCCTACACTAAGTTCTTTAAACTTACTACTTTTTTTTTTTTTTTTGAGACAGGGTCTTCCTCTGTCACTGAGGATGGAGTGCAGTGGCACAACCACGGGTCACTGTTGCCTTGATCTCCCAGGTTCTAGCAATCCTCCCACCTCAGTCTCCTGAGTAGCTGGGAGTACAGGTGTGTACCATCACGCTGGGTAATTTAAAAAATCTTTTTTTGTAGAGACAGGATCTCACTGTATTGCGAGGGGTGGCGTCAAATTCCTGAGCTCAAGTGATCCTCCTGCTTTGGCCTCCCAAAGTGCTAGGATTACAGGCGTGAGTCAAAGCACTCGGCCTAAATTTACATTATTGCTTTCAATCCACAAAACAATCCAATGAGATTTGCAATCTGAAATCCAGAGAGGGTAAATGTCACGCCCAAAGTTACCCAGCTAATATGTGGCAATTCCAGGACTTGAAAACAGGCTTATCTAACCTTGGAGCTCACAGCCACTGTTCACAGCTATAACAGTCTATGTTTTGAAGAACTTCTGTTACTGGCCTACCTGAGCTGGTGAGCCAGGCCTGGTCTGATGTCTTTTAACAGGGATGATGATTTTTACCCACAAACCCTTATATGGCTTCCTTTGTTGGTATTAAGGATAAAATATGCCAGGTCTGCTCATGGCAGACATCTATACTATGGTGACTTTCTACACAAGCCATTTGTGAGGGGATGACAAGTCAATGATTTCTGCCTTTGAGAACTTTCAAACTAGTAGTGGAGATAAAATAAACACAGCAATAATTACAGTATAAGGTAAAATCTAAGGGCCATAAGAGAGAAAAAGAAGTATGCGAGTTCAGAGGTGGGGCATAAATGAGGGGAGTAGGTGGTTGGAAAAGGTTAAAATTAAATAATGATGTGATGGAAGAAAAAAAGACGACAGGGTGCCAAACGACTCTTAACCTTATCTCAACGGAGTTGCCCTGTTTTGCTGATGCTCATTGTATCCTTAGAGACAGCTTGCCAGGCAGTGTAGAGCGTAGGAGCTGACATGGGGGTTGGGAGTCCCACCTCCGTGACTTCTAGCAAATTAGCAAACTTGGCTGCTGCTGAGCCTACCAGGCAGACAGAAATGCCCATCTTTAAAGCTTGTTAGGTAAAGTGCCTAGGACCTCGTAGGCATCAACAGGAATAATGGATGAAACAAAACAACGGTGCGTATCTTGGAGAAGGTGGCATATGTGCAGGAGTATTTTGAAAGGCTGGAAAGGTCTCCAAGCACATCTAAGAGATAAGGGAACACAGAAGCCTCAGCCCTGGGTGCAGATTTAACCAATCAACTTCTAGCCACGGCAGGCTGAGAGGTGTGGAGTGAGAGCTCCACCGAAGGCAGGAACCCGGGCTCAAGCCAGACGCCGCCTCCTGGCACAGAGGACCATGCCCGGCTCTGCCTGGAGCCAAATGTGGATCAAAACAGCGCGCTGCTTCCCGCTGCTGAAGGCCCGACCAAGGGGCCTGTTTCTTTATCCAGAATGTGGCGACAATGACATCTCTTTGCAAGGCTGCTGCAGGGCTTTCTGGAAAAGTGCCCGTGAGGTATCTGGGCCTGCGCACAGCCTCCGCCGCCCCGGGCCCAGACGTCTACCTGGCGACCGTGGCCGGGGGCCGCGTACGCGCTTCCGGGATGGAAAACGCCCGGGGGAAACTTAGGCAGGCGAGCGGACGGCCACCTTCCGCGGGAAGAACTCACTCGGTGGCCTCCTACTACCCCGGCCATGTTCCAACGCCCGAGAATAACGGGAACTCATTCGCGGTCATACTCACCTACAGCTGCAGAGACGGTAGGCCCCGGCCGCACCATGACTCTTCAGTGACAGTTTTTCTTCAAACGCCGCGCCCGTACCTAAGACCCGAGTGCCGCGCGTCCGCGCGTCCTCATTGGCTCCTGTGGGTTTGAAACTCGCTAGTCGTCATCACGGAGAGCGGGACAACAGGCAATAGCCTCTTTGCTGTTGGCTCTGGCCTTGAGAGCCTGAATTGGGGCCCTTTGATTGGAAGAACGTGCAGTGCACCTCGGCACTGAGGGCGGCTTCCTCGGGGCGCGGCACCGCCCGCCTCTGAGTCCTCCTCTGAGTACGCCTCTGAATGGGCGTGGAGCCCTCCGAGGGATCTCAGCGGGGCTGGCGGTGAGTGGGGCGGTTAGGTTGCAGCCAGCTGGGGTTGGCGCTGCGGGAGTCCCTGAGCGGAGAGACAGGGCGGCCCTCCCAGGCTGCTGGGATTCTTTCCTCTCAGAGTGTCAGATTCACAGGAGCTATGAAAAAATAATATTATAAAGAGGACATATGGGTCTTATGCATCTAAAGGCTCCTAATTTTAGTACTGCAGGGTGGCTCCTTTAATTGAGGTAAAATATGCATAACATCATATATACCATTTTAACCATTTTAAAGTGTTACATTTTCCGAAAATGTGCAGTTCAGTGGTATTAAGTACCCTCACATTGTAGGACAACCATCACTACTGTCCTTTCCAGAACTTTTTCGTCTTCCCCAACTGAAACCCTGTCCACATCGCTTACTCCGCCCTCCTCCCTCCTCCAGCCCCAGGCAGTCACCGTTCTAGTTTCTGTCTCTGTGGATTTGACAACTGTAGGTACCATGTAAGTAGAATCATGCAGTATTTGTTCTGTGGCTGACTTGTTTCACTTAGCGTAAAGTTTTCAAGGTTCATGCATGTGTAGCATGTGTCAGAATTTCCTTTTAAGGGGGAATAGCATTCCGTTGTGTGGACATACCACATTTTGCTTCTTGGTCCGTCCCTCTCCGGACACTTGAGTTGCTTCCACTTTTTGGCTTTTGTGAATAATAATATGAACATGAATGTACAAATAATTCTTTGAGACTCTCCTTTTCATTCTTTTGGGTATATACCAAGAAGTGGTATGGGATCAAATGGCAATTCTATTTTAAATGTTTTGAGAAACTGCCTTACTCCTCTCAGGATGATCTCTTGTTCAAGGTATATTTTCGATTTCGCCTCATCAGCTGACTATAAGGCCATAAGGCTAACGGAGAAAGGGACAGTGGATGGGAGGCCTAGTTCCCCTGAGTCCCTAGGCACACTTCATTCCCCTTGTTTTAATCCTAATTTTTTTTTTTTGTTTTGAAGTTTGTCCTGTTTCATCTATTCTCCAGTTTCTTGAAGAGGGCTGGAAAATGCTCTTGGCTCCTTGTGTGTGAAGGTGCCTCTTTCATGGATGCTGGAGAGGTGGTGGGTAGAGGGGCAGTCGTGCGTGGGTACCTGTTGGCCAGGTTCAGCTCACCGGTTGGGTGAGCTGCTGCCATGCAGCGAGTTCGGAAGAGAGCCAGGGTTTCTGGATTCATGCCTTTTGATACTTTCAATAGTGTATAAAATGTTTGAAATAGGAAAACTGATCGTTGTTTTTGTTAATGACTGAGAAAGGGACTCCTTCACCGGCAGTTTCAGAAAAGTGAAGACGGTTCTGTTTTGGTCTTTGTAGAATCTAGGTGATTGAATGCATCTCAGTTTTAGAAGTCACCTTGCCTGATCTCCCACCCAGTGCTGGAGTATTCCACGGACTCCATGTAGGTACTGCACCTTTGCAGGAATACTGCTGGTGTTGGTGAGCTGCCTTACCTGTCCTGTTATTGGAGACCCCTGCTTATTAGGAAACTTAAAATGAACTCAAATGAGCTTCCTCGCTCACTAGTCCTAGTCCTTTGGAGCAACATAGGCCAGTTCTGCCTCCTTTTCTCCATCCTTTGGGTATTTGAAGGTCTATCTTGTAGGACAGAAAATGTGGGAAAATAGCTAGGCAGGTTTAAAAATTCTCAACTCTACCAAGCATGGTGGTGACTCATGCCTGTACTCAATCCCAGCACTTTGTGAAGGAGGATTGCTTGAGCCCAGGAGTTTGAGACCAGACTGGGCAACATAGCAAGACCCCATTTCTAAAAAAGAAAAATACAAAAATTAACCAGGCATTGGTGGCACACACCTGCAGTCCCTTCTACTCAGGAGGCTGAGGTGGGAGGATCACTTGAGCCTAAAAGTTCAAGGCTGCAGTGAACTATGGTCATGCCACTGCACTCCAGTGTGGGAGGCAGAGCAAGACCCTGTCTCCAAATAAATAAATAAATAGATAAATAAAATTCTCAACTCATTCATCAAAGTATCCACTGTAGCTCTCTATGATCCTGGTTTTTTTTTTTTTTTTTTTTTTTTTTTTTTTTTTTAGAGGAGTCTGGCTCCATTGCCCGGCTGGAGTGCAGTGGCATGATCTGAGCTCACTGCAGCCCCCACCTCTCTGGCTTAAGTGATCCTCCCACCTCAGCCACCCATCGGGGTAATTTTTGTATTTTTTGTAGAGATGGGGTTTTGCCATGTTCCCCCAGGCTGATCTCGAACTCCTGGCTCAAGCAATCCACCTGACTCCATCTCCTAAAGTGTTTGGATTACAGGTGTGAGCCACCGCATCAGGACAATCCAGGTGGCTTTAACGGTTTCCCATTGCTCTCAGGCTAATGACCTATAAGCACCTGGAGGGCTTGGGCTTTTACTCCCTCAGCCTTAGCCACTTCCCTTAGCCTTAGCCCACACTTCTCTCCTCTTGCTAACTGTCATCCAGACACATTGTTTTTCTGTTTCCATACTCCTCTCTGTCTAGGAATCCAAACTTTCTTTCTCATTTCTCTTAATTATTATTTTTACTCTAACAGCCTTATTGAGATATTCACCTGCCATACAATTCTCCAACTTACAGCATACAATTCAATTTTCTAACATATTCATCACCCCCTGAAGAAACCCTATACTCATTAGCAGTCACTCCCCATTCTCCCCTTCTGTCAGCCTCTAGAAACCACGAATCTACTTTCCATCTCTATAGGTTTGCCTTCTGGACATTTCATATATATTAAATTATGCAATTTGTGGTTTCTGATGGGCTTCCTTTGTTACCAGTGTATCATGAGTTTGGTCTAGGTCCTGCTGCTCGCCGCACAGAAAGCCAGTCACTGAGATGACAAGTATTGCCAAGGAAGAAGGCTTTAAGCGGGTGCTGCAGCAGAGGAGATGGGAGCTCAATCTCAAATCCATCTCCCTCACCTAAAACCAGGGATTTAGATAGCAGGGAAGAAATGTAACAATGTATAAGGAAACAGGAACCAGGGAGGGGCAAGGAAGCAATCCTGATGAATGAGGGGTCCTAAGTCTCATTGCCTGGATGGCCTGGATGTGGTGATCTGGTGAGTCCTCAGTTCTTTGATACTTTTTTTGAGAGGCCTGAAGGTCTTTTCCCCAGGAAGGAACTCAAACAAAACTAATATAAGCTTCAAGCTTTAAGACCAGAAGGGTCAATTTCTATGTTTATGCGAAAGAATAGTCTATGGGACTACTGGGTCAGTTTCACTTTCGCTTAGTATACTGTTTTCAAGGTTAATCCACATAGCATGTGTCAGTACTTCATTCCTTTTTATGACTGGGTATTCCATTGTGCAGATATACAGTATTTTATTTACCATTCATCAGTTGATGGACATCTAGGTTCTTTCCACTTTTTGGCTATTATGAATAATGCTACTATGAACTTTCATGTATACATTTTTGTGTAGACATATGTTTTCAATACTCATGGGTATATACCTAATGAGAGGAATTACTGTGTCATACAATAATTCTATCTTTAACCATTTGGGGAACTGCCAAACTGTTTCCCAAAGCAACTATAGCATTTTACATTCCTACCAGCAGTGTATGAAAGTTCCAGTTTCTTCACATCCTCAACAACATTTGTTATTGTCCATCTTTTAAATTATAACCATCCTAGTGGGTATGAAGTGGTGTCACATTGTGGTTTTTATTTGTATTTCCTTGATGACTAATGATGTTGAGCATCTTTTTATGTGTTTACTGGCCATTTGTATATCTCTATTCAGAGTCTTTACCTATTTTTAAATTGGGCCAGTTATCTTCTTACTTTTTTTAAAATTTTTTTGAGATGGAGCCTCACTCTGTTTCCCAGGCTGGAATGCAGTGATGTGATCTCAGCTCACTGCAACTTCCACCTTCTGTGGTCAAGTGATTCTGGTGTCTTAGCCTCCCAAGTAGCTGGGATTACAGGCACCTGCCACCACGCCCAGCTAATTTTTTTTTTGTATTTTTAGTAGGGACGGGGTTTCACCATGTTGGCCAGGCTGGTCTCTTTGTTGACTCTTAATCATCCTTCAGTCTCAGACAAAACATCCCTTTCTCAAGGATTGTGATTAGCTTGATTATGTGCTTATCTTTCTCCCTGCTAGTCTGTAAACTGAGGGTAGGCCACTATATTCATTGTTTTTGGCACCAAATAGAAACTAAATTAATGTCTTTTGAATGAATAGGGCTTTCTTCTTTTAAAGATCCCTTCAATACAGTAACCACACTATGTATAAGTAGCCACAAGCCCGTTCAATAATACTACTACCCCTTTTTTTTTTTTTTTTTTGAGACGGAGTTTCGCTCTGTTGCCCAGGCTGGAGTGCAGTGGCTGGATCTCAGCTCACTGCAAGCTCTGCCTCCTGGGTTTACGCCATTCTCCTGCCTCAGCCTCCCGAGTAGCTGGGACTACAGGCGCCCGCCACATCGCCCGGCTAGATTTTTTTGTATTTTTTAATAGAGACGGGGTTTCACTGTGTTAGCCAGGATGGTCTCGATCTCCTGACCTCATGATCCACCCGTCTCGGCCTCCCAAAGTGCTGGGATTACAGGCTTGAGCCACCGCGCCCGGCCAATACTACTAGCTCTTATAGCCCATGTGTCTCCGCCTTGTCTACCACAATATCACTGGAGACTTTGCTAAATGCAGTGGTAAAAATCAAAATACAGGCTGGGTATGGTGGTTCATGCTTGTAATCCCAGCACTTTGGGAAGCCAAGGTGGGAGGATTGCTTGAAGCCAGGCATTTGAGACCAGCCTGGGAAACAGAGACCCCATCTCTATAAACCACACCTCCCACACTCCGAGAAAAGAAATAAGCATGGCTGGGTTGAAGTCACCAAGGATGGCTGACTGACTGATCAAGTGACTTTACCTGATGGTTTGTAGAATATTTACCTTCACCCACGTGGGAGGATTGCTTGAGCCAATCCTCAGCGTGGATTCAGGAACTTGATTTAATTGGTATCCTGATTGTGGGTTAGATTCTCAGGGATACCTTCACTAAGTAAAAGCGATAATAGCTACTCTTAAGTAAAATAATGAATGCATCAAGCACTCTAAATCCATGGTGCTGTGCTAAGCTCTTTCTGTATTTTATCTCATTTGATATTACAAACCTTTGATGGGTTAATAATTACTATCTCCATTTTTACAAGCAAGGAAACTGACATTGAGAGATTAAGAGACTAGCCCAAATCACAAAGTAAATGAGATTTGAATCCAGTCTTGATTCTAAATTCTACAGTATTCTAGATTCAAAGAGACTAAATTATAAGATGGAGAGCCAATGTTACTTTATAACAGGGTTAGAATGACAGAAGAGACCTGACATTCACACCTCTAACCAGTGCATCCTCTTCCTGAAGGCAAATATGCAGGAAATCTGTAATAAGAACTTCCTTTGGTGAAAGCCAGGTGCAGGGGCTCACAATTGTAATTCCAGTACTTTGGGAGGCCAAGGTGGGAGTTTGAGAACAGTCTGGGCAACATATTGAGACCCTGTCTCTACAGACAAAAACAAAAACAAACACAGAACAACTTGAAGAAAACTCTTTTGGTATGGATCAGAACAAGAGGAATTATCTATCTGATCCAAATACTTAATAACTTTAAGCCTCACAATCCACTCACTGCCACAATAGAGATATACCTGCCAATGACACTCAGGTAATCCCATCAAAACTGGTAATGTGGTCTGCAGCATGAGTTGTTCTTAGTGATCCCAGGCTGAGACCTTGGGATTGCAGCATTTTATTATATGTATGTACAAAACATCCGTTGAATAATCTTCTAAATTGATGCAATACATTCATATCAAGAATACCTGTCCGTAATTTCCATAAACCCTCTCCTTTCTGTTTTTAAAAGAAGTAACAGCATTTCTCCTCACGTGACAAAGAAATGACTTCACCATCCATGAAACAGTGAATAGGAGCTCTGTGGAAGGAAATTAGCTCTACTTCTTGGTGGAGATGAGAAGGGAGAGTTCCTGTGAAAATCAAGGCTCTTGTCATGCTAGGAGCCAAAGTTGTTTTTTAGAGTACGGAGAGTTGAGAAGATAAGACAGGGAACATCCACTCATGTTTTTCTTATTCCATAGGCCTCTCAATTGGGCAAAGCACTCCAGACCTTTTGGAAGAGTGACTCCAAAGGCAAGCACCTGCTTGGCAGGTCCCTCAGTTTCTACGCAAGTATAAGTGAGTATATAAAATGGGAATACTTGTGCTGTTGAATACCTTATTTCCAAATGAGGTTTGCTGGTGTCCCTGTGGCTGTGAGAAGGCCTCTGCTGAATTGATGGAACTTGTGTGTTCTCATCTCTTCTAACCCTGGATTGACTTGCCCAAAGGGAAGCCATTATTAACACTACAATAAAACCACCCTTAATCTGGGACTCTCTTCATGCAGTGTTTCTTAACCAATGATAAACATGAGAGTTACTTTCGGAACTTAACAAATTTAAGATGCTCAAGTTCTATCCAAACTGACTGAATCTCCAGAGGTGAGGCCCAGGGATGTATACTTTTGAGCCAGACTTCAGTTTACCCTCCAGAGCTTAGCCTCTTTGCTTAAAAGGTTGCATGACACCTTTTGTTTGTCTGTCATCCACTCTGATAAAAAAAATTGGTAAGGGATAGGTTTTTGAGAAGAAGGGTCAAAGGTGTTCTTGGCCAGTGAGAGTCAATGACAGGGAAATGCAAACAATGTATCCACAAGAAAGGTAAATTACTCTATAGAGCATTTAGGATAAATGAACATCTCATGCCTAGCATTGAGAGAGGGTACAAAAAAAAAAAAAAAAAAGACCACTCTGGATACACAAAGCAATAAATGGAATAAAGATTTTTTTTCCTTGTAAATTAAAAAAATCCCTTGTTACTGAGGTATAATTTATTTTATATATAGTTCAATGAGGTGTTGTAGATAATAAATTTTTTGTAAATTGTTATATTGTCATATAATCATACATTCATTTTTTAAAGTCAGAAATGTATATAACCATTAAACTTACAAATAAGTCATTCAGAGATACAGATACACGAACATATTTTATATCCACCACAATAATTATTACTATCTCAACAATTCCATTACCCCCCAAATTTCAAGTGTAGGTGTTTTTAAATGTCAGAGGAGTCTCCTCAGTGGGAGGAAGGTTAGGGAAATATCTTTTGGCTTTTGGCTTCTGTGCCTTGGGTTTAAAGGCAAGGATTTGGCTTTACTGTCATTGATTTGGAACCTGATATGTAGGACTGTAAGAAAAGAAAGAGACTCTAACAAGTTCTGTGCTAAGACTGTTGAGTCTCACCATGGTGACTCTTACTGTTTAGGCAATGAGGGAGGTGGGACAGACCATACGGATAGCTGGCCTGGGAGAATAACACTCCAAGGCCATTTCTACAACGATTAAATGTTTCACTGTTAATCGGAGACTGAGCAGCTATTATACTTTTTAAGATGTCTTGAATTTGTGTTGCTTGCTCAGTGTTTTATATTTCCTTATTTCTTAAAATATATTAATATTAAAATAATTATTTAATATTCTTAAAACCAAAGAAGAGTAAGGAATCAAGTCTTACTTAGTCTTGCTCTAGCCAGACTTGGGGTAAGGAAACCCTAGGAAAGTCATGGCTGCTAGAAAGAACAGGGTGAGACAAACGAGATACCAGGTCTCTGTGGCGCTCTGTATCAGTTAAGCTAGATTTGACTGCACATCATAGCAAACCCAGTGAAAATGGCTTAGTAACAGTAGCATTTCTTGTTTTCTTAAAATCTGGAGGTAGGTTCTCGGTATAACAATGTTGTCAGAGATGCTGGCTCTTTTTCTCCTTCCACTCTGCATTCTTCGTTGTGTCGTTCTGACTTCCCAGTTGTTGCAAGTCGGAGACCACAGTTCTGAGCTTCACTTCCTCATAGAACGTGTCTCATTCAAGGAAGAAGGAAGATAAAGGACCATCTATATGGCTCTTTATTTTAGCAAGTAGAAAATCTTTTCCAGAAGTTGTTTCCAGATCGACATCTCATTTGATAGGATTAAGTCAACATGACTTAGTCATGTAAGAATAGAATGAACATAATCTTAAATCAATTGGATTCATCCTTTTGGGAAGGGCATGTTGACTTCTCAGTGAAATCAGGGTTCTGTCAGTAAGGAAGAAGGAGAGATGGCAATTGCATGGACAACCAGCAGTGTTCACTATATACTTCTCTTCTCCCTTTGACATCACTTTTAGGATTTTATCTACTACATACCTACTAATGTCTTCCATATCTATATACAGTTATTTTTCTGAGTTCCGGATACGTTATCATCTCCCCATTGTACATCTGCAATTGAGTGTCCTCTAGTAGCTCAAAGTACATGCCTAAAATTTTACTCATCGTTCATCCTGGAATGGAGAAGACCTCCATATTTCTACCAAAAATATGGTTAAGACGCTGCCACTCATCCAGTCTCCAGTACCAAGAAACAGGGTCATCTTAGACTACTCCTTACCCAAATCTACCACACCCAATTCCAAGATCCCTTGATACTAACCTTGATTTGCCAACTAAATATATCTTGCATCCATGCTTGGATCCATTAGTTGTTCTTTTAAAATTCTCTTTTATATGTTTTTAACATTTTAAAAAATTTATCTATCTTTTGAGACTGGGTCTCACTCTGTCGCCCAGGTTGGGGTGCAGTGGTATGAACACAGCTCACTGCAGCCTCCATCTCCCAGGCTCAAGTGATCCTCCCACCTGAAGCCTCCCAAGTAGCTGGGACGAGGTGCTCACTACCATGTCCAGCTAATTTTTTTTTTTTTAATTTTTTTTTGTAGAGATGAGGTCTCACTATGTTGCCTAGTCTGGTCTCGAACTCCTGACCTCAAGTGATCCTCCTGCCTTGGCCTCCCAAAGTGCTGGGATTGAGGTCTGAGCCACCGTGCCTGGCCTATTAGTTGTTTTTAATGTATCTCTATATGTGTGAGTTTGTATAAAGATAGGAACACATGTTTTGTGTATGTGTAATGTGAGCTTTAAGTGAACCTGGAAATATTATCATTCTTAATGCCATTTATGCATACTGGCAGCTAACAAAGAGGAGAAAAAATATAAAATCTTGGTTTGGTTTTATAAAGTAACACTAAATGCAATTATTTATGTAAATGTTTACCTTTTGTTCCTAATTACCATGCAGTAAAATAATTATTAAGACAGTGAACAACTATGTGTCAGAGAATTTTGTTGAAAGCTTTATTCAGTTATGACTGATAATAATCTATCAATCACTATTGTTGATAATAATGTAACATATGGTCTGATCACAATTTTTATAACCTAGAAGAAACGTTGATTACATTCCAAAAAAGAAAGTTTTGATAACAGTGGTCTCATGGTTGTCAAAGTTGAGTTCATCTAATTTTAGCTTGTAGGACTTGATTGCAGGTAGAATTGAATGAAACAAGAACGCCCAGGCAAGTTTAATTGCAAAAGAGTCAAAGATTGGACCAATTATCAGCTCAAAGTAATTAATATACATTTATTATATAATTACAGGTCTCCCAAGTACTAGAATGCAGAGTTTCCTGGTTATGGGATAAGCACAACTTGGACCCAAATGCCCTATATTAATGAAATCAAACTTACTCATCCCAGAAAACACTGTCTGCTATTCTGGAGGATGCCTGGTCACGCTCAGAGGATGAAGGGGCTCCCATAAATATAATATGTTATAATAATCTTAAATATATTTATAAATACATATATAAATAATAATTTAAAAATAACATTTCGTGCTTTGCCTTCATCTTGAGGCTCAGGTTCAAGAAGTATTTTACCAAAATGACCTCCCTGATTAGCATAAAAAACTGTTGCGGCAGGAAGGCTTAGGTATTATTCACTCCATTTTGAAAATGATAAAACTGAGGTCCCAGAAACTTATGCTATTTGAGTAAGAGTTCATCAGCAACTTAAAAGTAGAAGTAAACAGTTGAAATGAAATACTAGGTCCGTGGCTTCTTATTTCAACTGCTATTGTGCATATTTCTTGGTTTTCTTATGCCTTAATTTGCCCATCTGTAATATGGGCAGAGTCTTTTTGGTAGCCGTAGTCAGTAACTCTGGTCCTCCTAAGATTGTTATGAAGAATAATAATTAAAATGATTGGTACTATGCAAAATATAGGGTGTTCTTTAAATAACAAACAACATTATATGTTAGCGTTGGTTCCACTAGACATTGCTCCTCTCTTACAAAGAGTGTAAACATTCATTTAGAATTACAAGGCTCAGTACACACGCAGCAAATGACTAACAGTAAAGGATTTAGCTTTTTCATATGCATGGTACATACGAACTGTCAACACTGTACAAGTGAGCAGACTCCAGACCTAAGCCTGGTTTTCCAGTATCTGAAAGTCAGTGATAGAGGGTGGCCCCCTTGCCAAGCACACCCAATAGTCTTGCTTTGTGGCAATAAACAAGTTTGGATGGGCAACTGATGTGAAGTAGTTCTTAGTGCCATGAGTTTCCCAGAAGAAGAGGAGGTTGGTGTCGCTACCTGTGATGGTTTTGGGTATCTCAGGCATCTCCTATGAAGAAAAGAAGAGAATTCTGTTAGAGAGCAAGACGTTAGTAAAAGGACTGAAGCTCAATCCCTTGGCATTTGGCCTTCATGAGAAACAGCACTTTAGGACTATGGCTGTAACATGATGCTATAGGCTCTTCATTCATTTGTTCATTCAGCAAGCATTTATTACATGCCTAGTAGATGTGTGGCCCAGTCTATTAATAAGAGTTGATTTCCTTAGTTGATTAGAGAGAGATCTAAATTAGTTATGAAGATTACCGGAGACACTAGTATCTCACTGTATCCAGGCAGGTAGGAGGGAAACATTGTTTCTGTCCTGCCTTCAACATAGGCCTAAGGCATTTTGCATCAAATCTGAGCACTGGTGATTCTAAGCCCCCTAAACATTTTGATCTCCAAATGAACAAATGATACCTTTGGGAGATCAATTTAGCATTTAGATGACATTTATCTCAGTATTTAAGTCAACAATTGAAGCTTAAACATACACACACACATACACACGCACACACGAAATTCATAAGTATATCAGTAACTAAACTCTTTCAATATACTTTCTTCAGAGTGTACTTTTCTTGTGAGTATGAGTAGAATTTAACAATGCTTTTATGGAAAAATAGATTTCAAATTCCAAGTTGAGATGCTTCTTTCCTACTCTTTTAAAAATCTAAAGCAAGTAAATATACTTTTGAGGCTTCCTTGGGGTTTCCAATGTCAGCAGGATTTATTTCCCAAACCTATTCCTCTCCTACTTTTTCCCTTCTCATAAATGATATTTCTTCTCTTCCTTCTGTTGGTTCTATCTCTAAAATATAACCCAATTCTGCCTGTTTCTTTCCACTTCTTTTCCTTACCCCACCCCCATGACTGCCGTTAAACCTCCTCATTGGACTTTCTGCTTTCTCTATTGCCTTCCTTCTGATCTGTTTTCTATTTTAGAAAATATAAATGAGGTCAGGGCATTGCACTGTCTGAAACCCATTAATGGCTTTTCGTTGTATCTCAAATGAAATCCAAATGCAAGCTCTAGTCTCTGCATATGGTTTCTCCTTCTCAAAATGCCCCAGTTCCAAGAGTGCTTCTTCTGATCCTTGGAGCTGTCCTTTACCATCTTGAAATTGTAGGGCTTGGGTGCGTTCACACTTCTCTGAATGTCCTAACCCCAAACCCACAACCATGACCCACCCCCTCCTGTTGGCAGCTCTCATCTCACAAGGGGATTTGTTTTTACCACTTTGTCTAAATAGCACTCTCCCACTTTTCTCTATCTTAGCATCCTATTCATTTTTTTTTTTTGCAGTGTCTTGCTCTTTTGTTGGTTGTTTGAGTTATCTATTTTCCGTATCCTCCAGAAGACTAAGTTCTATGAGACTAGAGGCTTTGATGCCCCACTGTCTACACAGCTGTTGGCACTATGCCTGAAAAATAGAAGGCTCTCAATGAATAATGCTTGTTGAATGAGTTCATGAATGAAGCTGCTACCCTACTCTGTAGACATCACTTGATCCAGAAAAGCACAGACAGACACATAAGTTCTAGTTGGGAATAGAAGGTCTTGGATTACACACTTACAAATTGAGTCACCTACTTATCAGTGGAGAAAACATCTAAGGCTATTGTGTGTGTGTGTGTTTGAGGGGGGAAGTGGTAGTGGAGATAGGGCTGGGATGAAGGATAATGCTGACATCAATGCAGAGAGAGGGGCACTGGAAGCAGCAGGCCCCATTTTGGGACTTGGTTCCCAGCTTTTTGCTTTGTGCCCATTGGCAGGTGATTAATCCTCTCTGATCTCAGTTGGCTTATTTGAGTTTCTTGGAAGCAGGCCACATTGTCCTAAGGTTTAGTATTGTGTAGGTCAGATAATAGATGTCAGTAAAGATCAATGGAATAAATGGATGCCCTGGGATGGGAGGTGAATAAGGTCAGGCAGGGAAAAGAAAAAGAAAGAAGAAGGTAATTTTCTTCTTATTTGCTTTTGCCACCTCTATTATATTTTCTCACAGATCCTGCCTAGGCATGCCTCTGGAATCGATGGGAGTGGGGTGGGCAGGTGGGGGCTGTGGTAGGAAGAAAAGAGGACGGTGTCACCTTGTTAGAGGTGTCTGCCTATCGGGCTTATTTACAAACATATGAGATGTAAATGAGGGTAAGTGGGAGACAAAGGACAACTGACCTTCAGCAGCACCGGTTGGTCTTCATCTTGGGCGCTCACATACAATTGAGTTTCTGAGATTCTTAGAATCACAGGAACTTTAGTATCATCCTTTGATGACGTATAAGCACCCATGTCAAATTTCACTGGTGAAGAGAAGAACCAAAAAGAAAGTAAATTCGTTGTATTTGTATAAAATCAAGTGTTGACGTAGATTGTGTGTGCATGGTGTGTGTGTGTGTGTATGTGTGTACGTATGTGTGTATAGTTAGGTCCCCACCTATGGTGTGAATACCTGGAAGTCAGGAATGGAATTCTATACATCTTTGTATCCTTCACAATGTCTTCCACACTCACCAAGCAGGTAAATACTTGGTTAATGTTCTTAGAATTTTCTACATTGAATGAATCCTTGGGGGCTGAATAAGTGTTGAATCTCTTATAATTTCGTTAGTGGGATAGACCCTGTAATTTGTTAGATCATGAGTTCATAATAACCTAACATGGAGGGCTTTAGGAAGCTGATACGCTCACATGTTGCTAATGATACTGAAAAGTAGTTCAGTTTTTACTTACATAATAATGTTTAATAAGAGCTGTCAAATTATTTATGCCCATTGATCTAGGCATTCCACTCTGGGATATGCTCAAAGAGATTACCAGATAGGAGAAAAAACAATAATATATACAAAGATATTTGCAACCAAGCTATTTAGAGTAAACCCAAGGGACCAACATAGCAACATGATTGAATTATCTAGTGACATTAAAAATGGCAAATACACATATGATGTCAATATTGGGAAAATTGCAGAAATAATATTAAGTAGGAAAATAGAACACAAAATAATTTGTAAATGCAGAGTTGAAAGCATGTTAGCTGAAGTGCATCCAATCAGAAAAAGTCTTGCTTGTTTATTGCAAAATTGCCTCTCTGGACCTTTGAAAATACGTATGCTGTTGAAACTGAAACATGTCCGCCATAAAAATTGGATGTGTGTGATAAAAGTTTTTGGACACTAAACTTCATCCTTTAAGCCATATTTGGCTTATTGGTGGTTTTGCCTTACAAATATGTTATCAGAGATAATAAAGACCTTCCTAGTTTGGTGCTACTTGTGAGTTTCATCAACAGACTTTTTAAAGGAGAGTGATTGTTCTTCATTGGTTTCTGGGTAAATCTGAGTAAGTCATTTAATATGTCTGACAGTGAGTTTGCTCGGTTTTAAAATTGAGAGTAAGAATGTCTGAAAGAACCAAAGAGGTAGTACATCAGCAAGCTTTGTGCACAACCCTTTACTCTCAAATACAGGAAACTTCTCTCTTGTGGAACTTCCAGATTTAGTTGAACCTTCTGCCCTGGCTTGGGATTTTTATGGGAGCACTGTGCTTCAAGCTATTCTAGAAGAATGGTGCAACTCAGAACTCTGAAGAGGTATGTTTTTTTGCAAGCAGAAAGATTGAAATAAATAAATAAGTAAATGAAAGGAGGGGAGGATGACAGAAATGTCTGGTGCCATTTTAATGTACCTGCTTCATCCAGATTATGTAATGCAGCAGCCGTGAGGTACTGATCATTGGCTCGAATTATACTTTGATTGAGGGCGTCATTCAGGATGAATTCGTGTTTGATGATCCTTATAAAGTTGTATTTCATATTGCTTAGGAAGCTAAAAGGTGCTGACCTGGGCTTGATGATTTCTAAAACCATGATCACAGGTGTAGATTAATGTCTATGTACAAACACAGAGGATATACACACTCTAGTACAAGCAGGAAAGATAGTTCTGGAGGGGATATTAGGAATATTCTAATCCAAATGAGGAAGCAAAGAGAAGTGAAATCACCCAGTCAGCAGTAGAATTGGTTTTCTAGGATTATCCTTGTTGTTACTTACGTGCTTCTTTTAAAACTTCAATTCCTCAGGCAATAGTTTCATTGTTTTTAAAAAGACTATTTGCACAACTTTCTCATTGTGTGGGTGTTTCTAACTGACCAGGAAGACTACCAGTATTTCCTATCTATGTTTTCAAATGAATGCACTCTGAGAAAAAGATGAACGCCTTAAAAATAATTATATATGTCACTAAGAGTGCAGATCCACCACATTTCTGCAAAGTGGCACATATCTATAGCGTCACAAATCTTCATGGCTCTGGGAAATTCTACTTCTGGGAATATATTCTAAGGGAATAAAGGGTGAGAGAAATGAATATTTATACAGATGTTCATTGCTGCATTGCTTATAATGGTGAAAAATGGGCACTCTAAAATGTCCTCAATATATTGCTAAGTAAGAAAAGCTGGATATAAAGTTGTAAATAGTGTGGTCTTGATAATGTTAGACATATTTGTTCACATGTAGGTATGTGTATAGCAAAGACTTTAAGGAAACATACCATAGTGCTGGTAGTAGTGAACTCTCACTGGCAATATGAGTGATTTTTATTTTCTTTTTTTTTTTTTTTTTTGAGACGGAGTCTCGCTCTGTCGCCCAGGCTGGAGTGCAGTGGCGCGATCTCGGCTCACTGCAAGCTCCGCCTCCTGGGTTTACGCCATTCTCCTGTCTCAGCCTCCCGAGTAGCTGGGACTACAGGCGCCCGCCATCTCGCCCGGCTATTTTTTTGTATTTTTTAGTAGAGACGGGGTTTCACCGTGTAGACCAGGATGGTCTCGATCTCCTGACCTCGTGATCCACCTGTCTCGGCCTCCCAAAGTGCTGGGATTACAGGCTTGAGCCACCGCGCCCGGCCTTTATTTTCTTATATATTGTTACATTTTAAAACCTTCTAGGTAAACACATGTTATTGCTTAGGTATTATCCTAAAAACAGGAATACTGGGTTTCTAGTTCGTGTGGAGGCTTGTACAGTAAAGGCATGGAGGAGAAACCATGATTTTTATACTCTGGTAGAACTGGATTAGATTTGAGGCTCTCCCACTTACAGATGTGTGCCATTGGGCAGTTTACCTATCTCAATGAGCTTAGTTTCCTTTTATGTAAAATGAGAAGGTAGGATTCTTGTGAGGTTTAGACATAATCAGTCATTAATAAATTAGTATTGCTGGTAGTATTCATATAGGTAGTAGTAGTAGTAATAATAATAATAATAATAATAGCTAACATTTATTGGGTTCTTACTATGTACCAGACGTTATTCTAGTCCAGAAGTTAGGGAATGTTGACTCATTTAATCTTTATAACAGTCAGGAGGGCCCAGCTATCTCAGTCTGTAAAGCCTGAGACTCTTAAT
This sequence comes from Colobus angolensis palliatus, assembly GCF_000951035.1. Classification (NCBI taxonomy): domain Eukaryota; kingdom Metazoa; phylum Chordata; class Mammalia; order Primates; family Cercopithecidae; genus Colobus; species Colobus angolensis. The sequence continues at coordinate 139,699 of NW_012116888.1, read as the reverse complement.
CTTTACAACAATCCAATGAGTGGGGGGATTCTGATTATTTCCATTTTACAGTAGAACCCAATAATCTGAATCACCGAAAGATTATGTAACGTGCCCAAGGAGGCATAGTTAGTATGAGAGGAACATAGCTTGTAAGTGGTCTTGTTACTGCTTCTCCTGAAAGGCTAAAAGTCACACGACCTTTACAATATGGCCAAGAAATAATGGCTGTGAGCAAGTATTCTCAATTCAGGCCACTGCTCATCTCTCCCTCCTGGAGAAGGATAAACATTAATTTTTTTTCTGTGTAGTTACCAGACTAATGCTTGGTTGTCTTCTTGTTATTCTGACTCCAGGTTTAATTTTCCCCTAAATTCTATTGTCCCTACTTACTTAAAACTATGAAACAAAGATATTATTGTGCTTGACCCCTTACCTTCCTCTGAGTCACTGGTGATGGCCTTCAGGTCATCATCAGTGATGGATTGGCTTAAACTCAACCGTCTCTTCTTCAGAACCTTCCCATTGGTTGCTACTACCACCATGCTCTGCTTGAAGGTAAGCTTGGATGTTTTAGAGATTTCCGAGATACTCAGAGACACAGACTGATCCATGCAGCCTTCATGGAGTGGGTCATAGCTTACATCATAGAAGGATTTCTATGAGGAAGGAAAACAGAAACTGAGAGGCTGTTCATGGTCAGGGAATGAAAGTCCTTTCAGTAGTGCTATATTCAGCAGCTGTAGTGAGGAGGATCTCCATTCTGGTCTTAGGTAACTCATGTTTCATTAGGCTTCCCTTCCTCTCTCCCTTTTGTCTCACCTTCCTTTCTCCTTCCAAGGTAAAAAGAGGATTTTTTAGGAAGACTTTTTCATTTATTTGCATGCTCAAAAATGAGATGCTGTAACTAAATAGGTTAACAATGATTGTAGTGAGTGGTAGCTTTCCAATTAGTTCCCTTTCAGGAGGCTAAAAATCTACTTAACAATGCTCTAAATATTTTAGAAATACTCCTTTGGGGATAGCTTTTAAAGCCAGTACCAAAGACATACCAGACAGTGCTTATACTGTCTATTTGTGGTCTCCAAACAGAATGACACAGCTTGGTGAGTAGCTGTAGATTTCTCACTTTCAATTGGCTTGCTTCCTCTCCCTCAGCTTCATGTTTGGAGACTTTCTCTAACCTCTGATGCTGGTGTCAGAGAGGGCAACCACAACACATCATGTTAGGAGACAGACCCCTGGTGAAGCGGTCTGTGGGGCCTGTCTCAGGATGGCATAACTAACATCCTGATGAAGCCTGCCCCAGGAGACTCCAGTTCTCAGGGATTTGGGATAATTCTGCTCTGTTCTGGGAGAAGCCAATGCACATCAACTTTATAAGGCAGCTGGTCTCGCTTACAATGAAAGACAGGTCTCTGGACCTCTAGTGAGGGTAAAACAAAAGCATTTAAGATTCAAGTCATTGCTGTTCTCTTTTGATGAAGAAACTACCGTGTAAGAATAGCAGTCCCATGAGAATTACAGTCATTTGCTTACCTGATTCAGAGACAGATGGTCAATGGAGGAACTGTCTTCTTCGTTTTCACTGCCAAATAAGACGATGAGAATGTAATTGTTTGTTATTTCACTTTGGTCTCTGGCCAATGTGTTTTAATGACCACGGTACTTGTGGGTCACACACATATACACGGCCATTACTGTCATCTTTGAAATTTAAGGACTTCTACACGTACACATAGGTAGAGTAATTCATACCTTACTAATATGGAATTAGTAGTCATCAAGACAGGCTTTGAGCTTTACCTGTGCTTTATCTATAAAAATTAGACCTGGCTAACAAATTGAAGAGCTTTAATTGAAGTTCAGGGAAGAATGTTAAGCTCCTTAAGAGAAAAGAAAGGTTTTGAAGCACTTCATTTTTATTTTAACCAAATGGATTATATGTTACACATTGCTTTCATGTATTCACTAAAACAGATTTCATAATTTATACTTAGTAAAATATCCAGGCAAAATTTTGACAGCCTAGTTTGCATTAGTATTGACTACCGATAATGGAAACATCATGTTAGTTTAATATGTTCCGTAATTTTATCTTTGTGTTCATTTACCTTTCTTCTACATATGAGCGAGATTTGCCTGCGTATCTGCGTTCACATGCCCAGCTTGCTGTGGAGTCATTTCCTATTCCTGAAGGAGACCAAGTTTTCCTGAGAATGGACCAGTAAAACCCATTCTTATATCAGGGTATGTGATCTCAACAGAGGCTGTGTCTGAGTTGATGCTGAAATTCATGTAGGACTCAGCAGACCTCAAAAATAACTTTTCTAAAATGGCAGTCTCCCTGCCAATGTAATCTCAGTTTAACATGTGAATGCTTAGTTTTTCTGGGTCTTCTCTGAACCTGCTCTGACTTCAGGACTAGTACACATCTCTACAGCCTCTGCCGGCCTGGCCCCATGCTGGTCACTGTTATGCCTAGCTGGATTCTGGTGAGCCTTGAAACTTTCATTAAATCACAAGAGATAAATCTTATTCCTTACCTGTAACAGTTCTTCAGGTCTTCAAACATGTCCGGAACTTTGGCCATCTTGACTTCTGCAACAGAGAACACCAGCCACTGTCAGCTCAGCCAGCCTCTAACCCGGATACCTGTGAGGGGAACCCCTCCTCTTTGTGCTTCTTGAAAACTTTGTTGAATGACTTAGTCCACATTCAGCATTTTCTCCATCTTCTAGCTCCTTTGAATTAGTTTGCTATGTACCTGTCTCCTTTATTAGATCGTAAACTTCTTTTAGAATGTTTTATTTATATTGGTATTCCTTATGTGCCCAACCTAATGTATTGCACAGAACAGGCATTCAATCAATGAAAGTTTGAAGAGGTTACAAAAACACCACAAGAATAAGGTGTTTCCCTTACACAGAGGTAAGAGAGAGACAGAGTTGGAAATGTTCAATTTTCTCCTAATAATTTTGGGTAGTAGAGATTCCCTCCCATGAGAAGCCTCAGTTGTATTCACCCCATGCCCTCACAGGAAGCTAATTCTGCTGTCTCTCAGTAAAACAAATCGGTCCTTATCAGAAAAATGAGAGAATAATTTTCTAAAATCTGACTGTAATTCTAGGTCACATACCAAAACCGGGGAGGGACAAGAAAAGAAAGGAGAGGCTGTAGCTTTAGAGAAGGCAATGTGAGAGAAAACAGCCAAAGAGAAAAACAACAACAGAAAATACTTTAATAGCCAGAGATGTGAGGACAATACCTTTGCTGACTCAAACGCCAATGAAATGACTCCCTCTCTGGCTGGCAGCTTAAGCCTGAGTCAGTCTTCTTCGCCTTTTGTAATTGTCTTAAGTAGGCGTGGCTACAAGTACGTCGTCAAAACGGGGAATTTACAGGGAAGAATTCAGTTTTGTATTTTTCTACGTTCGTTCAACTTGATACTGGCTAAAATAATGAAAGATGGCATAGCTGATATTATTGTTGTTTGCAGATATTCCAAAAGTTATTGACCTGGTTCCTTTATTCACTGCTTTGCTTTATAAGATGACAAACATGTAGTCTTAGAAAAAGGGAAGTGCAGGAAACTTATCAAGTTTCTAGGAGGAAGGGAGAAATCCTGAAATCAGAAGTCAAGGGGCTAGATTTGGAGAGGAATTCATTAATAATAATAGTTCTAATAGTAGCTGGAGTTGTGTTCTGGCTGAATCTGGCTGAATCTGCTGATTGTGCTCCAGGTTGAATGTGAACTGGCAGAATACTTGGCAGCTCCTGGCAACTTTTGAGGGAAAATGAGCCATCTTTTCCGAAGAGGGAAGTTTGCTTGATTAAGGCATAAATCACTTCAGAGTATGGGGTGACAAGCTCCTGGTTAGGTCAGGGTAGAGAAGAGAAAAGTGATATTTGACCACAAAGAAGTCTTGAGCCTCTTACTCCTCTGAATATTGTCAACACATTTCCTACAGAGGGGACAGAGCTTCGGGACAGAACTCTCCACCCTGGCCCTGTTACAGTAAAGTAGCCCTCTACCAAGGACCAGAGAGAAGCCTGGTCTTCTGTAGGATATGCCCAAGGTGTGTCTTCTGTAGAAGAAGGTGTGTGCAAGCCCCGGGAGGTATGCCTAAGGCTTCAGCCAGAAGCCAGTGGCTAAATTTGGGAATGGAGATTGGGGGAAAGGAAGGCATGGATTTTTACATCTGAGACTTCAATGGTGTTGCCTGGTTACTATTATTAAAGAATTTCTCGGCTTTTATAATTCTTGTGGCCAGCCTAGTTCAGGTGGCAGAACACCAGACTCTTAGCAAATGGATGTTCCCAGTTGAAGTTTAAGCCATATATATTTTAAATAAAGGAAATGAACTAGGTGTGGTGGCATGCCCCTGTAGTTCCAGCTGTTCAGGAGGCTGAGGCAGGACGATCACTTGAGGCCCAGAGTTCGAGTCCAGTGTGGGCAATGTAGTGAAGCCCCCATCTCTAAAAAATAATAAACAAACAAACAAAGGAAATGGATGGAAGAACAAGGTAGAAGAGAGAGAGAGAAAAAAAAAGAGACAAGGCACTAAAACATGGTATAGAAAAGCAAAAAAGTGTGGATCTGAGAGGAAAGCGGCTTGTGTGAGTTGGATAAAGTATTCCCTCTGTTCCTGTTTAATTATAAATAATAGGATTGGTTAGATGTCATAAGGTCTATTTCAGGTGCAAAATCTCTTATATGCTAGTTTAATTCTCCTGGTCATGTACCTGGTGCTATAATAGTTATAACAAGAGCCACAGAAATAACCACACTTGGATGTAAGCAATGTAAATGTAGCACTAGACTAGGGTAGAAGCTTGGGTGTCTAAGGACAAATCCTGAAGGAACAGTGATATCAGCCAACTGGCTACATTTCTGCTTACCTTGGTTCCTCCTTAGGCAACACAGAAATGTTAATCCTGATTACCCCCTCTCCTCCTGAGAATCTTGTGAGGGCTATTGCTAAGGAACAATTGCAAAGCACATTGTGAATGTGAGCTGCTATGGAGATGCAACTAAACAAAAATAATAACAATGCTAATGATGGCTTCAGTCACTCAAGAACCTGTATAGTCATCATTATAATGCCTTAGTTCACCAAAGAAAATATAGTTCTTATGAAAATATTGGCTTGAAAGCTTCAACAGGGATAACATTTTCAGGTGAAGACCACCATTGAAAGCCTGAAGATATTTAGCTTCTGGGAGCAATGCATACCATCTCTTTGGTAATCCAGGAAAAACCCTGGTTCCACCAACATAGGCAACACCCATCCTGGTCCCATCCTCACTCCTCTGTTGTAGAGAATTCCCCAAATGTGGTTGTTGAATTTCTCAAGAACTTGGTTGAGAAGCAGCCAACTTGGGTTAGAATATCACCCAACCTTTTCCTTCACATGATTGTCTTGTCAATTGATTTTTAAAGGAAAACTAGGGTGGGTGAGGTTCAGAGAGAGGGGAGTCCTTGCATTGTTTTGAGGAGCTTGCTTTTCTGGGACTGTGAACAAAACTTACCTCTTCTAGGGAAGGGGTAGTGGAACATACTGGGCAGGCCTGTGGTGTGTGTGTGTTGGGAGCCATGCTGTGACAGGGACGTTGGGTGGCTTCAGGCACTCACCTCTTGACTCTGAGGAGGCCTCAAGAAACCCTTAATGAGTCACTGTCATCTAAATCATTTAGGAAGAAAAAAAAAATATTGTGCATTTATTCTATGCCATGGGTTTTGCTAGGAATCAGCAGTTTTTTCCCATGATCCACAAAATCAGATATGCAAGGTGAGATGTTCTATGTTGGTAGGTGACTGGGTATGTTTTATAAGATTGGAGCTTGTGAGTCCAAAGAACTATTGTGATGCCTTTCATGTGGCAATTGTTTCCTAGCTTACCTGCACTGTCTCGCTGCCTCCTCACTGCACCTACAAGAGTTAGCTGACACTGTCCTCTTTCATAGCTGAGGATCCTTGAATACATTAAGTGACCAACTCAAGACCACAAGACTGATGAAACCAGTGCTTGAACTCAAGCTTCTGATTCCGAGTCCAGTCTTCTCTTTCCACTGCATAAAGATACTCGAGTCTCTTATCATCACCAACATCAAGTGTTGACTGAAAAAGATCATCCTTAGGGTCTTTCCCCCTTGAACATGCTATCATTCAGTAACTCTAGGATCCTTGTTAAAAAAAAAAAAAAACAGAAAACAGGGGAGGGGGGAAGGGATTGAAATATCTCCTCTCCCTCTCTTCACCTCCTCTGATGAACTCTGATTTTATTCTGTGATATATAAGACCTGAATGAAGGTGATTGAAGTAATTGGGTACATGGTTAGTGGTGGTATCTGGATGTGAACTTCAGTCATGGTCTTGCCATTGTTCCATGAAGACAGGAAATATCTGTAAACCTATTTGGAAGCAACTTTAAAATTGTTGCATGTGGTTGGGTCTGACACAATCACTTGAATGAAGAGAAAAATGTAACTTTTTCCTGTGAATTTTCAGGGAAATGCAATTATTTCCTTTCACGTGGTATAAAAGCTTTTCAGAGGAATTAAGCATGCGTAAGCCAACACATGCAGAGACAACTGAGCCTTTAGTCGCAACTCATGCTCTAGTTATAATATGTTTTTAAATTCCATTATAGCTACAGAGAAGGAGGAAAGGACTTAACATAACAGCCTACCAGGTTTAAGGGATTATAATACATTATCTCACTTAATCCTCTCATCAGACCTGTGAGGTAGATGTTCTTATCACATCTTACAGAAGAGGAAGTCAAGGTCTAGAGAAATTAAGCAATCTGCCCAAGATTGCAAAGTTACCATGTTTCCTAAATGGGATCCAGACACCAGGGCATACGTTTCTTCAACCATGAGGATGTCTCTTTTCCTTAATGTAGCCACTTCCTTTCCTGTGTTCTTTTAAATTAAGTTTTAATTATTCTGCTTTATCTTAGTCTATTGAAGGTCCCAGAATATGTTAGAGAAGGATGCATGTCGGAGACTATCTAGTTTAAACTCTTACTTTTATAAAAGAGGAAACAGGGTACAGGGGAAGTATGGCCCAAGGTCACATGGAGAATTCATATGACAGTGGGAGGTAAAATTGAAACTCAATTTCTTGAATTCTAGTTCAAAGTATCCTACTACTTAGTGACCCTGGTGTGTCAGTGAAGAGAGAGAAAAAAAGAAGAAATAATCTCTAATGGCTTCTCACCCATAAGTGAAAAAGGAGTGGCTGGGCGCGGTGGCTCATGCCTGTAATCCCAGCACTTTGGCAGGCCTAGGTGGGTGGATCGCCTGAGGTCAGGAGTTCGAGACCAGCTTAGCTAACATGATGAAACCCCATCTCTACGAAAAATACAAAAAATTAGTTGGATGTGGTGACAGGCATCTGTAATCCCAGCTACTCGGGAGGCTGAAGCAGGAGAATCACTTGAACCCAGGAGGTGGAGGTTACTGTGAGCTGAGATCACACCATAGCACTCCGGCCTGGGCAAGAGTGAGTCTCCATCTCAAAAAAAAAAATAAAAAAAGTTACAAAGAATGAAACCCCGTTAAGTAAAATCAGCTATGATTCCTGCTATACTGAAAGTTGACAGTGAAGACCTTCATCAATACTTTTCTAAATGAGTAGATAATTATAAACTGAGATAAGTACAGTAAGGGTGTGTGACAGAAGCACATGTCTTAGACTGGGAGTGTACAGTTCAGTGGAGAGCAAAGAGGGAAAATTCCAGGCTGAGATAAGTCCCTGGGGGTCAAAAAGAGTGGAAGTAGGTCATTGAGTCTGGAGCTCAGAGAGAGGAGGAGGAAGGAGTGAGGGGTACAGGAGTGGAGGGTGAATTGGTGAGATGAGGATGAGGAGGAAAATAAGAGCCAGACAGTCATGGCCTTATGTAGGCTCCATAAAGCGTTTACTCAGAGTTTAACAGGAAGCCATTAAGAGTGGTATATATTGGTGACACAATCAGCTTTGAGCTTTTAAAGGATCACCTTTGTGTTTGTAAACAATTTCTAGATTTTAAAGCAGTAGACAAAGGACAGAGATTATAGAGAGAAATGAGAAAGCTTCCACAAAGTGTACGTGGAAACCAGTCTTTCTGCCTTAACTCAAACTGTGTGATGAAGGCAGCAAGTGCTTGGGAACCCAGAGAGTCAAGGGATGGCCATGGCTTGGAGGATATGGAGCAATTCAAGTGGGCTAAAATCTGAAGTCTGTAGCAGGAAGGGACAGCTTCACGTTCAGTCAGCAAATTTCTATTTAGCTGCAATTACCTCTTCACCTTAGCTCATCTGTTCTCTGATGGATGCGTTTTTTTCTGTTTCTAAATTCCCTTTTCCTTTTCTCTGGAGACGGGTGAATGATGTAGTCTGGGTATTTGTTCCCTCCAAATCTCATGTTGAAATGTAATCCCCAGTGTTGGAGGTAGGGCCTGGTGGGAGGTGTTTGGATCATGGGGGCAGATCCCTCATGAATAGCTTGGTACTGTCCTCTCAATATTGAATGAGTTCTCCTGAGATATGGTTGTTTAAAAGTGTGTGGCACTCCCCCTTTGCTGTCTTGTTACTGCTTTTGACATGTGATATCCCTGCTCCCCTTCACTCTCTGCCATGATTGGAAGCTTCCTAAGGCCTAGCCAAAATCTGAGCAGATGTTGGTGCCATGCTTGTACAGCCTGCAGAACTGTGAGCCAAAATAAACTTTATTTCCATATAAATTACACAGCCTCAGATATTTCTTTATAGCAAGATAAGAATGGCTTAATACAGGCTGGGCGTGGTGGCTCACGCCTGTAAACCCAGCATTTTAGGAGGCTGAGGCGGGTGGATCACAAGGTCAGGAGATCGAGACCATCCTGGCTAACATGGTGAAACCCCATCTCTACTAAAAATACAAAAAATTAGCCAGGTGTGGTGGTGGGTGCCTATAGTCTCAGCTACTCGGGAGGCTGAGGCAGGAGAATGGCGTGAACCCGGGAAGCGGAGCTTGCAGTGAGCCAAGATCGCGCCACTGCACTCCAACCTGGGCAACAGAGTGAGACTCTGTCTCAAAAAAAAAAAAAAAAAAAAAAAGAATGGCTTAATACAGAAAATTGGTACTGAAGAGTGGGGCATTAGCTATAAAGATGTCTTAAAATGTGGAGTCAACTTTGGAACTGGGTAATGGGCAAAGACTGGAAGAATTTAAAGGGCTCAGAAGAAAACAAGAAGATGAAGGAAAGTTTGGAACTTCTTAGAGACTGGCTAAATGGTTGTGACCAAAAAGCTGATAGTGATATGGCCAATGAAGTCCAGGGTGATAAAGTCTCAGATGGAAATGGGGAACTTATTGGGAACTGGGGCAAAGGTCACCCTTGATATAACTCAGTGAAGAAATTGGGTGCATTGTGTTTATGTCCTGGGGATCTGTGGAAGTTTGAACATAAGAGTGATGACTTAGAGTGTCTAGTAGAAGAAACCTCTCAGCAGCAAAGTGTTGCTTAGAAATTTTCTTTTCTTTTTTTTTTTTTTGAGACGGAGTCTCCCTGTGTCGCCCGGGCTGGAGTGCAGTGGCACCATCTTGGCTCACTACAAGCTCCGCCTTCTGGGTTCACGCCATTCTTCTGCCTCAGCCTCCTGAGCAGCTGGGACCACAGGCACCCGCCACCATGCCCGGCTAATTCTTTAGTATTTTAGTAGAGTCGAGGTTTCACCGTGTTAGCCAGGATGGTCTCGATCTCCTGACCTTGTGATCCACCTGCCTCAACCTCCCAAAGTGCTGGGGTTACAGGCGTGAGCCACCGCCCCTGGCCTACTTAGAAATTTCTAAACTAGGATATGGCCTGTCTGCTTCTAACAGCCTATGCTCAGGGGTAAAGAAATGACTTAAAGTTGGAACCTATATTTAAAATGGAAGTAGAGTCTAAAAATTTGGAAAATTTGCAGCCTGACCTTGTGGCAGAGAAAGAATCCAAGTAGGCTGCAGAGCAATCATTGCTAGAGAGATTAGCATGAAGAAAAGGGAGCCAAGTGCTAATATTCGAGACAATGGGAAAAAGGCCTTGAGGGCACTTCAGAGATCTGTGAAACAGTCCTTCCCATCACAGGTGCAGAAGTTTGGTGCACTAGGCCCAGAGGTTTTATGGGCCAGGCCATGGCCACACTGCTATGCACAGCTTTGGGACACTGTTGCCCGCATCCTGGCCACTCTGCTCTGACTCTAGCTTTGGCTCAAAGGGGCCAAGATACAGCTTGGGCCACCACTCCAGAGGGCACAAGCCATAAGCCTTAGTGGTTTCCATGTCGTGTTAAGCCTGCAGGCACGCAGAATGCAAGATTGAGGGAGCCTGGGCACTTCCACCTAGATTTCAGAGGATGTTTTAGAAACCCTAGGTTCCCAGGCAGAAGCATGATACAGGGGCAGAGCCCTTGCAGAGAACCTCCACTAGGGCAATGCCAAGGGAAAATGTGGGGTTGGAGTCCTCACACACAGTCCCCACTGGGGCACTGCCTGGTGATGCTGTGGGAGTGGGGCTGCTGCCCTCCAGACCCCAGAATGGTAGATGCACCGGCAGCTGGCACCCTGAGCCTGGAAAAGCTGCAGACACTCAACTCCCCAACCCATGAGATCAGCCACATGGGCTACTCCCAGGGAAGCTGCAGAGGCAGGGCTGTCTATGGCCTTGGGAGCCTACCTCTTGAACCAGCTTGCAGGACACGGAATCAAAGATTATGTTGCAGCTTTAAGGCTTAATGTCTTCCCTGCTCAATTGCAGACTTGTGTGGGACCTGTTGCTTTTTTTTTTTTTTTTTTTTTTGTCAGAGCTGTTTGAACCAGAACAATTCCATCTTGTATAGGGGCTGGGTAACATAAGACTGAGACCTACTGAGCTGCATTCCTAGGAGGTTAGGAATTCTAAGTCATAGGAGGAGATAGGAGGTTGGCACAAGATACAGGTAGCAAAGACCTTGCCGATAAAACAGGTTGCAGTAAAGAAGTTGGCCCAAACCCACAAAGCCAAAATGGTGATATGGTTTGGCTCTGTGTCCCCAACCAAATCTCATCTCAAATTATAATTCCCATAATCCCCACATGTTGAGGGCAGGACCTGGTGGGAGGTGATTGGATTATGGAGTCAGTTTCCCCTATGCTGTTCTCGTGATACTGAGTTCTCATAAGATCCGATGGTTTTATAAGTGTTTGGAAGTTCCTCCTACACACATGCTCATTCTCTCCTGCAGCCTTATGAAGACGGTACTTGCTTTCCTTTCTGCCATGATTGTAAGTTTCCTGAGGCTTCCCAAGCTATGCAGAACTGTGAGTCAATTAAACCCTTTTTCTTTATAAATTACCCAGTCTTGGGCAGTTCTTTACAGCAGTGTGAGAACAGACTAATACAGATGGCGATGAGAGTGACCTCTGATTGTCCTCACTGCTCATTATATGCTAATTATAATGCATTAGCATGCCAAAAGACACTTCCACCATGACCCAAACAGTCATGTCTGTGCCTGTCTCAGCACCATGACAGTTTACAGATGGCATGGCAACGTCTAAAATGTACCCCGTATGGACTAACAAGGGGAGGAACCCTCAGCTCGGGGGATTGCCTACCTTGTTCCCAGAAAACTTGTGAATAATTCACCCCTTGTTTAACATATAATTAAGAAATAACTATTAAGTATCCTTAGTCCAGCAGCCCAAGCTGCTGTTCTGCCTATGGAGTAGGCATTCTTTATTCTGTTACTTTCTTAATACAATTGCTTTTACTTTACTGTATGGACTCGCCTGGAATTCTTTCTTGTACGAGGTCCAGAGCCTTCTCTTGGGTCTGGATTGGGACCCAATCCTGGTAACATTTTGACCAATTTCTCCCTTCTGGAATAGGAATGTTTACACAATGCCTGTATCACTTTTGAGTCTTGGAAGTAAATAATTTGTTTTTTTGACTTTACAGCCTCATAGGTGGAAGGAACTTGACTTGAATCCCAGATGAGACTTTGGACTTTGGGACTTTTGGGTTGGGGCTGGAATGAGTTAAAAGTTGGGGGGATTATTGGGAAGGCACGATTTTATTTTCAGTGCAATGTGAGAAGCACTGAGATTTGGGGGGCCAAGGGTGGAATAATACAGTTTGGATGTTTGCCCCTCCAAATCTCACATTGAAATGTAATCCCCAGTGTTGAAGGTGAGGCCTGCTGGAAAATGTTTGGATCATGGGGACAGATCCCTTGTGAATAGCTCAGTGCTGTCCTCTCAGTAGGGACTGAGTTCTCACAAGACCTTGTTGTTTAGAAGTGTGTGGTACCTCTTCCCTCACTGTCTTGCTCCTGCTTTTACCACATGGCATGCCTGGCCCTCTTTGCCTTCTGCCATTATTGGAAGCTTCGTGAGGCCCTCACCAGACACAGATGGTGGTGTCATACTTTTTGTACAGCCTGCAAAACCATAAACCAAAATAAACTTCTTTTCCTTGTAAATTACTCAGTCTTAGGTATTTCTTTATGGCAGCACAAGTATGGCCTAATACAGTGATGAACAGGACTGCCTCCTCTTTCTCTTCTGTCTTGGAGACCTGTCCTCCTTTCCCTCTTCATGGATGCCCTTTAAAAATCAGAGTTTCTCAGAGAGCTTCTGGTGTGGAAGCAGTCATGTCTGTGCCCGTCTGTCACTTTTCTTCTGACTAATTCTGGTTATCTCATCAAAAGCGCATTTTAAAGAAATTCCCTTTCCTTTTGAGTCATTTTCTTTAGTGGAGTCAAGATTATCTCTGGTCTGAACTTGTTTTTCAACTTCCAAGAATAGCTTGTATTACTTTTTTTCAGATTCTAAAACATGTTCTTTAAATTTTGCTGAGGAAATATAAAAATATAAAGAAGAAAGGAAAATCTGCAATTTAATAACTAGAGATAATCATTCTTATTACTCCATTGTCTTTTCTTTCAGTCTTTCTTTTTTTCAAGGCATATATAGATTTGGTTTTAGACAATTAGGACACTCATACTTTTTTTGATATTTGCTTTCCTGAAATCTAGAGAACATACATGTGGTAGACAGGGCTCACCAAATACCTGCTCATTTGAGAGATTACTCTATTAATGTCTGTCTTCTTTTCCTGGTCTCCCTTGCAGTTTAAGCTGGGGACATGTGTTTTTTTCTGGCCAGTGAACTCTGAGAGGAAGTGATAGATGATGTGTTACCTGTCTTGGCTGATGCAATCAAGGGCCAGTATATGCCTGTGTCACATAAACTTGCCCTGATGCAGCAACTTTGGAAGTCACGTGTTCTAGAGAATGTGCTACAAATGAATTGGGTGTGGTTGCAAATGCATGAGAATAGAATGACCTGTATTAGATGTAATAAGTCACTGAGATTTTGGAATTTATTTGTTACGGTAATATAACCTAGCCTATTCTGACTAATCCTATGTATGACTCGCCTTCCCTTCTTTATCACAAACTCCAAGATGACATTCACTTTATCTCAAATTCCTCTTTCACAAATCATTTTATTCTTGGACAGAAATATGTTTAGATTAGCATTCCTCTGTCATATTCTCTACTCTCTGAGAGATGAACTTTCCAATAAGACAAACCCAGAAACTAATCAGATGCTTTCATGTTGGCCAAATTTGGATTCCAGATTAAAGATAAATTAGCTGTGAAAATAAAATAGCCAGTAATAATGTTGGTACTGTTGAATTAATATCCCAGATACAAATCATGTAATAAACATATTACTAATCTAACATTTATATGGTGCTTTATAGTTTTTCAAAGCATTTTTCATAAACATAAATATAAGCATTCAATCTGATACAAGGCTTTTTATCCATTGCAAACAGTCAATAGTGAAGTCCTATGCCAGTGCACAGTTCTCTCCTTCCTCCTTTTGGTGTGAACTCCTGGCTGCAGGGAGGAAGGGACCCTGGTTAGGGCAATTGTGGTGTAGGACCCGGAGGGGCAGACGTGGCATACAATGTGGCTGGAGAGGCAAGAGACTTGGATCCTCATCCTGGCTCTGATCCTAATGAGCTATGTGACCTCTGGCAATTCCCATATGTCTCTGGGCCTTCCTTATCTATGAAAGGAGGAGATTGGACTGGCTAACTACTGGGGTTCTTCCAGCCCCTATTCATTCAGTATTTCATGACTACCCTGAACATGACCATGTTTTACTTCATGGCACCTCTATGCTCGTGATAGATTGTGTTCGATTACTCAGGACCCATGCTAGACACATTCTCCTAAATCTTTGTCTCGGGCACAGTCGAGTTACAAATACATATATGCTATACTCTTTCTGCTTTACTTCAATGGCAAATTTAACGTATCACTCTAAGTATAAATAGAAATTTTTCTTTTCTAGTATAGAAATATATAACAGTTGCTGATAAATTAGAAGGAAATGGCCATTTAGCCATGTGTGTTAAGTGATTATGACTTAGCTTTATTTTCTAGGAAGCTTGACATACCTAAATGACCATCGGGGACTTTGATGATCCTCAAGAAAAGGAGGCTTAGGTTTTTGAGTTTGAAAGTCTGAACAAGTTTTGGAGCAATTTGTTAAGAAAATGAACATCTAAAAATATACATGATTATCGCTTTCCCTTTCTGTACTCTTCCCTCCATGGGGTCTTTGTGCTGCCTCTGATAAGCCATTGTATCTCCTGCAAGGTTGCTCAAAGGTACTGTAGCTCCCCAAGAGAGAACAAGCAGGATTAGAGAGTCTGAGCCTGGACTCAGAAACAGGACCCAGGGCCTGGGGGGAGCAGGTATTTCTGTAGAGCACAGTTCCCTGCAAACCTGCCTGGTGCCAGCTTGGTAACCTGTTTTACAGCTCTGTCATGCATGAGGCTTTGTGTTAAAAGCCTTGGGGAAAGAGGTGGCAAAGATCACCACTTGCCCTTAACAAGCTTTTAACTTGTGAGGAAGGCAGGTGGAGATGACTGTGGTGCCAGCAGAATAAAGAAGTGTTAGAGAGGAAGCAGAGGGATGGAGAGAGAGCAAGTGAGGCTAACAGAGTGAACACAGGGATGGCTTCTTAGACTTTGCTATGTGTTAATTTGAAGAGTTAGATTTGCATAGTGGAGGGAGAATGGACATTCCAGGCTGAGAAAATAGAATGAGGAAAAGTGTAAGACATACATTTCATATCTGTTTCTCCTATTTAACTTTTTAGAGCTTCCATTGCCTCATCTGCAAAACTGGGATAGTAATTCTTGTTTTTTGTTTTGTTTTGTTTTGTTTTTTTTCTTTTTGAGACGGAGTCTCGCTGTCGTCCAGGGTGGAGTGCAGTGGCACGATCTCGGCTCATAGCAACCTCCACCTCCCAGGTTCAAGTGATTCTCCTGCATTAGCCTCCTAAGTAGCTGGGATTACAGGCATGCACCACCACACCCGGCTATTTTTGTATTTTTAGTAGAGATGAGGTTTTACCATGTTGATCAGGTTGGTCTTGAACTCCTGACCTCAGGTGATCCACCCGCCTTGGCCTCCCAAAGTGCTGGGATTAAAGGTGTGGGCCACTGAGCCTAGCCCTGGGGTAGTAATTCTTACTTCACAGGGTTTTGGAAGGATGAAATGAAATTGTATTTGTGAGACTGTTTGGTTTAGTGTCAGTTTCCTTTTCTTTCTCTCCAAATGTCCAGCCTTCCCCAATCTCTACACCTTTGCTCAATCTATTCTTCCTTTCAGATTTAGTCTCTCCCTCTCCCACCCATGGAATTTAGACCTTTCTTGGCCCTACTAGTCCATATCCTTCCTTGACATAGGATGGAAAGCATAGACTTACTGTGGGGAATGTCAAATGTGGCTGGCCAAAAATAGAGTTAAAGCCCAATAAATTTGGAGTAGAGTGCAAGCTTGTCAATAGTAGGCATGAAAGGCTGGAATAATTATTGAGGGTTATCAGTTTGTTCATTAATTCATTCACTCACTCCTTCATTCATAAAAGATGAGGCTTTTTGATTCAGTAACATGCTTGGACCTAAGGACTATGCTTGGACCTAAGGACTATGTGGGAAATAAGAAAAGCATGGTTCCTAACCCCATGGTGCATCCCTACTAGCAGAGAAACCATAAATTACACGTATAATCATGGTTGGGTGGCACATCAGTGTGTTTGTGCTGTTATAACAAAATACCATAGACTCGATGGTTTATGAACAATAGAAATTTATTTCTCACAGTTCTGGAGGCTGGGAAGTTCAAGTGCCAGCATATTGGGCACCTGGCAAGGGTCTGCTTTTTGTATCATAGACCATACCCTCTTGTTGCATCCTTACACGGTGGAGGGGACAAGGGAGCCCTCAGGGGTGTCTTTTATAAGGCTACTAATCCCATTCATGAGGGCTCTGCCTCCCAAAGAGCTTTCCTCCAAATATTATCACATTTGGGACTAGGTTTTAACATATGAATTTTGGAGGGACACAGACATTCAGTCTATAGCAGGTGGTCATTAAGAAAGGAGTAATACAAGGTGCTATGAAGATATATACTGGGGAGACCCTGATTAGTTTAAAAAGTCAGAGAGAGTCCCTGAGAAAGCAACATCATGGATAGGGAGGGTAGGGATTAATCAGATGAAGGTGCAGGTAGAGATAGAGAGGGATTCATGTCTCAGGCAATGGGAACAGCACATGCAGAGGCCCCAACACTAGAAGGACTATGGTGTGTTAGAGAACCTAAAGGAGGGCCAGGGAGGCAGAAGCCCAGAGAGCGAGGGGCAAGGGACATGAGATGAGGCTGAAGAGATGGACAAGGCCAGGCCATGGGCAACCTGTGAACATGTTAAGGGCAGTGGTTTATCCTGAAGGCAGTTTTGAGGTGCAGGAGAGCAAGCACATTGGATTTGTGTTTTAAAACAATTTATATAAATTCCAAAGGAGGGGGCAAATGTGGGAGAAGGCGAATGCAGTCATCCAGGTGAGAGCCACGGGGATGTGCTTAAGAGATGCATATTCTGGATATGCGTCCTGAGGGGAAAATGCTTGAGAAGTATCATGGGCCTCTGAGGCAACACCGGCAGGATTTCACCTGCATGAATTTAGAGTTCAGAAGAGGCAGATGGGCTGGAGATAGAGATGCGGCTTGTCTGCAGTGCGAGCTGTGGGAGTGGGTAGGGTGGCCAGGGAGGGTATGCAGAGCGGGAAGGCACGCCCAGCAGTTGACTCACCGGTGTTCACCCAGGACGGGGCAGATGAGGGCCCCTGGGAAGCAGAAGCCAGAAGGTGGGAGGGAATGTGGAGAGTGTGATGTCCTGGGGACAAGGGAGCCAACAGCTGTGGTTCATCCATGTAGAGATAAAATCGGTGTGGTGCACACCTCCCTGTGAAGCCAAAATCATCACCGGCTCCTTATTGCTGCTGGTGTTCCTCATTGCTCCTTCCAGCAACCTCTGGCCTGATTTCAGTGCATCTTCTTCGATCATTCAGTGCTGTATTCTGCCCCCAGCTCTTTCTCAACTTAGAGGAAAATAGTCTGATAAAGTCTTCTATGAAAAATTCCTAGAACCTAACGTAGTACAACTTACAGGCACTTACGTCTTTCAAAAGATGAGTTTGGAAAAAGCAAGGCCTTACCTTGGGCCTGGGACCTTTGCCAAAGTGAGGGCTGTTGAACCACTGAACAAAGTAAATGCATGGGTATTAGGTACAATGTAATTAAAATTTTGAAAATTAAGATTAGACATTGTAATATTTTATTCCATTAGCCAGATGTGGTGATGTATACCTGCAGTCATAGCTACTCAGGAGGCTGAGGCAGGAGGATGGCTTGAGCCCAGGAATTTGAGGTTACAGTGAGATATGATTGCACCATTGCATTCTGACCTGGGCAACAGAGTGAGACCCAGTCTCAAATAAATAAATAAATAAATACAATTCTTTATTCCATACCTGAAAGCAATGTTAAAATATCTGTAAAGTAGAAGAGTGCAGTAAAAAAATATATAAATGACAGACAGAGAGACTATCTGTCAGAATAAGGAGAAAAGATTAGAGAGGTAGGTGGTGTAGGAGCAAATTGTGCTGGGCCTTCTACATTTGATATCTAGACTTTCATTAATGAGCAATGATGAACCACTAGAGTGTTTTCAGCAGAGCAGTGAGGGGACGCAGAAGATCCTGACAGTGATGAACACAACAGATTACCACATGAAGTGAGTGAAGGCTAGGAGATCAGTCTGCTCCAAGCACATGAAGGGAGAGCCTGGGCCAGGGGAAGCGGTGATGGGCCCACCAAACTGATGGGAGGGAGGGTGGGAGAATGGATCTGGGGAGGGAGGGCCATCTGGGTGTGCAGGAGAACGGAAGGGGGACTCTAGGGTAATATCAAGATCTTGAGTCTGGACCACAGAAATAGAGAAGTCTGGAGGAGGAAATGGTTTGGGGTGGAAAATGATGCTTTGGGCTTTAGACGATCTGAGTCACCGTATAGGGCAGGCTTAACTGAATAGATAGATATTTCCCCAATTTCCCCGTAAGTGAGTTCTGCTTTGTCTGTGGACCCTGGGAATTTCTATAGACCTGAGCCAGGGGCATGGCTGAGTTTGGAAAGAAGGAGTTCTGAGAAATAGATAGAAAGAGTGGAAGTGACACATTTACCATCTCCTGGGTTTGACGAAGGGAACTGAGCCTTCAGACTCTTGGTCTCAGATTTCCTCGAATGTAGCCTGAATAAGGCAGTGGGTTACATTTCAAAGCCAAACTTCCAGTATTTAAAACCTGAGGGGGAAAGCGTGGGTCAATAAGTGGTATTTTGGAACCAACAAAGCATTTGAAAAATTAAAAAATAAAAAGGCAGCTGGGCACAGAGGCTCACACCTGTAATCCCAGTGCTTTGGGAGGCTGAGGCGGCAGGATCGCTTGAGCTCAGGAGTTTGAGACAATACAGCAAGACTGGGCAACAAGGAAGGCTTTGTCTCTACAAAAAATAAACAAAATTAGTTGGGCATGGTGGTACATGCCTGTGGTCCCAGCTACTCCTAGGCTGACGAGGGAGAATCGCTTGAGGCCAGGAGTTCAAGGCTTTACTGAGGTATGCTCACACCACTGCACTCTAGCCTGGGTGACAGAGCAAACCTTGTCTCTTAAAATAATAATCGTAATACATTTTTTTTAAAGTAAAAGAAAAAAAGGTCACATTTTCCTCATACCAAAATAAATTCCAAATAAGTTAAAGTCTTAAATATAATAAAGTTAAACCATAAAATTACTAGAAGAAAATAAAGGCAAATATTTAGATAATCCTGGGGATAAATTTCTTTGGAATGAATTTCCTTAAGATGAATTTCTAAAAGTGAAATTCAGGGTTCAAAGGTCTTTTCTTTGTCCTTTTCTTATTTTCCTTTCCTTTTCCTTTTCTCTTTCTCTTTCTCTCTTTCTTTCTCTTTCTCTCTCTCTCTTTCTTTCTCCCTTTCCTTTCCTTTCCTTTCCTTTCCTTTCCTTTCGTTCTTGTCTCTCTCTCTCTCTCAATCTTTTTTTTTTTTTTTTTGTGAGACAGGGTCTCATTTTGTCACCCAGACTGGAGAACAGTGGCATGAGCATGGCTTACAGCAGTCTTGACCTCCCAGGCTCAAGCGATACTCCTGCCTCAGTCTCTCGAGGAGTTGGAACCACAGGCACATGCCACCATGCCCAGCTAACGTTTCATATTTTTCATAGAGTCGCGGTCTTACTGTGTTACCCCAGGCTGGTCTCGAACTTCTGGGCTCAAACAATCCTCCCACCTTGGCCTCTCAAAGTGTTGCATTACAGGTGTGAACCACTGCACTCAGCCCAAAGTTCTCTTCAATTGTAAGGTTTTTGGTACTCTATTGCCAAATTGTCCTCCAAAAAGATTATGTCTTTTTACCCTCCTGCCAGCATTATATAAAAGTGTCCACTTTTGTAGACTTTTACCAATGCTGACTACCTTTGGTTTCAAAAAAGCTTTCAGTAATTTTCTGTTAATTACTTTTACCCTTTTTTATTGAGGATGTTCAACTTGTTATTGTTAGCATATTCTCTCTGGGCTCCATTGGACACCTTGGCAGCTCTTTGGGTGGTAGGTGCCTTTAGAAAAGTCCTTCTCATCTGGCCCTTTCTAAGCAAATCTAGTGAACAGAATTGGCTATATGCTCTGCATTGCTTAATACGTTTGATCCAGGGACTAGGACTCATTCCTTCATTACCATCCACTTACATTGTCTTAAAGCAAGTCTCTGTTAATTTAATTTGGCATTTCCTGTCCCAGCTCTTTAGTTTTGTTAAACAAAGGCTTTAGAAAACTCCCAGTAGATGGCTATGTTGCTTCTTTTTAAAAAATTTTGGAGCTGTTTCCCTAGTCTAACCTTTTCCTCAGGGCAGAAGTTAAGTCCCTTCTACTGCATTCCTATGAAGATGGTGATTCAAGAGGCAGGGCACCTGTCACTTTGTGAAGCAGTCCACTCTGCAGCTGGACAGCTCTGTTACTAGAATGTTCTCCCTTCTGGGGAGCCAATATTTTGAGGTCCTCTGTGAGTCTCATCTGCTTATCTCATCTGTTTATGTCCTTGAAGAAGCACAGGTCTGACACCACGAGGGAGCCCTTAGAAATTGGATGGCATTTCTTATGTGTCCCCAAGTCTTCTCCAACCGCTCCTCCCAGAGCTTGTTTCTTAAGCCCCTTGTGGAGCTGATTGCTTTCCTCAAGCAGCTCAGTTTTCCCCAGTCTGCCCCTGGTGGTCCTGAAATATGATTGACTCCTGAATACTCCAGGTGTGAAGGAGAGTGGGGGGTGGCCTTTCTGCTCGTCGTGGTCTGGGTTTTAAATTGCTGTCCAGTGGAGCAGAGGTGACTTTCTCAGTGAACCACATTTTTTTCCCCTCTAAATCCTTAGCAATTTTGTCTCCAGAGGCAAGACCTGGCCAAACCATTTGTGTTGAGGATTGAATCAAGGATGATTGAGGAGATGACAGTAGTCCCCCCTCATCTGAGGAGGGCATGTTCCAAGCCCCTCAGTGAATGCCTGAAACTGTGGATAGTATCCAACTCTATATATCTATGATTTTCCTATACATTCATACGTGCCTATGGCAATGTTTAATTTATAAATTAGGCAAAGAGTCTGGGCGCGGTGGCTCAAGCCTATGATCCCAGCACTTTAGGAGGCCGAGGCGGGTGGATCACCTGAGGTTGGGAGTTCGAGACCAGCCTGACCAACATGGAGAAACCCCGCCTCTACTAAAAATACAAAAAGAGCTGGCATGTCCCAGCTACTCGGGAGGCTGAGGCAGGAGAATCGCTTGAACCTGGGAGGCAGAAGTTGCGGTGAGCTGAGATCATGCCATTACACTCCAGCCTGGGCAGGAAAACTCCCACTCAAAAAAAAAAAAAAAAAAATTAGGCAAAGAAAGAAATTAACAGCAATAAGTAATAATGAAATAGAACAATTCTAACAATATACTGTAATAAAAGTTTTATGAATGTGGTCTCTTTCTCAAAATTACCTATTTTTTGGAGACAGGGTCTCACTTTATCACCCAGGCTGGAGTGCAGTGGTGTGATCACAGCTTACTGTTGCCGCAACCTCCTGGGACCAAGTGATCCTCCCACGTTAGCCCCCGGAATAGCTGGGACCACAGGCATGCACTACTGTATCTGGATAATTTTGTTTATTTTTTTGTAGAGAGAGGAAGTCTCACTATGTTTCCCAGGCTAGTTTTGAATGCCTGGGCCCAAGCAATCCTCCTGCCTTGGCCTCCCAAACTATTGGGATTACAAGTGTGAGCCATCATACCTGCCCCAAAATTATCTTATTGTTCTATACCCACCCTTCTTCTTGTGTTGATGTGAGTTGATCCATTGCCTTCTTGATGAGATGAAATGAGGTGACTGATGTGGGTATTGTGATGCAGTGTTAGGCTGATATTGGCCTGATGATATGTCAGAAGGAGGGTCATCTGCTTTGGTGATCCTGGATCATAGAGTCATGATGATATCAATGGTTGGATGTCAGGAGCAGACGATGTCAATAACTAATGATAAGCTCGACAGGTGGGATGGTGGCACAAGATTTTCTCACACTACTCAGAATGGAGCGCAATTTAAAACTTCTGAATTGTTTATTTTTATATTTTTTCATTAATATTTTCGGATTGCAGTTGACTGCGGGTAACTGAAACTGTGGAATGTGGAACTGTGGGAAAGTGAGGGAGTACTGTATTATGGAACCGTAACTCTATTCGGTAGGGGAACAGAATTCACATTTGTGGGGCCCAGGTCTCTGCATCAGTAGGTTTCCAGTTGTTTCATTTCTCGTTGTAGCAAGAACTTGGCTTTGGAGTCAGACAGATTGATGTTTTCTATCATTCTAAATGGGTGCAGCTACACCTTCCTCAGGAGGTAGTTTTGAAAATTTAACAAAATGTGAATTTCTTGGTTAAAAAAAAAAAACCTCAAAAATACTCAGTTTCGTTTCCTTTTTGTCTGATGTACTCCATAAAATGCTTGGAAATATGTTTCTGTCCTAGAAATGTCACTGATCTTTGTAATTCTGATTATCCACAAACCTTGGAAGATTCGCTGTTTCAATGTTCCTATTTTACAGATAAGAAAATGGAGCCCATGGTAAGTTAAGTGAGTTACTCATGGCTACTTAAGTAATATTTTACTAAGTGATAGGCCAGAGCTAGAGCCCAAGTCACCTCCTTATCAATGCCCTGCCTTGTCTCTGTGCCTTCCTGTCTCTCTGTATGTGTATGTGCCTGTTGACACTAAGGCAAAGTTTAACCCAGTAGAACTACCGGTTTGTAATGAATTCCACTTGTAAATGACTGATCATTCAAGGAACAAGTATTTTCTCTATGGTTGACACCTGTTTTGGAGGCCAAAAATGACACAAATATAACTTGAGACTCTCTGGGCCTCATTTTGCACTTATTAACATGTCCAAAATTAAAAGGACTGACCACACCAAATATTGGTGAGGATGTGGAAGCACGGGGCTTCCAAACCCATTGGTCTTGCCAGGACATCAAGCAATGACATTCACAGCCAACAAGCCTCACCCATGTATTCAGAGTTTCCAATTAGCTTTCCAGTTGCCCACGCTCAAAAATCTAATATTACTAAACATCTACAGAAAGTTTCTAGCAAGATAGAGATCAAACCAAAACAACCCAAAAAAGCAGAGAGGGGAAAAAAGACTTGGTAAAGAGAAGAAAACTTTAAAAAAAAAGTCAGATGCAGTGGTTCACACCTGTAACCCCAACACTTTGGGAGGCTGAGGCAGGAGGATTGCTTGAGCCCAGGAGTTCAAGACCATCCTGGGCAACATAGCAAGACCTCGTCTTAAACAATTTAAAAGTTAGTGGCTGGGCACAGTGGCTCATGCCTGTAATCCCAGCACTTTGGGAGGCCAAGGTAGGCAGATCACAAGGTCAGGAGTTCAAGACCAGCCTGGCCAACATGGTGAAACCCCATCTCTACAAAAATGCAAAAATTAGCTGGGCATGGTGGTGTATTCCTGTAATCCCAGCTACTCAGGAGGCTGAGGCAGGAGAATTGCTTGAACTGTGACCCAGGAGGCAGAGGTTGCAGTGAGCCGAGATCGCGCCACTGCACTCCAGACCGGGCTACAGAGTGAGACTCTGCCTCAAAAAAAAAAAAAAAAAAATTAGCTGGGTATGGTGACACATGCCTGTGGTCCCAGCTACTTGGGAGGCTGAAGCAGGAGGATAGTTAAGCTCAGAGATCAAGGCTGCAGTGATCCATGATCACACCACTGTACACCAGCCCGAGTGACAGAGTAAGACACTGTTTTGAAAATAAAAATGTAAAAACTAACTATTATTAATATCTCCAGAGTAATGAGATAGTAGAACTGTCAACTGAAGACAAAATACTATGGGGGAAAATGCGAGGAAGAGAGAGGTGTATTCAAAGTAAAAAATATATAGTAAAAGAAATGAAATTCAATAAAAGAGAGGAGATAAGGTTAAGCAAGTCTCTCAGAAAGTAAAACGAAAGGATAAAGACTTAGAAAATGAGGTAAAGTCAATAGGAATATTAGAGGACAGATCTAAGAGACTCGGGACTGAAAACAGACCAGAGAAAGACACAAGAAAAAGGAAGTAATTAATAAAGTTTGCAGAACTTGAAGAACACATGTTTTTCCAGATTAAATGGCCCACTGAATGCCTAACATAATGAATGAAGAAAGACCTACATCATGAAATTTCAGAACACTGGGGATAAAGAGGCAATCCTACAACATTCCAGACAGAAGACAACAGTCACATAGAAAAAAATCAGACATTTGAAGGGTGTCAGACTTCTCAGCAGCAAATTGGAAACCAGAAGAAAATGGAGCAATGTCTTATAAATCAGGAAAGAAAATTAATTCCAACTTAGAATTTTATACCCAGCTGAACTGTCTACCAAATGTCAGGATAGGATAAAGATATTGTCAGATATGCAAGTTTCTAAAGAAAATGTTTCTTCCTACACATCTCTTTCCAAGAGGCCACTGAAGGGAATGAAACAAACAAACAAACAAACAAAAAACTCAAGAAACAAGAAGAAAGATCCATGACAGGAATGAGGTGAAGGCAATCCTGATGGTGAAGGGAGATCCCAGGATGAAAGTAGGCACAGCATCAAGGAGCCACCAGTCCAACCTGCAGCAGGTCAGAGAGCACTAAGAATTTTTTTTTCATAAGATAAAAAGAACCTGCCTAATACATCTGAATGTCTTAAGAGGAGATTTAAATAATTAGTGAAAAGTTTGGAGTGAAATTAATGATAATCAGAGGTGGATTTACTGTAAAGTTAATCAAACTTAAGTTTCAGAACACTTCATCTGCAAGAGTCCTTTGCAAGACCCTATACCTAATTTTGTGTTTACTATTTTATATTTGTTTTCTTAAAGAAGACCACCAACATAAACTATATCCAGTCTTCATGAAAAGTACATAGGAAACCATGCATATAAGGGGGAAAAAGACAAAGAAAAATACCTAGTTTACTAATGGTTCAGTTCTGAACAGCATATATTCATAATACAAGCACTGATTACTTAGTCTAAGAAAATGAAGATATAATTGCATTAGGAAGACCAGGAGGTAGGAAATGTGGATGTGTGTGGTATAGACTAGGGCAGGACAAAGAACCTAAATCCTCATTTTCCAAAGATAATTGTTAATATGTAAAACTCAAAATTCAAGAAGTAACAGTAAAAGTGGTCATTAAGAAATAAGTATTAAACACCAGCTAGGAAGCGAGAGATGGGGGAAGAGGGCAAGAATCTGATTATTTTTTGCAACAAATTTTAACCATTTGACTGTTTACATATAGAACTTGGATCTTTTTTTAAAAGCACAAAATAATACTATTATTTTTTAACTGGACTTTTGAAAAAGAAGATAAAAGTCAGTCTCATTTTAGTAATTAAAACTCATTCCAGGTTAGTCCACTCAAAACTTATATTCAAAAATTAAAACTTT
Organism: Colobus angolensis palliatus; assembly: GCF_000951035.1. Taxonomy (NCBI): domain Eukaryota; kingdom Metazoa; phylum Chordata; class Mammalia; order Primates; family Cercopithecidae; genus Colobus; species Colobus angolensis. Next base: position 114,264 of record NW_012116888.1, on the reverse strand, counting down.
GGGAGGCCAGGGCAGGCGGATCACCTGAGGTCGGGAGTTCAAGACCAGTCTGACCAACATGGAGAAACCCCGTCTCTACTAAAAATACAAAATTAGCTGGACACTGCGCACACCTGTAATCCCAGCTACTCGGGAGGCTGAGGCAGGAGAATCGCTTGAACCCAGGAGGCGGAGGTTGCAGTGAGCTGCGATCACACCAGTGCACTCCAGCCTGGGCAACAAGAGTGAAACTCCATCTCAAAAAAAAAAAAAAATTAAAACCTCTGGAAGATGAGTTTGCAGATGATCATTATGCTCATTTATTAACTTGTATGTTTGGAAAATGTCATGATGAGAATTGAGGTTGGGGGATGAGAAAAAAAGAAAAACATGAACCCCACATCCCATTCAATTTTCAGCCCGACCCACAGCTCTGGGGAAGGGCAGCAGGTCCATCCTTCACTCCTTCTTCACCTCTTTCCCCTCCTTCTGCCTCTTCCTCCTCTAAGTTTGAGCCCAAGAAGAGGCACGGGGAAATGGAAAAGTCTTTTGTACGTGGTACTTGCCAGGGAAGCTGCCATGGAGACCTGACCCCACTGTGGGACGGGAATGCCCAGCTGAGGCCTCGTGCCCATGCTAGGATAGACTCGTCCAGACGTGTCAGGTTCTGACAGAGCAAGCAGCAGGAAGTCATGTATGAGTATAAACTGATCTGTATGCAAGGGTGGGGAGAACATGCAGAGGACTGGGACGTGAGAAAACAGCACAGTACGTTTCTTTAGCAGGTGTCTCTGCTCAGCCATGGGAGGTCACAGAGAAAGAGGCTTGGAGGCGTTATTTTCACTGTAAGATGTGAGTGTAAAAAAGTGCCCAAGACACAGTGAGTACCAGGGAGATGTCCTCTTTCCTACCCAAATACAGAATGACCACAGGCTTTAAAACACACACATGGCTCCTCAGAGGAAAGACAGGCCTCTAGAATGGACACCAGCATTCTCCGCTGGTCAGCAGCAGCAGGGCGAGTGCTGGGGCCCTCATGAAGCTTCACAGACAGTGAGCTCTCAGCAACAGCAGGAACAGTGCCTGGGAGACTGTAGCTGCAAGACCGATTTTCATGTAAGAAGGCCTCTGAGGACTCTGAGATATGCCAGACTGAGACTAGCAGGCAGCTCCAAGATTTTGGTCAGAAGGGAACAGAAACTAGGGAAATTGGAATTATTGTTACTACAGTTCCTTTACCTCTGCAGTCATAAGGTCCAGAGAGTCTTTCTTATTATTTTTTTAAAGACAGAGTCTCACTCTGTTGACTAGTCTAGAGTGCACTGGTGTGATCATGGTTCAGTACAGTCTTGACCTCCCAGGCTCAAGTGATCCTCCCGCCTCAGCCTCTCAAGTGGCTGGAACAGCAGTTGCATGCTACCAGGACCAGGCCTGGCTTTTTTTTTTTTTTCTTCAGTAGAGACTGGGTCTCTCTATATTGCCCAGGCTAGTCTCGAACTCCTGGGCTCAAGTGATCCTCTGGCTTCAGCCTCCCAAAGCGTTGGGATTACAGCATGAGACACTGCACCCAGCCAGTATAGTCTTTTAACAGCTTTATTGAGGTACGACTAACATTGAAAACACTACACAAATTTAAAGTATGCAGTTTAATAATTTTGACAAATGTATATACCAGTGAAACTATCACTACAGTCAAAATAATGAACATATCCATCACTCCCAAGTTTCCTCACACCCCTTGGTAACCCTTCTCTCCCGACTCCCTGCCCCCTAACATCAACTACTGATGCATTCTGTCTCCATAGACTCATTTACATTTTCTAGAATTTTACATAAATAAAATGATATAGTATATACTCCTTCATGTATGGCTTCTTTCAGCCCAGTTATGTCAAGATTCATGCTTATAGTTGTGCATATCCTCAGCCCATCTCTTTGTCTTGCTGAGTAGGATACCATTGCATAGACAGACCACAGTTTGCTCATCCATTCACTCTTGACAATGTTGAATTGTCTCAGTTTTTAGCAATGACAAATAAGGTTGCTATGTACATTCCCGTATAGACATTTGTATAAGCACAGGCTTTCATTTCTCTTGGGTAAAGACCTAGCAGTGGAAGGGCTGAGTCATATGGTAAATATATGTCTAACTTTTTAAGAAACTGTCAATCTGTTTCCCAAAGGGATTGTACCGTTTTACATCCCCACCAGCAGTGTATAGGCGTGATTCCCTGGGAAAGGCTCTTTTGATCTCCTGCCTGGAGGATGAAGGCCTGGCTACCAGTCTTCTGTATGTAATGTGAAGGAGAAGGGCTGGAATTTTCAATATCATGCTGAATCCTTTCAATGATCATCTTGTTTTTAGTAATCTCCTACCTTAACTCTCTGTCTTCTGCTAGTATGGGAAAGATGACCTGAAAATCTAACCATTTATTTTTCCCCCATTAATATCATTTTATGATTACCCAGAAGTTGAATAATTGTCATGCTGTTCTCCAAAAAGACTGAATCAGCTAGCAACAAATGAGAATTTTCTCACAGCTCTGCCAGCATTTTAAAAGAATAGCTTTATTGAGCCCAGGAGGTCAAGGCTGCAGTGAACTGTGATTACACCACTATACCCCAGCCTGGGCAACAGCGCAAAACCCTGTCTCAAAAAAAATTTTTAAAGAACAGCTTTATTGATGTAAAATAGACATACAATAAACAAAGCACATGTTTAAATTGTGCAACTTATACTTTGATATAACCCTGTGAAAATATCACCACAATCAAGATAGTGAATATATTTGTCACCTCCTGACACAGTTTGGCTCTGTATCCCCACCTAAATCTCGTGTTGAATTGTAATTCCCAATGCTGGGGGAGGGGCTTTGTGGGAGGTGATTGAATTGTGGGGGTGCACTTCCCCCTTGCTGTTCTCGAGATAGTGAATGAGTTCTCATGAGCTCCCCTTTGCTCACTCTCTTTCCTGCTGCCATGTGAAGATGTGCTTGCCTACTCTTTGCCCTTCTGCCATGATGTGTTTCCTGAGTCCTCCCTAACCATGCCTCCTGTACAGCCTGCAGAACTGTGAGTCAGTTAAATCTCTTTTCTTCATAAATTACCCAGTCTCAGGTAGCTCTTTATAGCAGTGTGAGAAGGGACTAATATACCTCCTAAGTTACCTCAAGCTTCTTCATAATTCCTTCTGCTCCCTTCCTTCATTGCCAAGCAAACAACCATCTGTTTTCTGTCACTATAGATTAGTTTACATTTTGTGGTTTTTTTTTTTTTTTTGGAGACAAAGTCTCACTCTGTTGCTCAGATGGAGTGCAGTGGTGCGATCATAGCTCATTGCAGCCTTGAACTAGTTTTAAGTGGTCCTCCCACTTCAGCCTCCTGAGTAGCTGGGACTACAGGTGTACACCACCACAGCTGGCTTAAAATATTTTTTTTTAATAGAAATGGGGCCTTGTTACATTTCTCAGGCTGGTCTCAAACTCCTCACCTCAAGCAATCCTCCCTCCTTGGCCTCCCAAATTGTTGGGATTACAGGCATGAGTCATGACTCCTGGCCTAGTTTACATTTTCTAGAGTTTTATATAAATGGAAACATACAGAATGTATTTTTGGGGGGAGTGGGGGAGTGTTTCTATTTCTTTCTTTTTTTTTTTTTGAGACGGAGTCT
>NW_012116888.1:105874-110450 GCF_000951035.1 Colobus angolensis palliatus | reverse complement strand
TTAGCCAGGATGGTCTCGATCTCCTGACCTCGTGATCCGCCCACCTTGGCCTCCCAAAGTGCTGGGATTACAGGCATGAGCCACCGCGCCCAGCCCGAGTGTTTCTATTTCTTAACCAGCTTTCATGCAATCTTTTTTTATTTTACCATCCCTGTGATCCCACTCCCAAAGGTACTAGATACTGATTGGTCCTCAACTTCTCCACTGCTCACTTAGGATCAGCTACCATTTGCCCAACTGCTTTCCAGCCTTCAGACCATTTTTTTCTTAAAGATACTCCTGTGTGAGGCTCAGAACTCTTGAATTGCTACTGCAAATATGAACTCGGTGATGTGAATGCCAGGGAATTGCCTGACTGATCAAAGAAATGTATCCCTTTCTCCCTCACTCTTGCTGTCTTCTCATTTGTTTTCCCCATCCTTGTGGATTCGTATATTTAAATATCCCTTTAATGTTATGATATTTTAATTGCTTTTGGGGAAAAGTACAGAATTAGGTACAAGTAACTGTTTTGTTTTTTTTTCAGGGTTCTGAGACTGTTCATATATGCAAGTTATTTATCAGAAAGTTCTGTAGTGACCTGAGATGTCAGGGGGGTCTGACAGAGCATGTTTGAAGGCAGTTACTAGAAAAAAAATAATGCCGTTTCTGGTTTGTACTTCAGTAAGTTCAGATGACCCAATATATTGTTTACATGTGGCCTTCAGTAAAAAGTAGCTTCCCCTCCCTTTTTTCTTCCTTTTCTCCTTTCCTGCTTCGATGCAGCATCTGCTTTGGGAAACTTCTCAGGAGGAGAGCTTGCCAGACCATGGGTAACGGAGAGGTCTTGCAGAGATAAAAGAGATGTTCCCACTCAATGCAGGATGGTGTGGAGGTCAATGGGGATACGTCTGGCATCACTCAGGAATGGGCCTTCCTGGCGGGGAAGAGAACGGAGGGGAAAGAAGAAGGGAGTCAAGGATGAGTTGCTGAATACAGGGATTCCAGGGCCTGAAGCCAGGAAGAGAACTTTGGGAGGTGTGAACCTGGAGGACATCAGCTGATGAGGAGCAGCCTGAAGTCCAGGGAGGATTTTTTTGGCGGCCAGGAAGAAAGTGCCTCCCTCACACAGGGAGGCCACAAGGCTGATGAGCTGGGGGTTGGAGGGACAGCCCTAGGACAGGCTTGGGAAGCACACTCAGGTAGGGACTGCGAGGTTCTTGTTGAGTCTTTTTCATTCCTGGTCTTAGAAAACAGAATCCTAGGCCTCTTGAGAGTGGTAGGTGGGTTGGGAAGAGGGCAGATGGGGCTTAGGCCCAGGACACCTGTAGAGCCACTGCCCAGCTGTCTCTCAGGGACTCTGCTGAGGTCACTCCAAGGATGATTCTTAGCCTTGCTAGACAGTGCTGACAGAGGGAACCATATTATAGCACCCACTTCCTTCTCTTTCGATGAAAGTTTAAAGGTCACCATTTCCTCTGGCAAAGGAAGTTCCACAAATATTCCATTTCCAGTCTTAGAAACAGCAAGGTATCAAGCGATTGCAAACTTCCTGTGCTGGGGAATTCCCAAGGAAGTAGGGGCAGAGTTCTGGCAGAGACAAAGTGAATTCAGAGCGATTAGTCGGTAGCAGTAGCAGTAGCAGCAGCAGAACCAGAATTTCCCCGCACGCGTCCCAGGCTCTCATTTGCCAACTCAGTCTCTGTTTTTATTGGCAGGAAAAATAAAATAGCTGTAAGTGAAATAATTCATTTTTCAGACCTGAGCCTCCACCAATGTTATGTTTAAAGGCCTGTCTGTCTTTACCTTTCTCTGGGATGGCAGATACAAATGTTTCTGATGTCATTGTCAAAAAAGAGGAACCAGGGGGTATATTGTATGCTTGAGTTCTAGCCATTTGTCACAATAGATAGAGATGACTGCTATGTGTGTAGACTTTCTACAGACTGTGTGCTAAACCTGACCTGCCACTTCAAGGAGTAGGTGAGGAATGTCCATGGTTCTGGGGAGCCCTACCCCAAGTGGACATTCCAAAGCTCATTTTCTGTGGATGGGGGTTGATGGCTAAAGGACAGCCTGGGAGTAACTCGTCTGTACTGGGCCCGGGAGAGTTATATGCTGCTTCCCATGTTATTCATCATTCCCTCATGTGAATAGCTGTGGTGTGAGGTCCAAGGTTAGGTCCTTTCTACCATAAATGGGGGAATAAAATTCCCCTACCAGCCTTAGAGGTTTCTGTTATAAAGAGGCACTTTTTTGGGGGGAGCGGCAAGCAGACTAATGTATTATTTCCACACGGTTTGTTTTAAAATGTAGACATCATACCCAGGAGAGGTGGCGTGGTGAGTCAGAGTGGGATTAGAAGAACCCGTCTGAAAAGCAGAAGAGGGTCAAGTGCAGGGCACCGAGGACTACTGCATTCAGTGGTATGAAAGGCAGATGGCTGAACATGATGGGAACATTACATTGCTTGTTCTCCTTGAGCCTCGATTTCCTCATCTAAAAATAGGTTCATTTACACACAGAACATTTATTAAACTTGTGCTGAGCACTGTGCCAGGAGCTGGACTAAAAGTTAAATCCACCCCCGTGAGCCGCTCTGAAGGCTAAAATACGAAATATGTAAAAATAACCAAGTGCTGCACACATGCAGCTATTCAATGACTGTGTGGGCATTGCGGGAGATTTTAATTTTTTTTATTTCTTTCTCTTTAGTTAGAAGTTTTCTGTCAGTGTACTAAAAAAGAATTTACAGTGTTGGTTGTTATTATTGTCGTCATTGTAACTGTCTATTTCACTTGCTTTTTTGTTGCCTCCAGCCCATTCTAGGGCTATTCTCTAGGACACTTCTCATCGCCTAAATAACCAGGGAGGCAAAGCGCTTTCTTAAGAGAGGGGTCCAGAAGAACAATGCTGGTTTTCTCTAGGAAAAGGGGATGTGGGAAGTAGAGATAAGAAGGGAATTGGCCAAGATGAATGTACAGAGCCTTATTTTTTTTTTTTATAACACAGCAGGATTAGATACAAAACAGGACAATAGCATCATCTGTTTTTATAACTGGAAAGGACCTCATTTTACAGGTGGGGAAAAATAGAGTGGAGAAGTGAAGGGAATGGTCACAGAGTCAATCAGCATATCTGCGTCAAAGCTGGGATTCCCAGTTCAGGGCTCTTACTACAGTGATGTATGGCTAATATTTGGCACTGCTTTGGGGGAAAGCTGAAGCACTGATGTTGTAGATCACTCTTGAGATAGTCCGCAGTCTAGCAGGAAGGAAAGCAAGAAAGGGAGGTGGAGGCAGCATTTTTGGGTGTGACGTTTCGTTCTTGCTTTGTGGTCAAGTCATAGTGTGATTGGGACAAGCCACTGCCCTTCTCTGAGCCTGCACTTTGTTTTTCTTCTTAAGAGGGAGGGAATAACAGAGTAAAAGTAGTCATTTTATCAAACACCCGCTATTTTGGAGCCATGTCGCAACTGGGTTGGGGATTGACCAGTTGGCTTTGTCACCCATAGGATTAAATCCAACCTCAATACTGTGGCATTCCCAAACTCCAGTCTAATCTTCTTCTCCATCAGCCATGCCCCACTACACCCTGGTCATATCTGACGTTGGGCCTTGTACTTGCCCCCTCCTTACCTTTGCTTCCTGACCTACCATAGGTCTATTGGTTGAAATTCTCGTTTTCCAGGGCCTTGCTTAAATTTCATCTAATCCATGAAAACTTCCTTGAACCTCCCCTTGCCCTGCTCCTCTCTAACCTCTCAAGCCAGAGTTTATTTCCTTTTGTGGCCAAGGTGCTGGGTTTGTGACCTCTCTCGTGAGACTTAATACTGAGACCAAATGTCCTTGGACCTCACCAGCCAGAGAGATGAGCATCTATGGAATGCAGGCTTTTGCCTGGACTTGCTGATGCAGCGTCTCTGCTTTCCTCCAGGGCCTCTCCTGCTGTTTTAGGAATTTCCCTCATGGTGCAGTCCATGAGCTCAGGGTCGAGTTCATACATGTTTTTACTTCTTCTCCTCTGCAAATGGCCTTCTTGAACTCTGAGGGTCCTAAAGCTGCTCCACAGTTTGTGGGGTGAGTGGAAATGGGCTTTCAAAAGTTGTGCTGTTGTTTCCCACCCAAATAGCATGAAACACAAAGATGCTTACAAACAGCTGCCTTGCTTTCTAGTCCCAACTTCTTTCTCCTGAGGCTTTAAAACCAGTCCCCTAGGTTGAGCTAGACTGGAGTTGTATCCTATCTTCATTATCAGTCTAATCTTTTTCTGCTCTCTAGAGAAGATATTATGTATGTGTGTATGTATGTGTAAATATATAATATCCGTATATAGAACATATATGGTTATATTTATATATACGTACATAATATATGCATATATTAATATATACATAATATATGTCGTATGGAAGTTGGAATTAAACTTTATATTTTGTAATTTGCTTTAATTTGCATCTATCACTGTAAAATGAGTATTTATCCATACCATAAGATAGTCTTCAGGCCGGGCGTGGTGGCTCAAGCCTGTAATCCCAGCACTTTGGGAGGCCGAGACGGGCGGATCACGAGGTCAGGAGATCGAGACCATCCTGGCG
>NW_012116888.1:81803-104884 GCF_000951035.1 Colobus angolensis palliatus | reverse complement strand
AAAGTACAATTTGTTGTACCTCCCTGATTATTTCTTTTAAGTAGAATTTTCTTATAATTATTTTTTATAAGTTAAATTTTGAATCAAGGGAGAAGCACCTGGAGTCCTTTAGATACCTATTGCCAAATTGAACCCTTCTGTTCCAGGTTTGTTACATTCAGCATGACTCAGGGTTTGGGGAGTAGAGGAGGGGGTGGAGGCAGAGGACCTCTGCCTGTCCCAACAGACCTCCCTCGATGAGGTCCAAGTCTGGACAGGTAGAGTGTGGCATTGCACCAGCAGGTCCTGCTTCCTGTACTTCCCCTAAATCCATCCAGTGGAGCCTCGTTTTTCAAATCTATTTTATTTTTTTTTTAATTCCCCTGAGTCAGAGTCTCACTCTGTCGCCCAGGCTGGAGTGCAGTGGTGCGATCTTGACTCATTGCAACCTCCGCCTCCCAGGTTCAAGCAATTCTCCTGCCTCAGCCTCCTGAGTAGCTGGGACTACAGGAGTGTGCCATCACGCCCTGCTAATTTTTTTTTTTTTTTTTTGTATATTTGGTAGAGACAGGGTTTTACCATGTTGGCCAGGCTGGTCTCGAACTCCTGACCTTGTGATCTGCCCGCTTCAGCCTCCCAACGTCCTGGGATGACAGGTGTGAGCCACCAGGCCTAGCCTCAAGTCTATTTTTTAACTCCAGGAGGCCTGGTATTCGGAGGGATCAGGCATGGCAGAAGGGCCTCAAAGCTTCCAAGGCCTGGGGAATAGGTTGCAGCCTGGTTCATGGTAACCCAAGTGATTTTGTTTCCAAAGGGACAGAAAAAAAGTGATTGACATGGAAATTGTCAACGTGCAACTTTCAAGACATTAAAAAATGTAACCCTTTTACTAATATACAGTAGACTTGTGTTAAAAATTTAACTCGTTGTGGCCGGGTGCAATGGCTCACGCCTGTAGTCCCAGCACTTTGGGAGGCTGAGGTGGGCGGATCACGAGGTCAGGAGTTCTAGACCATCCTGGCTAACACGGTGAAACCCCGTCTCTACTAAAAATACAAAAAAATTAGCTGGGCGTGGTGGCGGGCACCTGTAGTCCCAGCTACTCGGGAGGCTGAGGCAGGAGAATGGTATGAACCTAGAAGGCGGAGCTTGCAGTGAGCCGAGATTGTGCCAGTGCACTCTAGAGCCTGGGCGACAGAGCCTGACTCCATCTCAAAAACAAACAAACAAAAAACAAAAAAAAATTTTAACTCATTGTAAAAGGAAAAAACCAAATGCACTTTTCCCTACTGTACTCTCACAACACCTCAACACTGAGTTCTTCTGTGACCTCTAGTCACCAAAATGCATAGGGATTTCTCCTACCAGCAGTCCTCCAGCAGCCAACACCAGCTGGGTGTCTTAATTCACTCTGACACTATCTACCTGGAGTTAGCGTTGGATCCCACAGGTTGAAGGCTCAGTCTCACAAGACTGCCTCCCACTTCAGATGCCAGTTACAAGTGGTAGGTTGTCACCTATGCTTCTGACTGATGGCCTATAAATCTGGGTTCCTGTGATTGCTTCCCTCGGGTTCCGTGAATTTGCTAGAGCAGCTCACAGAACTCAGGGGAACACTTAGGTTTACCAGTTTATTCTAAAAGATATTACAAGGGTATATATGAACACAGGATGAGGAGATGTGCAGAGCGAGGCATGTGAGAAGGGGCGTGGAGCTTCCATGGCCCTCTCGGGCACCACCCTCCAGGAACATTCATGTGTCCAGCTATCTGGGAGCCCTTCCAAACCCTGTCCTTTTTGGGGTTTTAAGGGTGACTTTATTACGTACACATGATTGACCGAACCATTGGCAATTGGTGACTGACACAGCATTCAGGCCCTCCACTCCCTAGTGGTTGGGGAGTGGGGCTAACAGTCCCAAGTCTCCAATCCTGCCTTGGTCTTTCCTGTGACAAACCCCATCATGAAGCTACTACATTGGGGCTGTCAGCCACTAGTCATCTATTAGCATGCAAAAGACACTTCTCACTCCAGAGATTCCAAGGGTTTTTAAAAGCTGTATGTCAGGAAACAGGAGATGAACAAATATATATTTTACAACATCACACTCATTGTTGGGGGAATCGACAGGATAGCAAAAATGATCAAAGGAGGATAGGAGAGACTGAGATATATATTTCCATATATATATATATGGAGAGAGAGAGAGAAAGAGATGCAGATATACATATACATATAATCAGTGGAATAAAAAGTGCTGGGATGAGAAGCAAAGTTAGCTGCATGCAGTAGTTTGTGCCTGTAATCCCAGCTATGCAGTAGGCTAAGGTGGGAGGATCACTTGAGGCCAGGAGTTCAAGACCAGCCTGGGCAACATAGTGAGACCCTGTCTCAAATTTATTTAAAAAATCATTTTTTAAAAAGAAGCATCTTTATATACAAATTAGGGCAACAATATTAATTTGTTAAAAAAATGAAGCAAAGTTAGATACAAAGCAGGGCAATAATATAACAGTTGGGTTTACCTTTTCTACTGAACAAAAATAATTTTATATTCTAGTGAATATTGATCTTGCTACTCATCAATCTAATGCAAGTGAATGAGTAACTCTACAGAGCCTTGTCTTCAATCAATGGTAAATAGCAAGTCAAGCAAAAATACTTTGCTTTACAGAAGGGGTCAGCAAACTATGGCCCATGGGTCAGCTCTGGCCTCTTGCCTGTTTTTGTAATCAAGATTTACTGGAACACAGACATACTCATTTGTCATATGTTGTCTCTTGGCTGCTTTCATGTTGTAATGGTGGTTGAGTATTTGTGACAGAGACCTCATGCTCTTCAGGCTGAAAAGATTTACTATCTGACATTTTACAAAAAAAAAATTGTGGACTCCTGCCTGAGAGCATCGGGTGCCCCTTGGGCAGGCAGCTTAGACACCAAAAAGGCACACCTACTGTCTTTGCCTTTTCCCCACATTTGGATAATTCTTAACACAGTGTTTTAGCCTTTTCCCTCTTATGCCTGCTGTCATAAGGACAGTTCTGCTTTAGCCAGTCCAATCGTTTAGACTTTTGTGATGCTAAATCTGTAAAAATGCAGGGATCCAGGCTGGGTGCAGTGTCTCACACTTGTAATCCCAGCACTTTGGGAAGCAGAGGCAGGAGGATCACTTGAGCCCAGGGGTTCCAGACCAGCCTGGGCAACCTGGCGAAACCCTATCTCTACAAAATAAAAAGAAAAAACATTAGCCAGGCATGGTAGCACATGCCTGTACTCCCAGCTACTAGGGAGGCTGAGGCAAGAGAATTGCTTGAACCCAGGAGGTTGAGGCTGCAGTGAGCCATGATCATGCCACTGCACTCCAGCCTGGAAGATACAAGACCATGTCTCGAGGAGGTGGGGGGTGTCGGGGGGTGGGGAAAGTAGGGATCAGGGACATGGGGTAGAGGATTTTTTTAAAAAAATTTAAATCAAAGCAGCCTCCATTCCACAAAATTGAATGAAAGTTCTCTGGGGCAGGGATTTTAACAGGGAGTTTGGAAGAGAAAAGTGGAGACAGCAGTAAGGAAAATGGATATGAGAGAAAAAGTGAATATCAAGAAATGTTGCTTGAGCTATGTACAATTTTCGTGGAGTTTGTGGAAATAATCAAAGGATCAGATTTGTTTTAAACTGCTTTTTTTTTTTTTTTTTTTTTGGTGCCAGAACATGTGTGCGTGTGTGAATGTGTGTGTGTGAGCGTGTGGTGGGTGGGTGGATATCTTCCTGACTGGGACTCAGTGCTGAGATGAGCATCACAGTTGCTCATTGTCAGGGATCTGTCAGGGACAGAAGAACCAACAAGGATGAAGTACACAAGGATTGTCAACCTGTTGAGGATGGCTGGCCGCACAGTCCCGTCAAGACCACCTGAGCGGCTCCTTTCTCAGGCCTTCTGACTTGAAGAATGGCCAGCTTCTGTGAGGTCAATACAAGAAGAACTTACGTGCACAGAAAGAATATTTACAGTTACTTGATCTTAAATTTATATAATTAAATTTATTATAATTATAAATTTAAAAACATAATTTTTTTTTTTTGAGACAGGGTCTCAAAAGGGTCTCACTTTATAGCCCCTGCTGGAATGCAGTAGTATGATCTTGGCTCACTGCAGCCTTGACCTCCTGTGCTCAGATGATCCTCCCCCGTCAGCCTCCCAAGTAGCTGGGACCACAGGTTTGTGCTACTGAGAGGTGACAATGTGCTAGCAGCCCTCACTCTCAGCGCCTCCTCGGTCTCCGCGTCCACTCTGGTGGCGCTTGAGGAGCCCTTCAGCCTGCCACGGCACCATGGGAGCCCCTCTCTGGGCTGGCTGAGGCTGGAGCCACCTCTCTCTGCTTGTGGGGAGGTGTGGAAGGAGAGGCCCGGGCGGAAGCGGAGCTGCGCGCTTCGCTCGCCGGCCAGTGCGAGTTCCCGCATGCACAGGCTCGGCGGGCCACGCACACTGAGCGGCTGGCCGGTGCCACCAGCCCAGGGCAGTGAGGGGCTTAGCACCTGGGCCAGCAGCTGCGGAGGTTGCGCTGGGTCCCCCAGCAGTGCCTGCCCTCCGGCGCTGCACTCAAATTCTCGTTGGGTTTAGCTGCCTCCCCGCGGGGCAGGGCTGGGGACCTGCAGCCCGCCATGTCTGAGCTCCCCCACCACAGTGGGCTCCTGCGCGGCCACAGCCTCTCCGACGGGCGCCGCCCTCTGCTTCCTGTCGCCTGGTCCCATCGACCGCCCAAGGGCTGAGGAATGCAGGCACGGCTGGGGACTGGCGGGTAGCTCCGCCTGCAGCCCTGCTGCAGGATCCACTAGGTGAAGCCAGCTGGGCTCCTGAGCTAGATGGGGACTTGTAGAACTTTTGTATCTAGCAGGGAGGATTGTATACACCAATCAGTACTCTGTGTCTCGCTCAGGGTTTGTAAATACACCAATCAGTACTTTGTGTCTAGCTCAGGGTTTGTAAATACACCAATTGGTACTCTGTATCTAGCTAACCTAGTAGGGACTTGGAGAACTTTTCTGTCTAGCACTCTTGTGTCTAGCTCAAGGATTGTAAACGGACCAATCAGCTCTCTGTAAAATAGACCAATCGGCAGGATGTGAGTGGGGTCAGATAAGGGAATAAAAGCAGGCTGCCCGCAACAGTGGTGGCAAGCTGCTGGAGGGTTTGTTCTTTCCTTCTTTGCAATAAATTTTGCTGCTGCTCACTCTTTGGGTCCACCCTGCCTTTATGAGCTGTAACACTCACAGCGAACATCTGTAGCTTCACTCTTGAAGGCAATGAGACCACAAACCTACCAGAAAGGAGAACAGACAACTCCAGACGCGCTGCCTTTAAGAGTTGTAACACCCACCACAAAGGTCTGCAGCTTCACTCCTGACAGCGAGACCACGAACCCACCAGAAGGAAGAAGCTCCAGACACATCTGTACGTCTGAAGAAACAAACTCCGTAACACTCATGGCGGGGGTCCGCGGCTTCATTCTTGAAGTCAGTGAGACCAAGAACCCACCAATTCCGGACACATTACCACACCTGACTATTTTTGAGACAGAGTCTTGCTGAGTCGCCCAGGTTGGAGTGCAGTGGGACTATCTCAGCTAACTGCAACCTCCGCCTGCCGGGTTCAAGTGATTCCTCTGCCGTCAGCCTCCTGAGTAGCTGGGATTGCCGTCACCCACCACCACACCCAGCTAATCTTTTTGTATTTTTAGTAGAGATGGGGTTTCATCATGTTGGCCAGACTGGTCTTGAACTCCTGACCTCAAGAGATCCTCCAGCCTCAGCCTCCCAAAGTGCTGGAATTACAGGCATGAGCCACTGCACCTGGCCGATTTTTTATTTTTAGTGAAGATGAGGTCTGTGTTGACCAGACTGGTCTTGAGCTCCTGGGCTCAAGCGATCCTCCTGTCTTAGCCTCCCAATGTGCTGGGATTACAGGTGTGAGCCACCATGCCTGGCCCCTAAATTTTCTTAATGCTTTAAGTTCAACTTACAAATCTTACTATTCTATTTATAAGGCCTCTTTTTAATATAACAGAGAAATGCCACTTTTCTTTGAATTAATGCTCAGTTATGTCATTGCTTTACATCACCAACCTAAATCACAGAGAGAGACTCTCTAAAAGAAAATGATGTTTCTTTGGGAATAGAGCATTGCAATAGGAATATGCACTCCATAGTAAACTCTGTGCATATTCAGGGTAAGTAAAGAAGACAAAGGTTTTCACAGGAAGACGAAGGTTTTCAAAAGAAAGAAATGAGCATTACATCACTGTTTTGAAATAGTTATGCTGGGCTACTAAGATCAACAACAAAGATATTGCCAGTCTGAGGTTGGACAGCCAGTTGCTGGGCACATGTGGTTAAAGCAGTATTTTTTGCGTAAGGTTGCAACGGCCTTTGTGCAAGGTTTTGTTTTTTGCAGTCTTTTTCATGATCAGGGATACAAGCATGAGAACCCTTTCTTCATGGCCTTCCCTGGCTCCATTTTTCAGGGTTTTCTTAACATTAGTGTCTCCATTTTGATTTTGACAACTTTCACACCATGTTAAATCCTCCTAAATACTTAACTTTCTTTTCTAGCATAGTTAATTGAGTTCCCTTAAATATTTTAAACTACAAAGTTTCTTTCAAACACTACAAATGCCTGCCAAGGTGGGCTTAAAAATCAGATGAATAAAATCTTTCTAGCCACCTAAGCAATCCCCAAAACTCTAAAAAAAGAAAATTAAAAAAAAAATGTAGTAAATCAGACTCAAAATTCACACTCTTTTTACAAATTTAACCACATTGTTTTAGACATTTCAAATTAAAATAGAAGTCTAATATCAATTACACATTTCAAATTGGGATTACAAAGTCATATTTTATATTCTTTAATGTGCAGCATTGTCTTAGACACGTTAAATAACAAAGGCATTACCTGGAGGATTCTAAAACGACACTTATTTGTAAACTTAACGCAAAAGTGTTGCTGCAGTGGGTTTCCTTTAGGTCATCAGCTCTATGCCTTTTTTTTTCCCCCCTAGTGTTGTAAAGCCACTGAACTAAGGGGTGCAAATTGCAGATTAACCACTACAAGTGGTTCCTAGGTGAAAGATTCTGACACTGAGGTTTCTGAGTCAAAGTTTCTAAGTACTTGATTTGGGCTGTTGGCTAGTGAGTGAATCTGAGACAGGGTCATTGGTCTACATTAGCCACAGGGTAACACACTGAGTCATTCTCAGAGTTGGGATCAGGCTCCTAAGTCAGCGAAAGGCCCTAAGACATTTTAGTTGTGAGTTGGTTTCGTAACCAAGTCCCGTGAATACCTTTTAAATGTCATGCTTACCTATTTTATCTTAACTGCTTTCAACTTTTTCCACCTGATTTATGTAGGTACAATTTTACACCTCCTATCTGGTTTGTAGTTAATATCTTTTATTACTTTATTCTACTCAACTAATTTTGTTAGTTCCTGTTTTTATTTTTTATTTATTTATTTTTTTTAAATGTGTGTCTACTGATTAATGGGTGCTTTAAAATCTGAGCAGTCTTTTGCATTTACTGCCTGTGATGGCTCATCCCACTAGCTAAAGTGTGTGACCACTGCTTACAGCACCATGTGATAATGAGTAAGGGAGAGATGCTGCTCGGACTCTTGTAGGAGCAGTCAGTAGGACCTTCCAGGGGTTGCAAGCAAACCACAGCAATATGTGGAGTGTGGCAGAGGATGGCCCCAAGAGGATGTGGCAGCGGCCAGTGCAGCTCAGCTTAGTCTGAGAGGAAGAGCTGGAGAGGAGAGCCCAGTCTGTACAGGTGTGACAGCCACAAGGACCTCAAGAACTAACATGGCTGAGTGGACTTTATGTGCTATCTCATTCAGAAAACAGGAGCAATCAGAAAGGAGTTACCTCCTGTTTCTGTCCTAGGAATTGCTAACCTACTTGCATCTGAACGATGTCCATCACCTCCCTTCATCACCTCCTCTGGAGGCTTTGCAAGGATTTGACTCCTGCATTAGTGATCTCTCTCACCTACATTGTGATTCATATGAACTTACTAATTGCTATGTGACAACTACCATCTTAAACATAAAAACCCTCTTTTGATTCCATGGCTCCCTCCGGCTACCCCTGAATTTCTCTGTCCCCCTGCCCTGTCTCTACATGCACTTTTATTTTACAGCAAAACTACTTAAGGGAGTCTCAGTGCTCCTTGGCTCCTTGTCTCCGCCTTTCATTCTCTTCTTAGTTCACTCCAGTCAGCCTTCCATCCTCAAGCCTTCTTCGCTTTTGTTTTAGGGCCACTGACATCCTCTTTCTTGCCAAATTCAATGGCCAGGTCCTCACTTACTCAACTGCTCAGCATTGTTGGGCCTGGTGGACCACATTCTCCTTCACCCACCTTTTCTTGCTCTCTCCTCTCTCCAGAGGTTTCTCTCTTCTCACTGGCTACTCCTCTTTTGTTTCCTTTGTTAGCTCCATTTCTTCCTTCCAACCTCACTGTGCTGGTGTGCCCAGTGCTCAGTTTTTAGCTATTTTGTCTTTTCCAGTGGCATTCATTGGGTGGTTTCATGTGACCCAGGGCATTATATACCTTCTACATGATAGTTACTCCTGAATATGAATCTCAGGAAAGATTTGGATTTATTTTTAATTAATTTTTTAAAATTTTATTTTAATGAATGAGGTCATCCAGGCTGGAGTGTAGTGTTGAATGATGTGATTATAGCTCACTGCAGCCTTGAACCTTGGGCTCAAGTGATCCTCCTACCTCAGCTTCCTGAGTAGCTGGGACTACAGGCATGTGCCACTATGCCTGGCTGACTTTTTTTTTTTTGTAGAGACAGGGTCTTGCTCTATTGCTTAGGCTGATCACAAACTCCTGGCTTCAAGTGATCCACCTACCTCAGCCTCCCAAAGTGCTGGGATTACAGGTGTGAGACCTGCTCGGGCTAAGATTCAGATTTTGTATTCAATTGACTATTTGACATCTTATCTCAAATATTAATTAACTTGGCCAAAATACATAACTTTTGACCTCTGCCCCCACAATACTTGCCCCTTCCCCAGACTTCTCCATTTCTGTTAAATATCCCCAGTTAGTCAACCCTCAAAACCTATGAATGCCCCTTGATTTCTTTCTTTCCCTCATCTCCTACGTTGACACCATCAGCTAGTTCTGTTGCCTTTATCCCCAGAATATGATCCTCACCATCTTCTCTCCTATTGCCCAAGTCTAAGATGTCAGTCTCTCCTGCACAGTCCATTGCCCTGGCCTCCTGATTGGTCTGCTTCCACTTTTGACATTTCTACTCCTCCTTCCCCCAGGGTCAGTTTTTCATAGCAAGAGTGGCATTTTTAAAACCATATATTAGATCATCCCTTTTGTGTTTGAGAACCTCCAAGGGCTTTGCATCACACACCAAGTTGACACCTCTCCTACCCAGGCCTGGCTCTTTCCAGCCCCTCTGTCCTCTCAGCCCCTCCACCTATTGCTCAGGCTGCTTCAGCCACACCGGCCTTCTTGCCATGCCACATTTGTGCTAAGGCCACGTCCAACCTCGGGGCCTTTGCACTTGCATTACCTCTGTTTGGCATGCTGTACCCCAGATCTTTGCATCATTGGTAGCTTCTCTACATTCAGGCACCTGCTCAAGCCACCTTTTCAGAGGGCCTTCCCTGGCCACCTCATCTGAAATAGCACCTCCGATTGCACCCATCCAGTTATTCTCCATCCTGTTCTCTTGCTTGGTGATTTTCCATCACTGATGAGGAAATGAACCATGGAATGCTAGAGCTGATGACCAGAACTTTCCCCCACCCCCGCATTATTACAGAGGAGGAAATGGGGTCAGAGGTAAGATGGGCCCAGGATTTCTACTCCAGCCTGGACTGCAGGCACAGCACTGATCTCAGCTGTGCTCACTCTTGGCATTCATCCAACCCTTCTATCTCCAACTGCCCCGTTTACCAGAAAGTGAAATGTTCTCAGAGACAGTGAGCTGCCTGACTTGGACAGCAACCCAGGGCTCCTGGCACCCTGCTTTCTTCCTCCCTGCCATCCTTTCCCCTCCAAGACCTACCTTTCCCTGTGATTCTGGCCCACATGCTGCATTTCATGGTTTTATGACCTGCTTTCTGAGAGGGATTTGAATTTTCTTTTTTTTTTCTTTTTTTGAGATGGAGTCATGCTGTGTTGCCCAGGCTGGAGTGTGGTGGCCTGATCTTGGCTCACTGCAAGCTCCGCCTCCTGGGTTCACACCATTCTCCTGCCTCAGCCTCCCGAGTAGCTGGGACTACAGGTGCCCGCCACCATGCCCAGCTAATTTTTTTGTATTTTTAGTAGAGACAGGGTTTCACCGTGTTAGCCAGGATGGTCTCGATCTCCTGACCTTGTGATCTGCCCGCCTCGGTCTCTCTAGTGCTGGGATTACAGGCGCGAACCACTGCGCCCGGCCTGAATTTTCATGATTATTTATGTAAGGAAACCATTATGCTTATACAAATGAGAAAAGGAGTGCTTCTGGACTTCCCAGGGATACAATCTTATCATTTGGCTTGCCTCCATATTGCTAATTAAGGACCCAGGATGTGGGTGAGATGTGCTAAAAGCTAGGAGGAGGCTCTGGGCTATGACTATGGCCCACAGCCCTGGGCAGGCATCACACCAGTCCTTTAGGTCATCCTTACGCCAGCTTCCAGTTGAATCAGATGTTTGTGAATAACTCAGCAAGGCTGTATGGGAAATGAAGAATGAGGTGGGGAAGAGGTCTGTGCAGAAGACACGCTGACTTACCCCTGTACCTCTGACCAGGGTGTTGTAGTAGCCACCCACCCGCCAAGTCTGTCTTCCAGGCCACGTTTGCTTTCCCTCACCTTTGCATCTTTTATCTTCTGCCAGCCCAGGTGCTTGCTGACTCCAGCCCAAGCCTATAGGATAAGCCACAGCCTGTCCCTACAG
Source organism: Colobus angolensis palliatus (assembly GCF_000951035.1). Classification (NCBI taxonomy): domain Eukaryota; kingdom Metazoa; phylum Chordata; class Mammalia; order Primates; family Cercopithecidae; genus Colobus; species Colobus angolensis. The sequence goes on along the minus strand of NW_012116888.1, from coordinate 93,937 downwards.
AAAAAGAAGGAGGGTACTGAGGGTGAGCTGCTGAGGACTAGCAGCTCCCTCAACTCAATGGTTGTCTTTCCACAAGAAGTCAGATATTTTTTTCTTGGATAAAATCTTTAAAAATTATTATTTTATTTTTGAATAATATATTTACATGATTGAAAAGTCAAATTGTAGACCAGGCATGGCTCCTTATGCCTGTAATCCTAGCAATTTGGGAGGCTGAGGCGGGAGGATCACTTGAGCCCAGGAGTTCAAGACCAGCCTGGGCAGCATAGTGAGACCCTGTGTTTACAAAACGTTAAAAAGAAAAATTAGCTGGGCATGGAGGATGATATGGTCTGGCTCTGTGACCCAACGCAAATCTCATGTTGAATTTTAATTCTCAATGTTGAAGGAGGGTCCTGGTGGGAGGTGATTGGATCATGGGGGTGGTTTCTCCCTTGCTGTTCTCATGATAGTGAGTGAGTTCTCACAAGACCTGTTTGTTTTAAAGTGTGTAATACCTTCCCCTTCACTCTCTGTCTCTTCTGCTCCGCCACAGGAAGATGTGCGTGTTTCACCTTTGTCTTCTGCCATGATTGTAAGTTTCCTGAAGCCTTCCAGCCATGCTTGCTTCCTATACAGCCTATAGAACTATGAATCGGTTAGACCTCTTTTCTTCGTAAATTACCCAGTCTCAGGTCATTCTTTATAGCAGTGTGAGAATGGACTAATATAGTACCATATGCTTGTAGTCCCAGCTGCTCAGGTGGCTAAGGTAGGAGGATTGCTTGAGCCTGGGAGTTTAAGGCTGCAGTGAGCCATGACTGTACCACTGCTCTCCAGCCTGGGTGACAGCGAGACCTTGTCTCAAGAAAAAAAAAGAAAACACAAAAAAAATCTCCCAAACTGTATAAAATGTGTTCATAGAAGTGTCTTGCTCCCACACCTGTCCCTGTATATCTTATTCCTCAGCCTCTGACAACTACTTTATTCATTTCTTATGTATCTTCCAGAATTAAAAAAATAAAATACACACACAGTAGAATGTATTGCCCTTCTTCCCCTCCCTTTTGTTACATCAGAGTTAGTATATCATAAATATGGTCTGCATCTTGTTCATTTTCAGCTATCAGCATGTCTTGGAGAGGATTTCATATTCGTGCAGACAGCGTGTATTAGTCCTTGCATTGCTATAAGGAAATACCTGAGATTGGGTAATTTATAAAGAAAAGAGGTTTAATTGGCTCACAGCTTCACAGGCTGTTCCACAGGAAGCATGGCAGCATCTGCTTCTGGAGAGGCCTTTGGAAGCTTTTACTCATGCAGAAGGCAAAATGGGAGTGGGTGTCTTACATGGCAGGAGCAGGACTGAGAGAGAGAGAGAGAAAGAATGCCACATACTTTTAAACAACCAGATCTTGTGAGAACTCTATCATGAGAACAGCACCAAAGGGATAGTGCTAAACCATTCATAAGAACTCCACCCCTGTGATCCAATCACCCCACACTAGGCCCCACCTCCAACATTGGAGATTACAATTTCACATGAGATTTGGGCTGGGACACAGATCCAAACAATACCAGAGTGCTTTCTCATTCTTCTCTATAGCTGCCTAGTATTCTATGTCCTTTACTTCATTTAGCCAGTCTCTTGTTGATAGACACTTGGGTTACTTCCAATTTTTCCTATTACAAATGATGTGCAATGAATAATTTTGATCATTTTTCATTTCACATGGGTGATGTCCATCTGTAGGATAAATCTCCAGGAGTGAAATTGCTGGATCAAAGGGGAAGTGCACTTGTGACTTTCATAGTTAGCAAATTTTGTTCTATAAGGGTCATATCAATTTATAGTCCCACATGTAATATTTAACAGCGGGGATTTCCTGGCAGTTTAACCAACAAGGTCTCTTGTTAAACTTTTGATCTTTGTCAATCTGATGGGAAAATACTAGTATCTCAAAGTGCTTTTAATTTGACTTTCTTATTACAATGTTAAACATTGTTTTTTTTCTGCCCAAGATCAAATTGTTTTACTCTGCCCAAGATCAAATAGTATTTTCTTTTCTGTGAACAGACTGTTAAGATCCCTTGCCTCTTGTTTTGCTGGAGTTTTGTTCTTTTTTTTTTTTTCCTAATGTTTTGAGGCAGTTCTTTACATGCGAAGCAAATTGTCTCTTTACCTAGGATGTGAGTTGCAAATACTTTTCCCCTGGCTCATTTTGTGCTTTGACTTTGCTTCTGGTGATTTCCGCAATTCTGAAAGTGTACTTTTTCCATCATTCATTCTTATACCCCCATGTCCTTGTTCATGCTGGTTCTTCTACCTGAGGGCCTTTTCTTTTCTTTTCTATCTGGAAACAGTTTTTAGAGATGGGGTCTCACTCTGTCACCCAGGCTGAAGTGCAATGGTGTGGTCATAGCTCACAGCAGTCTTGAACTTCTGGGCTCAAGCAATCCTCTAGGGTCAGCTTCCCAACTAGCTAGGACTACAGGTGCATGCCAGCATGCCTGGCTGATTGTTTTATTTATTTTTTTGTAGAGATGGGGGTCTCACTATGTTGTCCAGGCTGGTCTTGAACTCCTGGGCTCAAGCGATCTTCCTGCCTCTGCCACCCAAAGTGCTGGGATTACAGGCGTAAGCCACTGTGCCCGGCCCATGTGGGGAAATTTTCTGTTTATCCCTTTAGGCTTGATTCTTATGTCACTCTCCTCACTCCTTCCTGGATACTCCTTTTGTATTTTATCTTACTCTACTTGTCATGTTGCCTTGTTTTTGCTTGTACCTATCTGCCTCTCCTGAGGAGGAACTTGTTACCCTTCTTGTCTCTGCACTCCCAGCTCCTAGTACATAGTGCTTGCTCAACAGATGTTTGGTGCATTGACAGAGAAATCACTGGTAGCTGTTACTACCAATTCCGACTCCCTGCAGTGCTTCAGCTGATCCTGTTCCAGATGTGCACTGAATATCCTTTTGTTGAACACCAGAAATAAAGGGGATGGCTGAGGAGGATAGTCTTCAGTGGCCAAGGATATTTCTAGGTACTTTGCAGCACTCAGCAATAGGGAGTGGGCTTCTAGTCCCCCAAGAACTCTCACAGCCCTGTTTATCTTTACTGTTCAGGGTCAAATCCAAGACAAGTCAATGATCAGGAAAGACCTTTTTTTTTTTACAGTGAAGTTTATTTCAGAACCAGTGAATAGTATGGTCATATTTGCTCATTTATAAATATTCCCATTTAAATAATCTAAGCTTATATATTTTCAGTCTTAATTAAAGGACTTAATTTAAAGAGAGCTCACCAGTCCAAGTTGAATTGAATAGCTATAAAAACTGGGCTCTATTACAGACACTGCTACTTCTTGCCCCCCTTGAATAAATTAAATAGAATAATCAATAAAATAAACAAACAAATAAATAAATAGGGAAGCAGTTGCTCATCAGAATGTGGGAGCAAAGAACAGAGGGTTTCTTAGAACCAAATGTGGCCATGGTTTCTGTCAGGTGGGCTTAAGTGAGTAGGAGAGGTAAGAGAGGCCTGGCTCAACAAAGGGGCCGAGGATTGGCCCTGAAAGGAAGGAGCTGACTGTCCTGGCTGATGGACAGGAGATCTTCTTAGCACTGTCCTAAGGCAGGCAGTTGGGCACTGGTATAGACAACAGGAAAGTCCAGGCTATAGCCACACTCAAAACCTTTCTGTTCCCTTTCTGCCAGTCCTATGGATTGAGTCTACATTCAGCGCGGGACCTTCTGGGTACAGCTCTCTTTAGGAAGACACAAATTGCATGGTGAAGTCAGTTATATCCTGGCCACCTTTGGTCCCTCCCAGGAAGACGGGCATGTTTTCTGCTTGAGAGGTGCTGATGTACCAGTTGGGGAATTGGGCAGACTCAAATTCCAGCTTGTTATTGATTTCTATCTTGTTGAAGACAAATCGCTTTTCCATCTTCTTCTTTGGGTAATTTTTGGGATCTACGCTCTGCAGCAAAAGAGAAAGAAGAATTTTTGTGAGGCAAGGGACAAAGATGCCATGGGAAAGATGTTCTTTGGGTTGGCCAGAGAGGAAACTAATGAACGGGTCACAGGATCAGGAGCCAGACTCCTGAGTTATAACTGGGCCCCCAACTTTCTGTGTGGTTACTAAAAGAGCTCTTCTTCTTTTCTAAAGCTTAGTGCCCAATGCTGAGGAGCATAATATAATGTAGGTGAATTTTTTTTTTTTAAGTGAAAATTAGGCTAGAGCTTCTTGAAGTACCTATTTTCCAGGGGCTTTTTACTGTATTTTTCCCTATAGTCCTAGAATGACATCAACTTGGAAATGTAGCTTTTGCTGGGAAAGCTGGAGGTGATAGTGGTGGTGATTTTGGGAGTGGAGTGGACGTGATAATGGGATCCTTTAAGTCATTTATTTCCCAAAGTGTCTATCAAATGAGAGCAGCCCTAACAATATATAATCTGTTGGGGTCATAACTATGGTAGGATACAATAACATCAGAAAAATGATTTAATTTTCTGCAGCAGAATTGAAAGTTGCATGCATTTAAAAATTATGTTAAATTTATTTACATTAATGCAACATTGTCAAATAGACCTGTTCCCAGCTTTTCCTAGGGATGGGGGCGGGGAGAAGGTGGTTGTGAGTGATAGAAGGTGGTTATAAGTGATAGCTGGAGACTGAGAAGGGCTTCATTCCATAGCATTCACTTACCTCCAGCTGTAGAGTGGGCTTATCATCTTTCAACACGCAGGACAGGTACAGGTTCTTTGCCTTGAGGCCCAAGGCCACAGGTATTTTGTCATTACTTTCTTCTCCTTGTACAAAGGACATGGAGAACACCACTGAAGAAAGAAGGGGGTCTTGTGGTTAGGGACACAGCAGGGCAGGGTCAGCCCAACCCCTGGGCCCCATGAGTAGGACACATGTAATTTGGTATCCTCTGGTTCCTTGGCCTAAGAGACAGGATAACTTGACTTCTCACAGACAATATCAGGGTCATGTCATTGATTTAGGGTCTCCCTTCAAAGGCCTGAGGGTTTCTCAGAGCCTCATAGAAGTGGAAATGGAGAATGAAAGAGGGTCTACATCTTAAATGCTGAAGGAGGGAGGGAGGGAAGGAAGGAAGGAATGAAGGAAGGAAGGAAGGAAGGAGGGAAGCCATTGTGTCACTGGCTGGCAATGTGCCCATCCACAGGAGCAGTACGACTTGATCAATGTGGAAGGCAAGGAAAGAGGTGAAGCTGTACTTCTGCCGGAAATCAGGCACCAGAACTGTTTCAGGAACAGAGAGTAGCCCGTGGGAAGAAACTGGGAGAGGAGAGGCTGAGCTGGGAAAGTGGCTCCAAAAAGAGACACTCATTTTGATCTTCCTCACTCACAGCAGTGTCAGTTAGAGGCCCTGGGATCACTCTTACTACCCGATTCCAAAGAAACAGGATTTTCTTGGCCTGGCTGAGAGCAAATAGCTTCGCCCTGAGTGAGGCTGCCTTTCAAGGTCAGCAGCCTTAGTTGCCCACACTCCTGTGCACAGGCTTTGGCTACTGTGGCACGATGCCAGGAAGATCACCACAGCTCATGATGGGCTCACCGCACTTGAAACATTTGCCGGTTACAGTGGAGAGATATAAGTTCCTGCTGGGCAGTAAAATTTCCCTACAAGGAACCACCTGGCATTGGGTGGGACGGATGTTGGGGCAAGGGGGCAAGGCTAGGGAGGGGAATGGACACATTATCGCTCCAGCATTCTTGTTTCAGCCTCAACAACAGGAAGAGAGAACCCACAGGCAGTTAGGCCTTGTCCATCAAATGACCCCATATTGTGGAAGAATTGACATTGTACTATGCCCAAGAGACTTGGGTGGACAGGGTCCCGGGAGTGCTTGAGCCGTCTAATTTCTCAGGGTCACACTCCTGTTAACAAATGCACTGGCCAGTGCAATCAAATGTGCCATTTCTAGGACCAAAGTTTGTATATTCTTTTTTAATGTTTCTTTTCACTTATGTTGATCATTTGCCTTAAATTCACTTTCTACTTTGTTTGAAACATGGAGAATTAGCAAGCCGTCAGGAGGCCAGGCAGGGAAACCAGGATGTTTGCATTTACCTTGTTGCTCCAGATCCTGTCCCTGGAGGTGGAGAGCTTTCAGTTCATATGGACCAGACATCACCAAGCTTTTTAGCTGTGCATCCCGGAGTGTGCAATGCAGTGATCGTACAGGTGCATCATGCACATAAGCGTCGTTATTGCATGTGTCGAGGAAGATAGGTTCTGAAATGTGGAGCACATGTTGTTTAGGTATAAAATCAGAAGGGCAGGCCTTGTGAGGTGAGGCAGCAGAATTGATTTCTTGGAGGACACCTGAGCATATACGGTCAAAATCTGATGACAACACTGGTGAGGACGAAGCTGGGAGTGGGGTGACTAAGAACACTGGACCTGACACTATTAGACATGGGTTCCAGCTTGAGCTCTTTTACTGCTCACTGTGGACGAGCAACAGATCTACTCAGGTAAAATGGTGATGGTCATAACACTAGCCCACAGGGAGGTTACCAACGTCTGAACATCTTGGTGACAATGTAAGTGAAAGGCCCCTGAGAAAGAGTGAGGGAGTTGCAAATGTCAGTAGCAATCAAGATCTTCTTCAATAATAGTTTCCACTAAAGAGATGATTGCTTTGGTTTCCAGCCTTCTTTTTTTTTTCTCCCTGCTGGGCCTTCTACCTTTAAAGGGCTTCGGCTCTGGGGGAATTGAGTTGGCTGGTGCATGATGGCTTCTAAGAGGACACAAGTAGAGATCTACTGCCTGCTCTTGGCTAAGTACCTTCTTCAAAGATGAAGGGAAACAAGGTGTTCAGGTCATTGTCCTGGAAGGTCTGTGGGCAGGGAACCAGCATCTTCCTTAGCTTCTCCATGGCTACAACAACCGACACGGCCTGCCGGAAGCCCTTGCTGTAGTGCTCGTGGGAGATTCGTAGCTGGATGACGCCATCCAGAGGGCAGAGGTCTAGATCCTGGAAGGAGCACTGCAGAGAGAGTGAGGGAGGGAACCTGGTGAGGTGGTCCTGCCAGGAACCGTGCTTTGACATCAGAGAGGACAAAGCTCAGAGAGGAGGAAGGGGCTTGAAAGAATCCTGAGCTTCTAAAGATCATCCCTCTCTGGGCCAGGCGTGGTGGCTCATGCCTGTAATCCGAGCACTTTGGTCAGGAGTTCAAAACCAGCCTGGCCAACATGGTGAAACCCCTTCTCTACTAAAAATACAAAAATTAGCTGGGTGTGGTGGGGCACGCCTGTAATCCCAACTATTCAAGAGACTGAGGCACGAGAATCGCTTGAACTTGGGAGGCAGAGGTTGCAGTAAGCCAAGATTGTACCATTGCCCTCCAGCCTGGGCAACAGAGTGAGACTCCGTGTCATAACATAAAATAAAATAAAATTAATAAAATAAAATAAAAAGATTATCCCTCTCTGAAGCTCAAGGAGGTTAAGGGTGTACTCAAGAGCACATGGCAGGTTAGAGGCAGACTCAGGACTAGAATGTGGGCTTTCTATCACCTTACAGGCTATTCTTTTAGAATAAATCCCATTTCTACCTTGTTCATCTTTTTTGTACATGCCTCACCTACACCATACATGTATACGTTTTCTATATCTTTTTGTATCCCTAATGCTGTCACACTCTGATTTGCTTTATCATGCTGATGACCGTAACATTTTCCATTCACCTATGCTCACTCAGCAAGTATTCAATTTTTCTACACCATTCCTTTTTTTTTCTTTTTCATAACACTGTCTCATAGGCATTCTGCAAATCCTGTAAGAGTAGTTACTTTTTGTGAAATGTTACCACTTTCCTCTTATTCGAGGAAGCTCAGTATTAAGGCTTAACTGAGGTTGCCTCAAGGCATGATAATGGTTCAAAGGCTTGAAAGACAGTTAAAGAGACCTCTAAGTGCACAAAAGGAAGTTGAGCAGGAGAGAATTTCCTGCCTGGAGCAGAGCCAAGCTGCTGGAAAAGGCAATGGGGGCAAAGGCCAGGCAGACAAGCCAATGGGCTCCTCCTACAGCTGGAGCCAACCAGTTATGCCAGTCTTAGGACTTTTAAAGAAATATGTTTTTAACAAGACTGAGGACTGGATTATGAGGCTAGGGGAGGCTGTCACAAACTGGAATAAAATAAAGCCAGAGAAAAGTGGCTGCCTCCTAACCTGCACAACTGCCCTAGCTAGGCTGATGGCTGGGCCACCTAGAAAAGGTTACTGAGCATCATATAAAACAGAAGGGACGGCAGGAATATAACATGGCTCTCTGTAAGGATGAGTCTGAAAAATGCTCATTTGCTGCCCAAATGCCCTTAGCTACAACTGAAAATATTTCAAAACTGAAGGTTGCTGGATGCTGGCATCTCAGAGATCATCCAGCTCAGCCCTTTATGTTTCAGATGAGGTCCAAAGAGGGTAAAATGACTTGTCAAGGTCACACAGCAAGTGAATGGTTTTCTTTCAAGTCTCAATTAATCTTTTTGTTTACATCATCTATGTCTTGTTACTATAAGCTTCACCCCATGGAGCAAAAAACTATTCTACTCAAAAGGGGTAGACATATGTTAGTTCTCAAGATCATCTCTTGATTTCAGAGTTTAACTCAAGTGATTGGCATAGGCTGAACCCATCTCCTAAAAGGAGAATCAAATTTGTGTTGAAGACTTGGCTGTCTTCCTACTACGAAATGGGAAACCTTATCACTCCTCCTCCCCTGTCACCACCAAGTGTGGCCACAACCACCACCACCACCATTAGTGAGTGATTATGATGATATGGTGACCAGGTGGCCAGGTCAGCAAGTGGTGCATCCTGTGTCTCACTGGAAGAGGTTAAAGTTGTTCTAAAACAAAATACCATGGCATCAAAGTGGCCCAGCACTCTTTTCTTTGAGCTTTCCCTGTGTTAGAGCCCTTCTTTGGGTTGGGAGCTAAACCCACAGTCTTACCTTCATCTCTTTAGGGCCATCGACTTCAAAGAACAAGTGATCCTCGTTGCCGCTGTAATAAAAACAGGGACATGTCTCAATTATGTCTTCTAAACAGGTTTATTTTTCCTTCCCTGTGTACAAGACTTGACTGTTGATAAGAAACTGCAAACAACCTGTCACTCAAAGCTGCCTGAAAACACCTGGCAAGTTCCACAGTGATATGTGCAGAACAGTCTAGAAGGCAGATTCTAGGCCTGGCAGGTGGGCACCCTGGGTGCTCCCTGTCGGATCTTGAGGCCTAACCTCTAGCCCAGCAGAGTCAGCTAAAATCTGAGCTCTCCCTCTCCCTCCAAGCCACACTTTGCAAAGGGATTCCTTGTATTGTCAGCTTGGAATCTTTTCTCCCCATTTGCCTGTGCAGGAAGCCCTTGCAACAACACTTCTGGATAGCCTCCAGACCCCAAGGCTGGAGGGACTTATAATGGGAAAGTAGTGTTTCAACCAGATTTACTTGGAACCCTGTTTGCCACTGAAAGAGGCAATTTAGGGGGAAAATCTTGTCTCCAAGCACAGATAACACTCTACTCTTGAAAGAGGAGCCCTGCCTATGTTACTTGTCTCAGTGTCCCCACTGACCTGTAGTAAGCCATCATTTCACTGGCGAGTTCAGGTACTTCTGCCATGGCTACTTCAGATACCTGTGTAAAAAGGAGAAAATGAGTGAATTCCCCATGATGGCTACGTTCACGTGTGATTTCTCTCAGCACCCAGTACATGGCAGGCATGCAAATAAGTGATCTCTGAGTGAATGAATGAATGTATGAAAGAGAAGTCCTTTGGGTGTAGAGAAAAGCATTTACTAAACCCAACCCCAGCTAGCAATGTATTTGCTAGGAGAGCTGGAGCAGAGGTTTTGACGCTAACCTTTAGGGTATCAGCTGCTAGGTAAGCAGTATTCATTCCCAGAATATTTCCCCAGTCATAAGCATTATATTACACCTGGCATTTTTGCAAAATGCTGAGAGAGGGAGGCAGAGAGGGAGGGAGGAAAAGAGGGAGGATGAGGGGGTGGAGAGAGAGCGAGAGAGAGAGAGAGAGAGAGAGAGAGAGATACACACAAAGAGGGAGAGAGACAGAGAGGCTCCCTTAGCACCTAGTTGCAAGGAAGAATTAAAGTCATACTTGAGCAATGAAGATTGCTGAGGAGAATCCCGGAGCAGTCTGTTGTGCCTTGTGCGTCGAAGAGATTTGCTATCTGCCAGTTTCTCCCTCGCTGTTTTATGGCTTTCAAAAGCAGAAGTGGGGGTCTGAGAAATTTCTCTGTTGAATACCTAATTTCGCAATCAAGTTAAAGGAAAGGGGAAAAGAAAAGAGTATTGGTGGAAGCTTCTTAGGGGAGGGGACTAATAAACTGAAATAATTCTCTGGTTCATGGAAGGGCAAGGAGCAAACTATGACACATTTTGCAAATGTATCACTATGCAAATACGCATTGTTGTTCCGACAGCCATTGTGCAGTTGTCCACATTAAAATACTGGATTTTCCTAGGTTAGAAGAATGTTTAAATTTAGGACATCTGGGACAAAGTGGAAGACACACAGATTTATACATGCAAATACTTTTCTTCATTCACTTCTTTGTACTTAAGTTTAGGAATGTTCCCACTTAGAGATGGATAAATGGATACAATGAAGGGGCAGTAGCCCTCCCTGTCTGGATTGAGGGTGTGGGTCTCTACCTTGGGTGCTGTTCGCTGCCACAGGAACTCTCTGTCAATTGCAGGAGCCTCTGGGGAGACACTTGACCTTTCTTGGATGGGGCAGGGAACATACGGTATGCAGGGTTCAGGCTCCTGACAGAGTTGGGGCAACCCTGGAGATAAGCTCTCACAACCCTGCAAGACCAGGTGCTGTTACCCTAGCCAATCTCATGGATAAACCAGATCAATGCCAGATGATCTCTGCCTAAAATGATTTTTTGGTGAACTCTGAAAAGTGGAATATTGTTTCTGTAAGAATATCCATCTGAGACTCTATCTCATGGTAATACCAAGAGTTATCAGTTTCTCTTTAACCAAGATGCCAGCAAAGTACCTGCTCCAGTGTACTGCCCAGGGGAGCCCTCCATTTGTAGAATGAATGAGAGTCCAGGTTATGAACAGTGCCTGGAGTCTAGGAACACCCTCCTTTGCCTCTTTGACAGGTCTGCATTGTAACACTTCTTTTTTTTTTTTTTCTTTTTTTTCTGAGACAGAGTCTTGCTCTGTCGCCCAGGCTGGAGTGCAGTGGCGTGATCTGGGCTCACTGCAAGCTCCGCCTCCCGGGTTCACGCCATTATCCTGCCTCAGCCTCCCCAGCAGCTGGGACTACGGGCACCTGCCACCACACCCGGCTAATTTTTCGTATTTTTAGTAGAGACGGGGTTTCACCGTGTTGGCCAGGATGGTCTCGATCTCCTGACATTGTGATCCGCCCGCCTCGGTCTCCCGAAGTGTTGGGATTACAGGCATGAGCCACTGCGCCCGGCCCGTAACACTTCTTGTAGCACTTACAGCACTGAATTGAAACCTTGCTCCCTGTTCTGGCTCCTCCGGGAAGCTATGAAATCTTTTTGAGCCAAGTCTAGCACAGTGCCTAGCAGGTACATTCAGGTGGTAGAGTTTGCTACTTGAATGGGTGAATGGGAATTTGACAGCATTTTTATTCAAATTAGTATGTGCCAGGTATCGTGCTCGCTCTGCTTTATCCAATGGAGTGAGCCCTTGTGCAAGTATTTGAGGCACGAGGGAAATAGGCTCTACTGTGGGACAAAGAGCATTTCATGGACTTGCTCGCCAAGCAGCCTTCTGAGTTTTAATTTGGCTCCCAGTATCTTGATATCAGGAGGCAGTCACAAGAACTCCATCTTTAGTAAGTTATATTTTCCACAGGAAATCTAAAAGCTGTTCAACATGTTAGTTTCCTATGAATTTGAGAAGCAATAATCCATTCCTAACACTGAGCCTTAATGAAATTTGGTATCTGGTCCTGCAGATAGCTAAAGGCCCTGTCTGGGTGGCCTAGGGGACTCCTCTGTTTTGCCGCCACAGGATCCACTTTGCAAATTAACCACTGGTTCCCCCATTGTAGGAACTGCCACCTTCCTCAGAGTCTCCTTCCTTCCTTCCTTCCTTCCTTCCTTCCTT
>NW_012116888.1:67715-81753 GCF_000951035.1 Colobus angolensis palliatus | reverse complement strand
TTTCTTTCTTTCTTTCTTTCTTTCTTTCTTTCTTTCTTTCTTTCTTTCTTTCTTTCTTTCTTTCTTTCTCTCTCTTTCTTTCTTTTTTCTCTCTCTTTCTTTCTTTCTCCCTCCCTCCCTCTGTCTTTTTCTCTGTCTCTCCCTCCCTTCTCTCTCTCTCTTTCTCTTTCTCTCTCTCTCTCTCTCTCTCCTAAACAGGATCTAGCTTTTTTCCCCAGGCTGGAGTGCAGTGGTGCAATCATGCATTCATTGCATGATCACGGCAGCCTCAAACCCTTCCTCAGAGTCTTTATGCAGCAACCAGCAGGGTCTGGGGGGCTGGTGGCTTTGTGGACTCTCCTGACAGAACACAGAGATGTCTTTGGTCTGTTGATGTGATTATAAGCTGAGCAAAGGAGGATCAAAGCCAGTGACAGGAAGGGAGATATGCAAGGGACCGGAGCATCAACTCTGAGTTAGTCCATTCTACTTCTGGGGCTTGGGATACAGGTCAGAAACCTTGAGCTTCTACTTCTCCATCTTCCAATTGTAGCATCCAGGACCTCAGAATCTGCCAGCTGAGAGGAGCCCTAATGATTGTCTGGTGGGACCACAGAGATGAAGACATGAATAGCTATTTGAATGTGAACAGCAGACGAAGAAATCAAAGCTAGGAGGGATGAAGTGACTCATCCAATGGCACAGTGTGGTTGAAGCAGCACTAGTATCTAGGTTGCATGAGCCCCTGATGCTTTCGCTCAAGGGAAATTTTGGAGCCACGGGGCAATGCCCCCTGACGTAACAGTCTCCACAGTTCTGCCATGTCTCATCCTGGCCCTGTAACCTGGACCCAAACCTGCTATCATCCCATCCATCTGAGGAAGTGAAACCTCTTATGTCGAACAGACAGGTTGTGCAATGTGTGTATCAGATCCTGTCTTCCCAAGGAGACCGCTCAGGCCACAGCACTTCCTTCCGATCCCCAATGGGCAGAAAATATCTCGCTATAGACATAATTGGCACTAAGGGAGGGAGTGGAAGAGTGATGATGATGTAGATGGTGATGTAGCCTCAAGGAAGTGGAACAAGCAGAGATGGGGAGCTGGAAATGCCAGAATACTCCAGCTTTTGGGGAATTATTCAACTCTTGAGTCACTAAAGCCTTTCTCAGCTACAAGTTCCTTTTTACCCTGGCAGGTCATTCTTCCAAGACAGGAGACTGATATTTATTCAAAGCAGCAAGTGTCCTGGTACCATCTTGTGTCTGATCATGGGCTTCCCAACCAGTTATCAAGGTTGATCTCATCTCATTGGTCTTCAATCATTTTGAACAAGAAGACAAGCAAAATAATCATGGGTTAGTTATTATATAATCGTGTGTACATGTAGTGATGTCTATTCTTTGCAGTGGGCTGTTCCTTTCTTGTTCATCCTCTTGCTTAAAACAGAACTAAACAATCTGTCCCCACCATTTTCCCCAAGCCCCATCTCATTCTTGGCACTGGCTTCCTAACATTGTTCTTATGAGTCTCATTTTCTTCTATCATTTCCATAAATACCTTTGGGATCTTAAAGTATGAAACGTGTTGTGGGTACCCACACCTGTCTCTGTGGATATTTCTCTCCTTTCCCTTCTGCTTCTGGGATTTTTTAGGTATAGGCACTATGATTTTTATCATATTGCGTCCACTTCCTTTTATGGCATCATCTCCAATGGGCCTCTTCTCCCTCTTGGATCCAGGTTTTCAGACTGGGGACATGCAGAGTCCAACAGACATTCCATTCTCCTCCCTGGTCTAGAAAAAGGAGGGCTTAGATATATGAGCAGGTGGCTGGGGCTGGTGAGCTATGTGGTCTCCAATGGCTTTTCCCTGATGTCTGAGTTGTTATGCCAGTTCTAGGAGGCCAATAAGACCTTGTCCTTCCTTTGGATCCATTGAAAAAGCCCCTGTGTGGATAAGATGGATGGCAGGGCTTTCCTACTCTATGTCTTTTCTCACACCTAATGGGTATAAGAGAGGAGACCACAAACAGAGGGGGCTTTGGTACCACTTCCCCAGGGTCTGGAAACATTTTCTGTAAAGGGCCAGATAATAAATGTTTCAGGTACAACTACTCAACCTTGCATTGTTTCAGAAAAGCAGTCAGATAATACATAAATGAATGGGTGTGACTGGACTTGTCCTGCCAGCCCCTGTCTTGTATCATTGTATTATATCAGTTTTTTCTTACATACAAATTTAGAAGCAATACTTAAAAAATAGCCGTCCTTTATTGAGCACCTACTAAGTGCCAGGTATCTTTTTTCCTCATTATCTTATTAACTCTTCATAATGACCTTTAAAGTAGATAATATTGAACCATTTGACCTATGCAAAAACTGAGGTTGAGACAATAACTTATTTAAGACCACACAAACAGTAAATGTTGGAACTATGTCTCAAATATGGGCTAATTGAACCCAAACTAGATCTTTATTTCTCACTTTTAATTGTTACAAATGTTTATTGCCCCGTCTCCTCCTGTCCACACAGTGCCCATCGGCAGACTCCTTTTTCATTCTCAGTGATCGAATGACATTCTAAACTACATTGGCCTGGCAGATTCACCTCTGCCCCTTAGTGTTTCCACATTGTCCTTTTAGGATTGGGATACTCTCTGTTCCCGTCTTCCCTCCTTTCTTCTTCTGGTGGTGACGTGCTGTGTGAATTTGTTTCTCCTCTCAGGGTAGCACTGGGACTTTCCAAATCAGCGTTTTTAGTGATCTCTCTTCCCTTTTCTGAGTTTCTTCCTTATTCCTGTTCACTTTCTCATCTACAAGTGGCCGCTTTGTTGCTGGAGGATTTCCTTTGTCCTTTTATTCTTCTTTACGACTTTGCGATAACTGTCAAAAACAATCCCTTGAAGGTATCTATCCTTGGAATTTTGTGTGCTTATGACGCTGAAAAATACTTCTCTTCTAAAAGCTATGATAAAATGCTTCTCTCCCAAAATGTCTGTCATTTCTGTATTCTACTCTCTGGTTATTACACAATCAAAGATGATCTGGTCATTTCCTTCCAGGACTTTGTTAATTTCACTTCTTCAACTGTTTGCCCCTTCTTGGCTGGAACTGAGTTTTCTGTCTTCTGGGAGAAGAAGTTCTCAGCAAGGCCACTCAGGATTTGTTGGGTGCCTTGGTCAAGTCTAGGATCCAAGCTCTGGGTAGCTGATTTCCTCTAATCACTGAGCAATGTAAAATGAGGAAGTCTGATTGTGTAAAGGTGTTAAACTTTTGTGTTAAGGCAAAACTTTAATACCATGAATAGAGATTACAGAATTTACCAACTTCTAACAGGATTCCTTTCACTCCCTGACATTAGAATGTTAGAAAATCTACCACGAAGCATCTATGAGGCTATTGTACAAGGCCCGTTTTTCAAAACAGGTTTTTACAAGGACTGTTATTTGAGATGATAGTTCCAGAAAGGCACTATCAAAGGTAATTGATGGTGTGTGCAAGCTGAAAGTTGTATGTTAAAACTAGTAGGGATTTCAAAAATATCCCTTTTAGGCTTTTTGCTAATTTATCTGCTCATTTTCAAAGTTCCAAATATTATAAAAGTATTTAAAGTAAAAAGTAGAAGCCCTCCATTTCTGCTGGCCCACTTCCCTGTTTCAACCAGAAAGTATTTTCCCAGACAGTGCTACCCCAGGACTCACACTCCATCCATCCATCACCTACCATAGGTTCTTTGAAGGGCTCAGTTTGAGTGCTCCTTGAGTGCCTGGGATCTGTTATTTCTCTCCATTTCTACTACTGCACAGTAGTTCAAGTCCTCTTCCCTTTTCCCCTAGGTCATTTGAATCATCTGCTAATTGGTTTTCCTGATTGCCATGGAAACTTCGTCCATCCCTTCCTCACACATCAGCCATAGAAGTATCTCCAAAAAGCAAATCTCGTGACATGAAGCCCTTGCACAAAACCCATTACTGGTTGCCCATCTCCTTTGTGGATAAGTTCAAGCTCCTGAGTGTGCAAGCTGGGTCCACCTGGAATCCCCTGCCCTCCTCTCCTACCCCACATGACAACCTTTCCAGACTATTTGCAGTTCTTTGAATGTGATATTCTTTCTAGTCTCTGTGCTTTTGCATAACCTGTTCTTCCTGACTGGAAACTCCTTCTCCTCCTTGTAGTTTAGCTAATTTCTAGTCTTTCAAGACTCAGCTCATGCTTCACCCTCTCTATGACAAATCCTTTCCCAAGCTGGGTGGTGGATACTCTTCCTCTGTGCTGTGTGAGTCTTGAGCATCCTCAGGAAACCTCCCTCATTGTGCTTTGTTTGCTTGTCTCCTTTGCTGTTAATGTGCCCGCTTCAGGGCTGGCATATACTGCTCATCTCCATGACTGGCTCATGGTGGTGCTCTGCGAATATCATCCAACCAAATGGATGACAGCCATTGCCATCTCTCTTGACTTCCATCTGGAGCTAACCTCCCCCGACAGGAAAGCATTTCTTAGGAAAGAATATCTTTGGGTTAAATACAAGTAATCACTCACCAGAAGCACTACGTCCAGCTCAGAATGAACTGCTCAGTAAGCAGCCTTGTCAATGAGGAGGCAGCAGGCCGGCCCCAGAGGCC
Organism: Colobus angolensis palliatus; assembly: GCF_000951035.1. Taxonomy (NCBI): domain Eukaryota; kingdom Metazoa; phylum Chordata; class Mammalia; order Primates; family Cercopithecidae; genus Colobus; species Colobus angolensis. The sequence goes on along the minus strand of NW_012116888.1, from coordinate 77,151 downwards.
TCAAAGTGGGAGAGCAGAGAAGCGCAGTTCCTGCCACAAAGGCACACCTTGCTCCCCTGGCTGGCTGGAAGCAGAATGGTGTCCACCTGCTTCCATGGGAATTCTGCGCCTTTAGTAAAGTTTTATGGGACAGGAAGGTGACAGGCATTGACGCTCTAACCAGGAATGGGTGGTGCCATCTTTCCTGTGTCTTACCAGAAATACCTGTGGCAGGTAAATTTCTAGAGAGACACTCCCATTTCTCCTATATAGCAATTTTGAAATGTTTTCTGAGGGCTTTCCAAATTCATCTGGGAACATAGGAGTTCCAAAAAGATGAAATCAAAGGTGATGGTATGCCAAGAAAAGTAGCTTTTAGAATGACTTCCATTAGCCATTCATTCAGCACACCAGGCATTCAGTCTGAGGTGTGTGTGTGTGTGTGTGTGCACCTGCGTGTACACAGAGGAAGGGAAACAAAACAGAAGTACACAAGATATGATAGTTGTCCTCAAGGAGTTTTTGCAAATGTCCGCAATTTAAGAGAATATGCTATGCTGTGGCTGGTGTATAAACCAACTCCTAGGGAGAGGCCTTCCACACACACTCGGGGCAAATGCAACCTGTAGGACCGCCAGTGGAAGCTGGGCATGCTGTTTGTGGTTGCCCTGGTCCCTTGTTCAGAGACCTATGTTTACCTTTCCTCTCCCTGAAAGTCTTCATTAGCTGGGCATCCAGAAGGTCTTGCACAGAGCAGAGGGAGGCACAAAGACAAGAGTTTGAAACCAGCCTGGACAACAAAATGAACTTCTATCTTTGCAAAAAAATTAAAAAAAAAAAATTAGCCAGGTGGGATTGCACGTGCCTATAGTCCCAGCTATTCAGAAGCTGAGGCAGGAGGATTCCTTGAGACCAGGAATTTTGAGGCTGCAGTGAGCTATTAGGTTGGTGCAAAAGTAATTGTGGTTTTTGCCATTAAAAGTAATGGCAAAACTTTTAATGACAAAAACCGTGATTACTTTTGCATTAGTCCAATAATGATTGCACCCCTGCACTGTGCTCCAGCCTGGGCAAAAGAGTGGTACCCTGTCTCAAAATAATAAATAAATAAAATGTAAACATGTAAAAAAACAAAACCAGAAATAAAAAATGGGTGTTGAGGCCCCTAAATTGAGGAATAATATGAAGGAGTGTGATTCTGTGTGTGCATACATGGGTGTGCACCCTGAGTGCCTGGATGGCTCACCCTGGGCTAGTTCAGGTGGCAAATGGTTTTCCTCCAGCTGGGCTACCACGATCTTCCCCCAGGGCCTGTCCGTGTCTTTGGTGGCAAGATGCCTATGGACTAGAGTCCCTCCTCAGAGGAAAGGCTCCTCCCATTTCTCTGGCTTTTAGGTAGAAGTCCATGACTTCAACAGGCCCCTACTGCAATGTCATGGGTTAGTTTAGGTGGGGTCTCTGAGAGCCTCCCATAGCCTAAAAGGCCCTATCCTAGCTGGCACTGCATCTCCCTCTTCCCAGCTCTCAGCCTTTCTCTTTGCTCACCCCACTTAGCACAGGCTTTCTGCCTGATCTTGGATGTGTCAATCCTGCCCCTAAGGGATGCAAGGCAATCTTTCATTATTAAGATCTCTCCTGAGGCCAAGTGTGGTGGCTCACACCTGTAGTCCTAGCACATTGGTAGGCCAAGACAGGAGAATCGCTTGAGCTCAGGAGTTCCAGGCTGCAATGAGCCATGATTGCACCATTGCACTCCAGCCTGCATGACACAGCAAGACCCTGTCTTTTTTTTTTTTTTTTTTTGAGACAGGGTCTTGCTCTGTCACCCAGGCTAGAGTGCAGCAGTGTGTCTCTGCTCACTGCAACCTCAACCTGCACATTTTTTTGTAGAGATGGTGTCTTGCTATATTGCCCAGAGTGGCCTCAAACTCCTGGGCTCAAGAGATCTTTCCACCTCAGCCTTCCAAAGTGCTGGGACTACAGGCGTGAGCCACCATGCCCAAACAAGACCCTGTCTTAAAAACAAAACAAAAATAAACAACTCCCCAGACCTCTCTAGTCTTAAACTCCTCCCTAGTTCCAGCCACCTTTTAGCACATGACTCTTGTTAATTTTGTTCTCACGCCTGAAATCATCTCCTGTCCACTCTTGACTGACAGGTCTCTGCAGTAGCCCATTGCTTAATCAGAGTAGGCCCCTGTCAACTTATTCATATTGTGTCCCCATGCCAGTGTGGATGATTAAAATTGTTGAGTGGAGGCTGATCGAATGAGCCATCTCCTTCCAAATCCTCACTTGCTGGCTCCTGTCTTCGTTTTACTCCCCATTCTTCAAGGAACGTGAGCCCTGGAAAGTATTTTAGAGTTATTTAGTTGAGTGCCTTTGGATGGGAGGATCACATCCCTGGGTCCCGCCCGGTAGATTGTTAGGCAAGATTCCCTACCTTCTCTCACTTCTGCATGAGACTTCCTTCTGAAATTGCTGCTCAGTCAAGAGAATGACCTTCCCCAACAATCCTACTCCACAGGGACTTAAAGGTGTCAGAGATCTCTTGCTCATCTCTCTGGCCAGCTACCAAGGTCAGTTTATAGCTGAGGGACAAGACTAGTTAGCAGATCAGGCAGGTCTCAGACTCCACCATAAGTGCTGGACTTCTAGCTGCAGTTGTTCCTGCCCGCATGGGCATTCAGATGGAGAGAGGGCATGGCACGACACTGCACTCTTGGTGAAACCCAGGACTCTGAAATCTTAGTGTCAGCCCCAGGCCTTCTCTTCAGCAGAACTTAGTCAGTCCTGTCACTAGGAGATGGGACCTTGCCTGATTGCATTCTTACCAATGGCTGCATTGACAAGGGGACTAGACTTCACTGAGTGGAGATTGGGGGAAAAGGAAATAAGCCCTCAGTGCTTTCTCTGAGCATATGTCACCCTTGCTGGCTTAGCATCTATTGTTTGCCAGAAGACTTAGCTCTTACCTTGGCAAATATTCTCTGCTTGGGACCAAATTTTATGTGCCTTCTCCCAGGCACATTTGTGCACTTTCTTGTAAAATCCTTTTTTAGCAAGAATCTTCTATCTTCAATATCTGATCACCCTTAAAATCTCACTGGATTCCCCATCCTCCACCATCCCCAAGGTTGTGTCCAATCACCCTGTCCTGTCTTCAGCAAGGATCCTGTTAGGTGGGTTTAGGCAGAAACTCCCTTATTTTTCATGTTTCCTTTTAGTAATTTCGCATCGACTGATCCTTGCTCTGCTTCCGGGCTATGAATATGTCCTTGCCCGTGCTGTGTATGTAGTTGTGTCCAATCTCTCTCCCCCACCGCAAAGTCCCATTGCAGTGGTTCCTGTATCTTCTGTGCTGGTTCTGAATAAAATCTTCCTTACCATGAATTTAAAAATATCATTGATTTTTTTTTTTTTTTTTTTTTGAGATGAAGTCTTGCTCTGTTGCCCAGGCTAGGGTGCAGTGGCTTGAACTTGGCTCACTGCAGCTTCCTCCTCCTGGGTTCAAGTGATTCTCCTGCCTCAGCATCCTGTGTAGCTGGGATTACAGGTGCCCACCACCATACCTGGCTAATTTTTTTTTGTATTTTTAGTAGAGACGGGGTTTTTACCATGTTGGACAGGCTGGTCTCGAACTCCTGACCTCAGGTGATCCACCCACCTCAGCCTCCCAAAGTGCTGGGATTATAGGCATGAGCCACTGCGCCTGGCCAAATCATTTTTTTCTTTGACAACATTGTCCTGTAGACAACTGAATTTCAAGGAATTAGCCTGTGTGAAATCTAGCGTGTTCTTTGACTTCCTTCTTCTAAAAGTTGATTTTATAGGAGGCAATATTTTAAAGTATCAACGCCACCTGGAGATTCATTTCAAGCTTACTTTGTGCCAGGGAAGGGAAATTTTCCTGAAAATTTCTTTTAAGTTCTAGTCAGAAAAAAAGCAATCTTAAGAACAAGGAAATAGACCCGTCATTTTAAAACCCAGAAAAGAACCTTTCAACATAGCATTCCCTAGGTACCAAGCCTCCTTGATTAGTAGGAGGTTGCTTTGACTGTGACTGGTCAGGAACATACCTGGCCCTCCTCACCAGTGTGTAAGTTCCTGGAGAGCTGTGACAAAATCGCCCACGTCCACTCTTCCTGTGCCATCTTACCTATAGTATGCACTCCACAAATGGGCTGGTGGATTCCAGGGGGCACTCAGTGGATAAGCCAGAAAAAACAAAGAGGGGCTTGGATATAGCTTTGCCCTCTCAGCTATATCCCCAGAGGTTACTCAACTTCCTGGCTGGATGTCCTCATGTTCAAAATGTGGACATCAAGACCTAACTCTCAGAGTAATTATAAAGATAAACAAAGTCATGCATGGGAAATCACCTAACAGAGATGGACGTGGTTGACAAGCAGGAAAGATTCCTTTGCCCTCCTCCCTCCTCCTTCCTTTCCTTCCTAATGAGGATGGCCTTGTCTTTATTGCTGCCATCGAGTCTCTGATGTCAGTGGTCACCCTACAGGGATCAGTGGTCACAGGTGGGCATGTGTGTGAAGACTGCAAAGTGTTCCCTGGTAGCGTTTACTCATAAAGCAGTCAGCTGGCCTGAGCTGCAGTGGGGATCGGGAATGCTGCTCCGGCATGCATCCCTGTCCCTAGATCTCATCAGTTCCCTGAGGCCTTTGTCCAAGTGGAGACCCACATTGGGGTCACTGCAGGCTCAGGCTCAGGCTCAGGCTCAGGCTCAGGCTCAGGAACGTCCTGAGTTTTCCAGCATCCTTAACAATTTAGCATCACACATTCTCAAAAGTTTGATACCTTTCATATAATATTTTTAGTACTGCTAGGAAGACACACATGAATTAAATGTGGGTACTTCTTTTCCAGGAACTTACTGTCTTGAGTACAAGGAATTACGAGTAGGAGGTGAGAAGAGGCACTCCCTTTGGCCACCCCCATGGTCTGGTGACTCTTAGAATCACGTTTACAGATATCTGCCTCTTGGATGACAGCCTCCAGCCTTCCTGCTTTCTCACTCTCTCTCTTCTCAAAGCACCAGTGATTTGTCCTTTTCAGGACCGCGAACCCATAGACATCCCCTCTCTCTATCGGCCCTTTCTGCTTTTCCGTCCTTTTTGATCCAGCTTAATTTCTGTGCCCCATCTCTTCAACCATTTTCTTACTGGTCTCCTCAGCACCCTTCCCATTTTTATTCCATTACACTCACCAGACAAAACTTCAGGCTGGGTTGTATCGCTAGTCTGCTTCCTCTGTATCTCCACTGGGGCTGCTAGAGGAGGTTGGGAAATGAGTTTACTCAGCCTCACAGGTGGTTGCCACCATGGGCCCAGGACCACGGTGGGTCCAGTCAAGCTGGGAACTGCTTGACTTTTCTGCCTCCCATTCTATTCAAAGTCATCCCTCTGCTCACTGAGGTAAATACACATCTGATTGCCTCCTTTGGAAAGGCTAATCAGAAACTCAAAGAATGCAATTGTTTGTCCCTCATCTACCTGTGGTCTGCAAGCTCCCTCCCTGCTTCAAGTTGTTCCACCTTTCTGGATGGAACCAGTGTACATCTTACACATATTGATTGATGTCTTATGTCTCCCTAAAATGTATAAAACCAAGCTGTGCTCTGACTACCTTGGGCACATGTGGTCAGGACCTCCTGATGCTCTGTCATGGGTGGGTGTCCTCAACCATGGCAAAATAAACTTTCTAAATTAACTGAAACCTGTCTCAGATTTTCAAGATTCACATTTGGGTAACCACGAAGGGATTCTGAGTGGAGATGCCCCTTACCTTTGACAAATCTCCTACTGGTGTTTGGTACCAGCATGGGCTAACTTTATGGCTCAAACCAATAGGACAATTTGCTGAGGTCTGAAAGCATCTCCTCCAGAGAATTCCTGATCTCCCCAAATTTGGTCAAGATCAAAAGTTTATTTTGCTGTATGACTCCCTGTGTGTGTGTGTGTGTGTGTGTGTGTGTGTGTGTGTGTGTGTTTTGTTGAGTTTTACTTGCTTCCAGCAAGGAAGGCAAGATTTCCTGCTTCCATGATGATGGAAGACAGGTAACTCCTTTAAGGGGTTTGAGCTCACTCCCAGCAGGGAAGACGAGTTCAAGTTTTTTTCTTGCTTCTAGAATGGTAGGGAGCAGTCTTCAGCCTGAGACTCATCCCTAGGTAAGTAGCTGAATTGGGGTTTTGTCTTGCTAAAGTTTAACAACCAGCTGGTCTTAATTTCTCCTTACCATTAGAGCACTCAGTAATCATATAAGTTGTGCGATCATTTGTTTTGCTTAACTGTTTGTTTCTGTTTTTATTGTTGTTTCAGTCTTTTTCCCATTGAATTTGACCTATTCTGTCTGACTTGATCAAATCCAAAGGGAAGTTCCAAATTGTGGGGAATGAGGCCTCTGAAGTGGCTAAATTCCCACCCTCTCACACACACAAAGGTGGTGTGGTTGGGGGGAAAACGGCCAGCAAAAGAAAAAAAAAAGGCAAAGATTTTTAATTTTGACCACTAAAGGGGCTTCATTTACATAACAAGGCCACCATTTGCTAGCCAGGCCGAATTGAAAGAGCAATGGCTGTCACCCCATGCTGCAGTTCCATAGCTAAGGTTCTGCTTTCTTTTCTACCAAGACAGCCTGGGTTTGGTTCCTGAATCAAGCCTTTTCTGGTTTGATACTTCGTACTTCTGAAGTAGCAGCAATTTGTCCTAGCTGAAATATGGTAATAAGATTTTAAAAGATTTTTTTTAAAGGACCTCAATGGTTAAAAGTGAGCTTAATTAAAAGCTAACATTCAAGAAGTGTGTATGTGTCTATGTGCATGTTTGTATTTAAAAGACCTTCATGTTTTGTTTTTTTTCCTCTCCTAGGAACTTGTCTGTTTTATGAGCAAAAGTTTTTTTCTTCTCAGTTGACTGGATTCTGTTTTCTTCATTTACTTCTGCTGTCTCTCCTTTTTCTTGCACCGTCTGCTGAATGAGAGACCTAAAATAGTTTATAATAGCCTGGGGTTCCTTAAAGAAAATGGAGAAGGTGCTAGGCTTCCTTTTGGGGAGAAACTTCTATTTTTCCTTATGGAATCCCTAGAATGTAAACAAACAAGTTCATTTCAGCTCTTAAACTGCTTGCGTTTGTATTGTGTTACCTGATTTTTTTGACTATTATATTTTTGACTAGCTATTGCAACAGAAGCTACTCTTGGGTTTTCAAGGCAGACTGTAGTTTAGACATGTAAAAATGTCTTTTAAAAAATAGCTTTTTTTTAAGTGCACTGTAAAAGCATCACATGGTCTAGCCTTGTAATAATTTTCCCTTTTTGAAGACCAGGATTCAGGGTGGGCTCTGTCCAGAGCTCAGAGATCCAGTTAAAACATAGGTAGTCTCAATGTAAATAAAATTGGTCTCCTGATACAATCCTATGGTAGATTTCTATAATTTTAGATTGTTCTGGCAGCCATCCTTAATCTCTCTCTAGCACCACCAGACTTTTTCTCTCTGTACCTTGAGATGTATATTTCGCTATCTGAATTTTCGTCTAAGAGTTGTTTCCTTTTGTAGCAGGACAAGCGGCAGACAAAACTCCTCAGACACAGTTACAGAAGGAAGGGGTTTATTCGGCCAGGGGCATCAGCAAGACTTCAGTCTCAAGAGCCGAGCTCTCTGAGCAATTCCTGTCCCTTTTAAGGGCTCACAACTCTAAGGGGGTGCACATGAGAGGGTCGTGATTGATTGAGCAAGCAGGGGGTACATGACTGGGGGCTGCATGCACTGGCAATCAGATCGGAACAAAACAAGATAGGGATTTTCACAGTGCATTCCTGTACAATGTGTGTAATCTATAGATAACAGAACCAGTTACATCAGGGATCGATCTTTAACTACCAGGCCCAGGGTGTGGCGCTGGGCTGTCTGCCTGTAGATTTCATTTCTGTCTTTTAGTTTTTACTTCTTCCTTCTTTGGAAGCAGAAATTGAGCATCAGACAATATGAGGGGTGGTCTCCTCCCTTATTTCCCCCTTTTGAGACTCTCACTCATTTTATTAGTGGGAGTTCTCACTTTCATTTTCACTCTCCATGTCTTCTTGTAAGACAGATTGATAGTGATTTATGTAGTACATTTGTGCTGAGGCATTTTGGTGAACTAAGGTAGTGATGAAGCTTTTTATTATTCGCAGAAGTACGGGTATCAAACAAGGGAGCAGTAAGCAGGTTCCTATTATTATTATAACTCCTATTATTATTATAACTCCTATTATAGCTAGGTAGAGTCTTAAATCCTCCTAGTGCTGGGAACCATTTTCCAAACATGGCCCCAGGATCAAATCCATGCCACACTTGCACGGGCACATGTGCCAGTTTTGTCATATCTCTAACTATGTCTTCAACTACTTGCCCTTGATTATCTATGTGTAGACAGCAATTACTAAGGTTAAATTTTCCACAGACCCCTCCTTCAGCTGCTAGCAAGTAGTCAAGAACCAATCTATTTTGATAGATAGCATTTCTCATCTGAGTTTCTTTCCAAGCCAGAATAGTCAAGGCTCTGCCAGTTTTATTAGTGATTATTTCTAAGACAGCTTGTAACCATATGATTTGGTTGATCATGTAAGTGGGGGTCCAGTATCCCCATGAGCCGTCTTGTGTCCAAGTAGCAGGCCCATAATATTGTATGATTCTCTCAGGGGGCCATTTATCATCTTTCCAATTTCCTATAGCTATGCTTCTCTTTTCACGGGAAGCATAGACAGGGAAGCCCAGGAGTTCGCCTGTTTTTATGGGCAGTAGAAAGAAAGATGGTTTAATAGTGCCAATAACACAACTACCTGCCCACTGGTCAGGTAATTTGGCATAAGCTGTATGCCCACATATGCAATACAATCCAGTTGGGGCTGTCCGGTCCTGGTGGGACTCCAGGTGGGTCCACATGGTTTGCAACTTTGGGAATTTGCTAAATGGATTCCTCTCTGTTTGATTTGAACTCCACCAAGTGACTGTTTCTGTGGTACCATTATACGGTTTCTGTCCCAGACAACTAAGTCGTCCTACGGGGTGAGTGAATTCTTTTCCTTCTCTAGCTATGCAATATTGTCCAATAATTGAGGCTTTTAGGACCTGGAAATTATCAGGGTGATTCTTTTGAGCTGGGAATTCATCAGGAACTGGGTCTGTAGGCACTAATTCTCGGGCTTCCCTTGGCCATTGATCTCCCATTACAGTTCCTCCACATACATAACATGAAGTGACATTGAGAGACTGGGCTACATGCTTGGCTAATTGCAAAAACAAATTTCTTGTTTTTCCTGGAATTTCTGGTACTAGTACATTTAGTTCATCATAGAAAGTTTGAAACACAGCCGGGCGCGGTGGCTCAAGCCTGTAATCCCAGCACTTTGGGAGGCCGAGACGGGCGGATCACGAGGTCAGGAGATCGAGACCATCCTG